>NC_141161.1:30906921-31211248 GCF_053477565.2 Lygodium microphyllum | reverse complement strand
GGAAAGAAAAGGGCCTATGCTTTAAGTGTGGAGATAAGTACACTACTAATCATGCCTCCAAATGTCCGTGTACAAAACAATTAAGGTCAATGTTCATAGCATGTATGTCATGGAAGATTGGCACAATGAGGAGGATGACCTGCCCATTGACCAAGCTGAGCCCATGGAGGATGTCGATCATGAGCAGTTCTATGACCCAGAGGATGGGTTTCCCTTTGACCAAGGCGGTACTCCCTCACAGATACTTGATTTAACGTCCCACCCACCTTCCACTTCCCTTTGCTCGATCTCCTTGGATGCTTGGACGGGTTCCCATAGGCCCAGTATCCTTCCCATTCAAGGTTGTATCAATGGAAAGCATGTTTTTAAACTTGTGGATAGTGGAATCACTCACTGTTTTGTCAATAAATCAACAATTGATCGGTTGAAATGTACCCCTATGGCATTACACCACCCCTTGAAGGTCCAAGTAGCAAATGGAGAAGAAGAAATCAGCACACATGTATGTCTTGCAGTCCCCTTATGCTTGGCTGAAAATTATGTGGCACTGGTTGATTTGATTGCCCTAGATATGGGCCCCATTGATGTTGTCTTGGGCTATGATTGGCTGAAAATTGCTATGGACTTCTCTCAGCTTTACATGGAGTTTATGATGCATGGAAAACCTATCCACATAGAGGGAGTTCAAGATCATGTTGATTTTCAGCTCATTACAGCAAAGCAACTCAAACAGGAGTTTAAGAAATGCTCACAAATCTTTGTTTTGCAATTAAATAAGGAAAATTCTGATCAGTCTTCTGTAGTATCTCATGATTCAACCTTGCAGGCCTTACTTGAGGGATACACTGACTTATTTCAGATGCCTACATCCCTCCCTCCCAAGAGACAAGTGGACCACCCACTTGATCCAGAGCCCCATTCCAAGCTAGTGAACAACCCCCTACAGACTCTCCAAGTGTGAGTGTGAAGAGGTTGCAAAGAAAATCAAGGAGTTGTTGGAGATGGGTCTCATTGAGTCAAGTTCTTCCCCCTATGCATCCCCTGTCCTCTTAGTCAAAAAGAAAGATGGCTCCTTTTGCATGTGCATTGACTATAGAGATTTGAACAAAATTACAGTGAAGAACCGCTACCCCATCCCATGGATTGATGGTCTGCTAGATGAGTTAAAAGGGGCATGATTTTTCACTAAGATTGACTTGCACTCTGGATACCATCAGATTTGTATGTGGGCAGGAGATGAGGTCAAAATGGCCTTTAGGATTGATCGTGGACTTTACCATTTTCTTGTGATCCCTTTTGGGTTGACTAACACCCCTGCCACCTTTCAAAGCCTCATGAACAAAATCCTACATTCCTTTCTGTTCAAGTTCGTGCTTGTTTTCTTTGATGACATTCTGATTTACAACAAGTCATCTATGGAGCACTTGACACACGTTCGGAGGGTGTTTGACATATTGAGAGAGCATCGACTCTTTGCTAAGGAGAGAAAATGCATATTCATGCAGACATCTGCGGAGTACTTGGGACACGTTGTGAGAAAAAATGGTATACAGGCTGACCCGAAAAAGGTGCAATGTGTTAAAGATTGGCCCACTCCTTCCACCACTACTTCTTTGCATGGCTTCCTTGGTCTCTCTTCATTCTATTGATGCTTCATTAAGCACTGTGCCACTATTGCAACCCTTTTGAATGATCACTTGAAAAAATAGTCATTCTTTTGGGATGCCACCATTGCAACCCCTTTGACCGATTGCTTGAAAAAAGAGTCATTCTTTTGGGATGCCACTGCGGATCATAGCTTCAAACAGTTAAAGGATGCGCTTACTTTAGCCCCCATCCTTGTTTGCCCTCACTTCTCTAAGCTATTTACCATTCATCATGATGCTAGTGGCCAAGGTATTGGTGCAATATTGTTGCAAGAGCATGGTATGATTGCATTTGAAAGCCGGAAGCTTGATGAGAAGGAGATGCAAATGAATGTATATGACCAAGAGATGTTGGCCATCCTCCATGCCATCAAGAAATGGAACCACTATTTGTATAGCAGTCGCTTCCAAGTCAAAAGTGATAATCGAGTCCTCCAATACTTCTTGACTCATTCTACTTTGACTCCTAAGCAAAGGCGATGGGTGGCAACCTTACAGAACTATGACTTTGACATTTCACACATGCAGGGCAAGGATAATATTGTGGCTGATTCTCTCTCTCGAATGTGGGAATGTAGAGTGTCCTCTATCTCAGAATTGCATAGTGATTGGGTTGAAGAGCTCTAAGAGGCTTACTTGTTAGATGATTGTTTCAGCTGCACATTTAAAAAATTACAGCATGGGGTTATGGCTAAAAACTCCCAATATTAGCTCAAGCATGGCCTTATTTGGTCCCATGGCAAGATTGTCATCCCGCACACTTCCCCCTTCCACGCAGAAGATCATGGAAGAAATGCATTCTTGCCCCACTACCACTCACTTGGGTGTTTTCAAAACATATGACACGATTGCCAAGAGCTTTCATTGGAAAGGCTTACGGAGGGACGTTAAGGAATTTGTGATCAAATGTGCTCCATGCCAACAAAACAAGGATAGTACACTCAGGCCTACTGGCCTCTTGCAGCCTCTCCCTATCCCTGAAGGGAAATGGACTCACATCATAATGGACTTTATCAATGGCCTTCCTCCAACTCAGAAAGGGTGGAACAATATCTATGTGCTAGTTGATCACCTTACCAAAGCTGCCCACTTTATTCCCATTAAGATCCAATATACTACCTCTCAGGTGGCCACTTAGTTTATGGAAAATGTCTTCAAGCTGCATGGCTTACCACAAGTCATAGTACATGATCGGGATACAAAGTTTATGAGCAACTTCTGGCAGAAAATTTTCACCTCCATGGGGACCAAGCTTGCTCCATCCACTGCATACCACCCTCATACTGATGGCCAAACTGAGAGAGTGAACAAATGGCTTCAGACATATTTGAGGCACTTTTGCCATGATGTATAGCACAGTTGGGATACGTGGCTTCACTTGGCTGAGTTTTCATATAATAACTCCACACACTCTAGCATTGGAGTTTCCCCTTTTGAGGCCTTATACGGGTATAAGGTTCCCCTTTCCATAGTATTGTTTACTAATAAGATCAACCCTCAGAGTCAAGCTGAATTGGATCGCATGCAAGCTTTATTTCAGCAATACAAAATGAATATTGAAAAGGCCCAAACACACGTGAAATTCTATGCTGATGAAAAATAAAGGCATTTGGAATTCCAAGAGGGGGAATTGGTCCTTTTGAAAGTTCTTAAGTCCCGCTACTCAACTCTCAAAGAGGGCAGTAGTAACAAGCTAGCCCATCACTTCTATGGCCCATATTGGATCCTGAAGAGATTTGGCAACTTGGCCTACCACTTAGAACTCCCCCTACCACCAAAATCCACAATGTGTTTCATGTTAGCTAGAAGAAACCCTTTGTAGGCTCCTCAGTGGACTATGTAAAAGAACTTCCCCCCATAGATGAAGAGGGCATCACTCAATATGTCCCTGAAGCAATCATTGGGCAGTGAGATAAGCACTTAAAATCCCGATCCATCAAATAATACCTCATCAAATGGCAAGCCCTACCCTTGGAAGAAGCCCCTTGATGCGCAGCAACCATCGTCAATGAATTTCCCTACCACCGTGAACCCCAACGGCAGGAAGACTGGCCTTGTCATGCCCCAAATCGCCCACCCTCTACCAGCAGACTACACACTTTTTTAGAAAAGTTTTGTACTTACTCAAATCACATGCATGTACATTCTACATATGCTGAAATTACTCGTCATAGCTCCGTTTTGACATATGGTGCGCCCTATTTGGAGCAGCCTATCAAAAGTTATAACCAGCTTACTTCAATAGACCGGTCCTGAAGGACTGCATGCTACCCCTAGTCTCTCCACACCTAGTCTTCATTGTCAAAGGGATCTGAGTGTAGTACTTTGAAACCCTCCCTTATCCCACCCATCACTCCCCTCTATTTCTCCTTGTTTTTAAGGGCAAAAACCTTTTGAGTGGGGATGGATTCTAACAAGCAGGATACACACCAACTAGGGTTTAGACACCCTGTCACACTGACCGAGGTATTTAAGGTGTAAGAGACCCAGATTAGGGCAACCAGTTATTATCAAGATCATACTCTTCACCTTCATCTCCAGCTTCCATGAAGAGCACCATTCCATGGCACAAATAGAACCATGAACCGGCTAGGTAGAGGCTGCAAATACATTGTTCACCATGAAAACCTGCAAGAAAACTCTCATTCTCACCAAGAATTCATGAAACCATCCTCACTCTCCATGAGATCTTGCAAAGGAGCACAAGAGAGGGAAACAAGAACAAGAAGGCAAGTGTTGTGCCAAAATGAGAGAGAGGGAGAAATGAAGCATGAGAGGAGAATATAAAGGAAGAGAGAGGGCGTAACCACCTCAACCTCCCACCTCCCCAAATCACCCAACAAGCCTCTTCCATTTCCTTTCTTGATAAAATTGAATTATGTACATCTTGGCTAAGATCTAAAGACCCTTCAATTTTAAAATGGGACAAAAGGTGTTTGACCTTCCCTTTCCTTTCAACATTTTTTTAATGTGACCATTTTTTTTGGACTACACATTTTACATTGCTTCATATTTGAAATTTTGACAGAGGGGTACATTTGCAATGAGTCATTTTACAAAAAATTGTTTCCATGTGAGCACATTTTGGTGCCTTTATTTGCACATATTTCCTAGTCATCATTCCTCCCACGCTTAAGTGTGAAGCGTCCCCACGAACAAACTTGAAGAAGAACCATGATCAGCTCTAACAAAAGTCTTTGTCTTCATCTTCGGTTTTCATTTCTTTTCTTCATCATCTTTGAATTTCCATTGGATAAGGGGGGAAATAACACACAAAATAGAATCACAACTAGGACGTTGAAGCCTAGGGTTAAAAGCATGCCAAACAAATCTTCAAGAAAATACTTGAAAGATAGGCCTTTTCAGCAATTTGTGCACAAGAGCAACATCACACTTAAGTTAGAATGAAAGATAACCACACTATAAAGCTCATGAAGAAAACCCGAAAAAGATATCACATGGAAGCACACCCTCACTAAGAATATCACAATGGAGTTCTCCCACCCAAATTATATATTGTGAAAAGGAAAAGGCAAGGAAGATCTTATTAAAGATAAAACAACAAAATGAAACAAAATTGAGAGAAAAAAAATGTATTGTAATTCTTTTATGTGTATTGGAGGAGAATATAACTTGGTGGAAAAGCTCGTATGAGAACAAGCATTGCATATGAATGAGCTTTAAGGAAGAACGGCCTTGTAGATTGAAGCCCCTTGCTTTGTTCTGTTATAAAGATTTAAAAATAAAAGAAGTTCATGAAAAAAATGATGGGATAAGGTTGAATAATTGGTGATGCCATGTTGATGAGAGGAAAGGAGAATAGGATGATGCCTGTGTGGAGGATGACGTTGTGAATTTTGCTAATGATGAGGATTGTTGAATGGAAGCGGAAGCTTCATCAGTAGGCGATGGTTCGCTGGCAAGCCTGTGCAACTCACGTGAGAGCGCCGAGATAATGAGACATGGGGGCAGGAGTAATTATCAACCGGTGCTACTACTACTGCTGTTCGTGTGGGTGTTCCCAGAGAGTTCAGACTGTAGTGGCAGGGGTACCATCCTTGCCTAGGCAGGCACATGAGTAGATCAATCGACGTCTAACTGGATTAATGCTGTGTAATGGGTCGCCTTCTTCTTTCGGGCCTAGTTTTCTTTCTCCTTTCATCACCTGCGTATAACTTGGCAGGACTAGAGTATGTAGAGGACATGGGAGGTGGAAGAGACAGAGGAGCGGGGAGAGAAAGGGGAGGAGAGAAAGATGGGAGGTGGTGAAGTTTGGGGGAGGTGGCGATGGTGGAGATGAGGGGCTATGGCGACACCAAGCAGCCATGCAGCGAGAGGCAAATCGAGACGGGCAACAACAAGGAGCTAGGGGGAGGAACGGGGGAAAAATGAGATTGAGATGGAGAAGATGGAAACGGAGGAAAGGTGGGAGGAGGTGGAGTGGAGGTTGGAGGTGGAAGAAATAATGGGAGGCTGCAACAACGACCTTTGGTGGAGGATAGGAAGGAATGAGTAGCAAAAACACGAACGCAGTAGCCATCTTCTTCTCCATCTTCTCATTGATAAAGCATTCTTCTTCTTGATTTTACAAAACCCATCTTTCCTTCTTGAGCATACAACCAAGAAATAAAGCTTTCCATGGCCCAAAATATGTCCTTCTCTTGCAAGCTCCATGACCACCTCTTTTCCCGGCCAGTGCACAAAATGAAGAGCACCCTGCCACAACACAAATAGAACCACGAATCGGCTAGGTAGAGGCTACAAATACAGTGCTGGCCATGAAGATCTGCAAGAAAACTCTCCTTCTCACCAAGAATTCATGCTCTCCAATTACACAAGAAAGAGGCACACAAGAAATAGATAGATTAAAACCATCCTCACTCTCTTCCTCTTCCTCACTCTCCATGAGATATTGCAAAGGAGCACAAGAGAGGGAAACAAGAACAAGAAGGCAAGTGTTGTGCCAAAATGAGAGAGAGGGAGAAATGAAGTGTGAGAGGAGAAGATAAAGGAAGAGAGAGGGTGTAACCACCTCAACCTCCCACCTCCCCAAATCACCCGACAAGCCTTTTCCTTTTCCTTTCTTGATAAAATTGAATTGCGTACATTTTGGCTAAGATCTAAAGACCCTTCAATTTTAGAATGGGACAAAAGGTGTTTGACCTTCCCTTTCCTTTCAACATTTTTTTAATGTGACCATTTTTTTTTGTCTACACATTTTACATTGCTTCATATTTAAAATTTTGACAAAGGGGTACATTTGCAATGAGTCATTTTACAAAAAATTATTTCCATGTGAGCACATTTTGGTGCCTTTATTTGCACATATGTCTTAGTCATCATTCCATGGCTTCCTCCTTCCTTCTCTCTTTCTCTCTCTTCTTCTAGTCTTCTTCCTTCTTCTTCATGTTCTCTTTCTCTCTCCTAAGATCTTCTTCTCTCTCCTCTCAGCTTCTTTCATTACAAACTCATAAGCCTCATTCACATCAAGTTCCCCTCTGTTAGCAATAATCTTACTAACACACATATATATAGACTAAAAACCTCTTTCAAGAGAAACCTCAATACAAATTTTGTAGTCTTAGTGCTTAGAGATCTTTCCTCCACTTAATTTGTCAGATCCTCACATGCAAGCATGAGGTAACCTTGGGTAAGTTGCTCATGAATATATGTGTGCATCATGTGGATTCAAAATAAGGTATTTTAAAAATATTATTCTATACATTTTTTTACATACAAGAGGGTGTAATATAAAGGGGTTATTTGCATATTGAATAGAAAAGGGTTATATTTTATTCATAAAAATTTCACAGATAATAATATTTATAAATAGGCCTTGAATGCACATGATGTGGATGATATACATATAGTAACTTCCTCGAGGAGGTACCCCATCTACTAGAGTCTTGTAGGCATAGTGACCAAATATACCCATTTGTAATGAAGAGAGAAATGATACATTGGTTGTTGCAATCCATCTCAATGCTTCACAATTGAGTACATTTGGCAAGTATTGCATGTTTCCACAAAGTACAATATCCTTGTACATCCCCTGCTACCAAAAATTATCCTTGATCTTCTCATATGTGCCCCAAACACCTTTATGGCCAGCCCATAGACTCTCATGGAACTCCTATATTACTTGCAACTAAATAGCTTTATCACCAATGACTCACAATGGTGTCCCTTTCTTTCTCTTTACATGCTTCCAAAGATATCCATATTTCAAGAAGAACCAATATGCCTTTCTTTTAATCCTTTTATACTCCTCTTTTTCCCATTCATCTTTCTTGGACAATATATCCCTATTTTTAGCTACTCACTTTCATAAGAGTCCTCCAAAAGTACCTTCATCGCTAAAACATAATATCTATAATGTTTTCTTCCTATTCACTAAGCTTTATCAATTGCCAAATACACTTTATTTGTGGTTGAATTTGCTATTACAACAACATCCCAGCTATTCTACTTGTTATACTTGTTGTATTTAATGTTATCCTTGCATTTATGATAGTTGTATTTGATTTATGACAATTATACCTACAATTTCAACAATTGTCACTTTATTTTCTATATTAAAACATGCATTTTCAATGGCAAAATCACCATCTTCTTTGTGTTCTATCATCCCTTATTCATCATCCTCAAAGTGTACTAATATGTCAGCCATCGGATTGCTACTCCTCCCTGCAATATGCTACAAACTCAAGATTATGTGACTTTATGTAAGCAATCCACCATAGCTGAGCATAGCCAGAGTAAAAATTCCCCAATGAATATATAGCCCTACTAGCAATTGTTTCTACAAACTCATCTTCTATCAGCCTTGCAACAACATTCCATTTTGTCACTTTGTTAATTGGATGCATATCCTAAACAAACTACAATGCACCATTTTTTTTGTTTTGGGCATAGTAAACTAATGATTTGGATATGGAGCTAAGGATGGCTCCAAAAGTTTCATCTTGATCTTCTTATCTAACAACTTCATTAGCTTAGGCAGATAACACTACAGGATATATGCCTTATATTGACGTTTAAAGCGACGAAAATGCAAATAACAAAATTTTCCACCGTCATCACAAAAAGCGTCATTATTGGCAATGCCATAGAACACTCGGTATCACCGTCGCTATCAGCGTCACAAATGCGATGCTGATACCAACACCAATACCGACGCATTTGCGGCACTGATACCGACGCCAATACCGATGCTGATAGCGACGGTTTGCGATGTAAATATGATGCCAATAATGACGCAAGCAGTAAAATTTACAACACTAATAGCGACGATAACAGGGGAAACAATTTTGTGGCAAGACAGCAAGCTGCCCTGCCACATATAGCACTGTGTGCTTTATTAGAGCCATACAAAATAGTTTCTGCACTGTGTACAATGTGCTTGCAAACAAAAACAATGTATACTGAAATCATAACACTGTTACATGAAATAAATACATGATCCCATAATAAATGATTGGTACAATCATGATAAGATATCAATAATACATAGAAAATATCTACATAGATCAGGCGACTCAAAAATAAAGGTGTGTGAGCTCCCAGGATCCAAGGGTGAGCTATGTATCCTCACCCTCTGAAAGCTCATCGACTCATCGCAAATGAGCATCGAATGGACTCTGCAGAAAAAGAAAAAACACATCAGTCCACCATACAATAATGCATTCTAATTAAACATAGTAACTACGGATAAGAAAGATGAGTGACTTACAGGGCCACCGCATCTATACAATCGGTCGATCAATGAATTGAGACCATGCCTCTCTGGATATCGAATCTCAAGGCCAGTTGGATTGGGATTTGTAATGGAGTGCTGCAAAGAAAACAATATGCTAACTATTAGAAACGTGATTTTCAGTACAAAGAATATTGCAAAAAAATAAATAAGCAAAACAAAAGAAAAACTTACAAAGTCCTCCAAATATGTCTTGTGGCCACTCCCAAGATGATGGACCACTCCGGCCTCGAGTCGTGCCCTCGCCGCCTCGCGCTGCTAACTCCAACATCCTGGAGAATCTATAGCCTCCTTCCTCAGTCGGCGCCAATCGTTTGCATCTAACCACTCGGGCTTTGCAGCCCCACTTTTGATTGCCTTGCGTGTGTTGGATCATCTGTATGACATATATGCACGCATGCAATCCATCATCCAGCCTGTAGAGAATCTATCTACCGAGGCTGGAATCCGAAACTCCTCCTGCAAGGATGCTACTATGTAGTCCTTACACCCCTCTGGTATGTTCTTCCAATGATCCAAGACGTTGTGCTGAAAAATGTGTTGGCACAACTCTCTCATGCGAGCCATCACCCTCCTCCTCTCATCATTCATGATGATGGCTCCTGACCTACCATCGACTAGATATCCATATCCCCCTAGAGTCTACCTAAGATGGGTTCTCTCCCACATCTGCATCCACACTCCTGGGCATATCCAGGAGACCCCTGTGCATCCAATGTACAAACCAAGGTAATATCTCTCCTTGGAAGGACCATGAGAGTGAGGAGTCGCACTTGTATCCCGTGTCGATCGCGGGCTCACTGCCTCCATATCTCTGTAGTATCCCTCTGACCCCGAAGCACTCCCTCCCTCTTGCCCAAGTCTGGAGCATCAAGCTCGTCTTCTCGAAGCCGAAGCATCCGATCATGCTGAAGTAGATCTAGCAAAGCGCCCTGACGAAGACCGAGACAGCTCCTGGTCTGCCATATCTCTGAATCTCGCGATCTGAGTCTCGAGACATGCGTGTGAAAATATCCTGTAATTCCTCATCGCTCATCCCTTGACTTATCTTGAAAATGTCACCTGCATAAACAAAAAATGATGTTAGAACAATCGATTTAAATCATACAAAGCATAGTAATATAAATCCTTTTTAAAAAAATCTCACTTAAAATGTATATCTTATATACCCTTATAAGCGATTGGTCAACAAATTGGGTAAGTGGATGCTCCAAGTATGAAGTATCCTATGGTTCCATATTAATCTCTTGACACAACTCCGCATACACTGGAAGGTCGATAGACATGTTACCACAAAATAATGAGTACACCTCATTCTCAAAGAATTCTTGGACTCTTGTATTTCCATCATTGTTAGCAGATGTTGGCTCCAAGCTTTCGACGGCCTCCACCCCTTGCAATATCGACCCCTCTATTTGCATATTATCTTCATCTATGCTACTCGGAAAATCGTTTTGATCATATACTCTCGCACTTCGAGGAGTTGAAGGTATAACATACCACCATCGAGGTTGTCGAGGGTTTGGATAGAAGATTACCTATTCACAAACACGTACAAAAGAATTCAAACCATTGTGACATAAACCATGTCGTAATACAATTAGCAAACAAATGAGTCCATGCACATGTTCATAATGGGCCGGCAACACAAAGGTGTCGCGCAAATCCGTCCATTTTTTTTCGGAATCTATTCCGAGAAATCCAGATGGACCTCACCAAACTGTTGCTCCAACTCCTCCAAGTACCACTTTGAACCACTGCATATCGAATAATATCATGAAGAAGCTACGGCAATCCACCGTAACAATACTTTGCAAGTTTCCAAAATACTCCATCTCATCCATAACAGTGTTTGGATCCATTGCTCATCTCGCCAGCTCTCTTGCTCCAACCTTGCCATGATACCACAGACCATTGCGGAGTACATTTTGTCAATATACTCCATGTGAAAATGCCATCCGCGCAACCATGCTGCACTATATATTTTGTATTGTACATTGAAACACTCAAATTAGATGTCATATATAAAATTTAGATACGATAGATTCTAAACCCCTCATCACCTTTGGACTACATTCCCTCAAGAATTCCCACTCCTCCATTGAGATCTCTATCCCTTCGCGAGACACTGCAAGGTCAAAGATCCATGCAACCATCGCGTTGACATGAACCACGGAATCTCCTCTATGCCTTCGGGATATCGAATCGGTCAATGATGTGTACTACGTTGGAATTCAGCTTGCGCTTCCTCTTGATCTTGTCTAGCTATCTGGTACTTGGCGAGCCACATCTCCATAGAGGCATGGTGCGACATACAAAAGCCATGGAGGGATATTGTAGTTGACAAGGACTATAGGCCACACACTGTAAGAAGTTGAGCGTAGACCAAATGGGTTCACACCATCCATTGCAAGACCGAGCCGAAGATTCCTTGGCTCTTGGGCAAAGCCTGGAAAGGTAGAGTCAATGTGGCTCCATGCACGTGAATCTGCTGATATTCGTTGAACTCCATCCGTGGACCTATTCTACGCATGCCACGTTGTCAAGCTCACCATTCCGGACGTACGAAACATGTGGTTTATGTGGGGGATAAGAGAAAAGTGTTTGAGAACTTTTTGAGGGATGGTTTGGCCTTGCAAGTCCTGTCGATACCTGTGAGTACCACACTTTGGACATGTCTCCATAGTCTCATATTCTCCTCGAAATAGTATGTAATCGTTGATACATGCATGGATGTTATTGTAGTCCATGCCAAGCTTTCGTAAAACATGTCATGCATCATCATGAGACTCATGCATGGTATTTACAAGTGGTAATATATGATATCTCAATAACCTTAAAAAAATCATAAACACCTTGAAAAAGCACAAATGTTTGTAATAATAGTGCCGAAAAAAAAATCAACGAAGCGTATGTACAAGGTACCTAAACAACTCGGTCACACTCGTATCGCTCCACCCATATTTTTCTTGCACACTTAAGAGTGCAAGCAGTGTCTTCAGCCGAGATAATCGGCACCCATCATATAATGTTATGGATGCTTCCTCTCTAAGCGGATCAGACGTCTCGACATCCATGGGAATCAATGCATCAATCATTGCCTCCATCTCAGGCTCCAAGATTGTAGGTAGGTCTGGAAGGTTGCATGTCTCCTCTGGCATTGATGGTATAGATTTGCCTTGCAAGTGGTGGATTGGCTCCTACACTCCATCCATCGCAGGCCCACGTACTCTTCTAATTGGCTGCAAAGGGTGCACTTCTCCTTGGGATGAGACATCACCTCCTTGGATAGAAAATTTGCCAGCGAGACCCAATCTTATTGTATATGGTATTCAATTAGCTTGCGAGTACAATGCATGATTGATATTAACTTCAAATTACCGTTTGCTGAAAATCCGCAATCGCCTGATCAATTATCTCAGTTTGAAACTTGCCAAATTGTTGTATATGTTCTATAGACAATCAGTGTTTTCATCTAATTGCCAGCTTGCATTGAGAGCAAGGACATGGGACAGGCTGATTAAGATATGCCTCGTGATCTTGAACAACAGGACCTTCTTCGTTTTCCATTTTGTCTACGTTACAACAAACAATTTGTTTTTGTTATCATTCTTTTCTTTTCTTAGATTATTATCCTCTCCTTCCATCTCTCTCTTTTTCTATGACCTAGTATATAATATCATAGAACACTAGTATTTAGTACCTACTACTCAGTACCTAGCACATAATATCATAGCATCTTAGTATCTAGCACCTAGTACTCTAGTATCATAGTGCCAAGTACCCAGTACTATGATACTATGTAGTAGGTGCTAAGGTACCTTAAGCATTATGCAGTAAATGTGAGGTTCTAGGGTACTATGATAGTATATAATAGGTACAAGGTAGTACATACTAGGGTACTATGATACTATCTATCTATCTATTTTTCTATCTATCTATCTACCTTCATAATACTTGGATACAATAGCAAATAAGGGTAGTAAAGAAGAAGAGAAGTTGTAACACTGACTATTATACCCACATATTGTTACATTTGTCTATTTGGCTTCTCTTCTGACTGTTTTTATTTGTATCCTTTGTACATAGATGCATACACAAATATAGAGAGGGGGAGGGTGAAATATGATGGTACCCTTGTGCCAACACAAGTAGAAGCTTCTATAATGTAGTTTCTAGGATAATGTATTTGTACCCTTTGTACCTAGATGGACTCATTCTTAGTGAGTGAATCGCCAATCCTATTCTTAGTGAGGCGGACTCATTCTTAGTGCACACTATCCTAGTACCCTAAGCTTATTGTAAGATCCTATTTACTTTTCTCTCTTTCTCTCCCTCTCTCATTTCCTCTCCCTCCCTCGCACTTACCCTCTCTTTCTCTCTTTCCCTATTAGGTTTAATGATTTTTATCTCTTTTTCTCTCTCCTCTCTCTCTCTCATGTTTCTTTTTCTCTCTCCTCCATCTCTCATTTTCCTCTCTCTCTTTCTCCCTCTCTCATTTCCTCTCCCTCTCTCACCCTCACCCTCTCTTTCTCTCTTTCTCTCTTTCTCTATTAGGTTTAATGATTTTTTCTCGTTTTCTCTCCCTCTCTCATTTCCCTTTCGTTCTTTCTCTCCCTCTCTCATTTCCTCTCCCTCCCTCACCTTGACCCTCTCTTTCTCTCTTTTCCCATTAGGTTTAATGATCTTTCTCTCTTTTTCTCTCTCCTCTCTCTCATTCCTTTTTCTCTCTCCTCTCCCTCTCTCATTTCCCTTTCTCTTTCTCTCCCTCACTCATTTCCTGTCCCTCCCTCACCCTGACTCTCTCTTTCTCACTTTCTCTATTAGATTTAATGATTTTTTTCTCTTTTTCTCTCTCCTCTCCCTCTCTCATTTTTTTCTCTCCTCTCCCTCTCTCATTTCCCTTTCTTTCTTTCTCTCCCTCTCTCATTTTCTCTCTCTCCCTCACCCTGACCCTCTCTTTCTCTCTTTTCCCATTAGGTTGCATGATCTTTCTCTCTTTTTCTCTCTTCTCTCTCTCTCAATTTTTTTCTCTCTCCTCTCCCTCTCTCATTTCCTCTCCCTCCCTCGCCCTCACCCTCACTTTCTCTCTTTCCCTATTAGGTTTAATGATTTTTCTCTCTCCTCTCTCTCCTCTCTCTCTCTCTCTCATTTTTTTCTCTCTCCTCTCCCTCTCTTGTTTACCTTTCTCTCTTTCTCTCCCTCTCTCATTTCCTGTCCCTCTCTCACCCTGACCCTCTCTTTCTCTCTTTCTCTATTAGATTTAATGATTTTTTTCTCTTTTTCTTTGTCCTCTCCCTCTCTTTTTTTTTTCTCTCTCCTCTCCCTCTCTCATTTCCCTTTCTTTCTTTCTCTTCCTCTCTCATTTCCTTTTGCTCTCTTCCTCTCCTTCTCTCATTTCTTCTCCCTCCCTCTCTCTCTCTCTCATTTCCCTATTATGTTTTCCTCTCCCCCCCTCTCCCCCTCCCTCTCCCCCTCTCATTCCCTCTCCCTCTCCCTCTCCCGTTGAGATGACAAGCTCAACACATGTGGACATTGATGATGGACTGCCTAGTTATGGCTCCACACATCTACACTTAGCATGTCAGTGGTCATTATGACTCTCACATGGCCACTGACTCATTACTTATTATATTCAGGTTATTACACCTATTTACAGCTGGCATAGTTATAGCGCCAACAATCGACTACTGTAGTCGGTTATGCATTGGTTGACTTAGTAGGCCACTTTCCTTTATGTTGTATCTTATCTATACTTTGTGTACATTGAAAAGAGTATGGAAGAAGAAGAAGAAACCAGCAAGAAAACGTTTTGGCCTCCATCTCTCTTCTTGTCTCTCGAGTGAGCTTCTCCTTGTGCATTCTGTGTGTGCTCGGCACAGCATCTTGAGCAAGTCCCCCCACCACGCGATTGCTAACATGGTATTAGAGCCGTGCCACTGAGAGAGGCTGATTTCGAAGGTTGAAGCGAAGGAGAAGAAGAAAGGTTCGAGCAAGCAAGCCACGGGTAAGAAGCTCTCCCATCCTTCCACTCTTTCTCTTGGATAGTGCCTGTGGAGGCACCGGAAGCAGGGCCCAGCAAAAATCCCAAATTGTAGTGAGATTTGGTGTGCGCAAAGAGTGCTGTGTATCTGAGGCCGTTTTAGGCCCCGTTTTAGAGCCGCAAGGTTGCGGACAATCGTTTCAAGGTACACTATGATTTCAGTTGTTTTGACCGAAAGTGGGTGCGCAGGTTACATATTGTGAATCTGTAATTCTTGAGGTGTTTGCAGGAAGCAAACATAAGGTTTATCTGCAAACAGGTTGCAAACTGCATGTATTGCTGAGCAGACAGTGAAAAATGTTGTCTGGTGTATTGCTGTGTACTGCAAGTCAAGGGTTACAGAAGATTTACTTATTGTTTGGTATTAGTTTTGTGATAATGGTAGAGAACAGTGGAAGCCCCATCATTGAGAAGCTCTACAAGAACAACTCCCCTTCATGAAAATTCCATGTCACGAACTTCCTTATTGGAAAAGGCCTCTATGAGTTTGTTTCAGGTGAAGAAAAGGAGTCGGAGGTGAGTGATCCTCCAAGTGCAGAAGAGACAAAGGCACGAAAGGAATGGAATGCAAAAGATAAAAAGGTCATGTATTGGTTGTCTGCAGCAATTGACAATAATATACTGGGACATATTAGAAATATAGAGAATTCATATGCAGCTTGGACTATACTTGAAAGTATGTTTTCTATAAATACAAAGATACGAAAGATTTAACTCAAACAAGAGTTAAATACATTGAAAAAAGGGAAGATGTCTATCAATGAGTATGCACTGAAGGTAAGGAGCATTGCAGATGCCTTGGCAGCGATTGATGCAATGCCCGATGATGATAATTTGGTGTCGTCTACCTTGGGTGGACTTAACAATGAAAAGGCTTGGAAGTCTTTTATAACTTCAGTATATGTTAGAAAGCCATTCCCAAATTTCGATGAGTTGGTATCCCTTATGATCATTGAAGAGATCAACATGCAAAGTGAGACATCTGAAAGAAGTGGTGAATAGGTCGAAGCTTTCTACTCCTGTTCAGGAAGGGGACGTGGTAAGTTCTCTTCAAGAGGCCGTGGTACAGGACGTGGTAGTGACAACCAGCAAAACAGATTAAATTAGCAATTTGGCGATATGCAGGTTTCAGGAGGTCGTGATAACTTTAGAGACAGGGGGAGCTTTAGAGGAAGAGGTGGATGGCAGAACAGAGGTTCTAACAACTCTGGTATTGTGTGCCACTACTGTGGCAAAACAGGTCATATTGCAGGCCAATGTTATGCTAAGAAAGATGATATCTGCAGTGGTAAGTTGTAGCAAGGAAACTATGCATCGTCTTCACGACACAATGAAGACAAAAATGAACATCTATTTGTTATGTAACATATGCTAAATGTTGTTACAGGAAAGGGAACACATGATGATATTTGGTATGTTGATTCAGGTGCATCCAATCATATGACCAGCCATGCAGAATGGTTTGGAGAGATGCAGGATTTGCAAAATGCAGGTTATGTGCAGACGGGTGATGATTCATGCCACCCAATTTCACACATTGAAAAAGTTCCCTTGTCCTTGCATGATGGTAAGACAAAGAGTCTTTCAGATATATTACATGTGCCATCTATTACAAAGAACTTGGTGTTAGTCGGTCAGATGGTAGAGCAAGGGCTACAAGTCAGATTTAATGCAAAGGGCTGCTTTGTAGAAGACTTCAATGACAAGTGCAGGTTAGGTTTAAAGGGAAGTAGAGTTGGACGTATGTTTACTCTGGATGCTGGAATTCCTTCTATGAATGCTGTTATGTATGCTAAAGGAAAAGGTGTTGTTGCAGACATTGAAATTTGGCACAAACGCATTGGACATGCAAATGTACAAATACTGAAATTAATGCAATCCAAAGGGTTGGTTACAAGTTTGCCTACATTTAGAGTTGTAGAATTTCATAAGGTATGCGAAGCATGTCAGTTTGGTAAGTAGGCAAGACAAACCTTTTCACATGACAAAGATATAAGCAAAAATATCCTTGATGTGGTGCATATAGACATTTGGGGGCCTACACAAAATGTATCTCTTGGAGGCAGTTCATACTTTGTCACATTCATTGATGATTGTTCTAGAAAGCTGTGGGTATATTTTATGAAAGAAAAGAGTGAAGCATTTGAGCACTTTAGAACTTTCAAGGCTGCAGTTGAAAGAGAAACAAGCTTGAAAGTAAAGTGCTTGAGGTCAGATGGAGGGGGAGAGTACCTCTCAAATGAGTTCACTAATTTTCTGAGGTCTCATGGGATAAAGATATAGTTCACATGATGCAAGTATACCCCACGGCAAAATGGGGTTGTAGAAAGGAAAAACATGCATATTGCAGAAGTTGCACACGCCTTGATGGTGGCTGAAAAGAATACGCCTAAGCATTTTGAGTCTGAGGCTGTTCATACTACTGTTTATATTATGAATAGAACTCCCACAGCTACAGTTCATGGTATGACTTGCGAAGAATGTTTTACAGGTAAGAAGCCCGATGTCTCACACTTGAAAGTATTTGGGTGCATTGCATATGTTCATGTGCCAGATGAGTTGCAGAAGAAACTGGATCCAAAGGCTGAAAAGTGTGTCTTTATTGGATACTCTTTAGAGCAAAATGGGTATCGTTGTTATAACCCTATCACATGTAAGTTCAGAGTGATCAAGGATGTCATCTTTGATGAAATGAGCAGTTGGTATGCATCTAGTGGTGATGCACTGGATGATGATGATGATGATCATGACACTCATGTGCAGGTTGAAAAGCAAGAATCATGGACTCTTAGTGGACTAGAGACATCATCTGGTAGTCCTTGGTCTGGGAGACTAAGAAGTAGCTCTACATCTTCGGGTGCATCTAGTAGCACTTCAGGTAAAGACAAATGAAAGAATAAAGTGTCAGATGGTATTGATACAGTTCTTGATGGAGACTCCAGTGGCTCAAAGAGCTTGGATGATGAGCTTGGTATTCCTTCTGTGAAGACACCAGGTGTACAGAGAGCTCATAATAGTGTAAAGGCTCCATTGAGTGACCCAGTGGTACGTAGATCTAGCAAGGTCAGATACCCTGTTAAAAGATTTGGTTTTGAAGGTTATGCAGCTCACCATTATGCTTATATGGTGAAACTAGTTGAGGAATAAAGTGTCAGATGGCATTGATGCAGTTCTTGATGGAGACTCCAGTGGCTCAAAGAGCTTGGATGATGAGCTTGGTATTCCTTCTGTCAAGACACCAGGTGTACAGAGAGCTCATAGTAATGTAAAGGCTCCATTGAGTGATCCGATGGTACGCAGATCTAGTAGGGTCGGATATCTTATTAAGAGATTTGGTTTTGAAGGTTATGCAGCTCACCATTATGCTTATATTGTGAAACTAGTTGAGGATGTTGAGCCCACTTGTTTTGAGGATGCTGTTGGTCATACTCATTGGGATGCAGCAATGGATGAGGAAATGGCTGCATTAGAGGCCAATAAGACTTGGGATCTAGTATCATTGCCGAAGAGCAAGAAAGATATTGGATTTAAGTGTGTTTATAAGATTAAGCACAATGTAGATGGTTCTATTAGTAGATACAAAGCTAGGCTGGTTGCAAACGGCTATGCCCAGACATATGGCATAGATTATGATGAAACCTTCAGTCCAGTTGCTAGGATGGCAACTGTCAGATGTGTGATTTCTTTGGCAGTAGCCAAAGGTTGGAGGTTACAGAAAATGGATGTGAAGAATGCCTTCTTGCATGGTGATTTGCAGGAAGAAGTGTATATGGATCAACCAGTAGGTTATGAAGATTTAGAGCATCCCATGTATGTGTGTAGGTTGAAGAAGGCGCTCTATGGGCTCAAGAAAGTACCTAGAGCATGGTCTGACAAGATCAAAGAGTATCTTGTTAATATTGGCTTTTATGTTTCTGATGCTGATCACTCACTTTATGTGAGAAAGGGAGATGCAGGTTTGGTCATCATAGTCATCTATGTGGATGACTTGATTATTACAGGTGATAGTGATAGTGGGGTTGCTGAAGTCAAGGATTTTTCGAAGAAGAAGTTTGAGATGAAGGATTTAGGTGAGCTAAGGTACTTCCTTGGCATTGAGGTGATCAGATGTGATGATGGTATATGGCTGTCCCAAAGACAGTATGGCTTGGATATGTTGTCCAAGTATGGTATGATAGCATGCAAACCACTTTCAGTCCCATTGGAGCAGAATGTAAAGTTGAGTGCTGATGTTGGGGATGAGATAGAAGACCCCACTATGTTTAGGAGTATAGTGGGGAGTTTGATCTACATGACCATTACAAGGCCAGACTTGAGCTACGCTATTGGTCTTGTGAGTCAGTTTATGCAAGTACTTAGAAAGCCACATTTGGATGCAGTGAGACACATATTGAGATATGTGAAGTCCACATTACATTATGGAATTTTCTATGAGGCAGGTACAGATGTACAGGTGTTTGGATACACAGATGCAGATTGGGCTGGTAGTATTTCTGATAGAAGATCTACCAGCGGATACATGTTCTCTCTTGGTAGTGCAGCAGTTGCTTGGAGCAGCAAAAAGCAATCTACAGTTGCTTTGTTAAGTACAGAGAGCTACTACTGTTGCAGCATGTGAGGTAGTATGGCTGCAAAAGTTATTGGCTAATTTAAATGTGCAGATGGAAGGTCCAATTGTCATTTATTGTGACAACACGGGCAGTATACAGTTGGCTAGGAACCCTATGTTCCATGCCAGGACAAAAAATATTGAGGTACACTACCACTTTGTGAAAGAGAAGGTACTAGCAAGAGAGAAGGTACAGAGAAGCTTCAAAAGTTTCGAAGCTTACTTGGAGTTGCAGAGATACAGTTGAGCTTGAGGGGGAGTGTTGAGATGACAACCTTAACACATGCAGACATTGATTGATAGACCGCCACTTTAGATGGATCCACACGTCTGCACTTAGCACGTCAGTGGTCATTATGAATCTCACATGGCCACTGACTCATTACTTATTATATTCAGGTTGTTACACCTATTTACAGCTGGCATAGTTATAGCGCCAGTCGACTAGTGTAGTCGGTTATGCATTGGTTGACTTAGTAGGCCACTTTCCTTTATGTTGTATCTTATCTATACTTTATGTACATTGAAAAGAGTGTGGAAGAAGAAGAAGAAACCCACAAGAAAACGTTTTGGCCTCCATCTCTCTTCTTGTCTCTTGAGTGAGCTTCTCCTTGTGCATTCTGTGCGTGTTCGGCATAACATCTTGAGCAAGTCCCCCCACCACGCGATTATTGACATCTCCCTCTCTCATTTCCTCTCTCTCTTCCTCCCTCTTCCTCTCTCATTTCCCCCCTCCCTCTCCCATTTACTCCCTCTCCCTCTCTTTCTATCTCTCCCTCTCCCTCTCCCTCATTTCTTCTCCGTCTCTCATTATACACAAATTATACAAAAAATAAATAAAAAAGAGAGAGAATACACTCTCCCTCCCTCTCGTTCTCTTATTTCATCCCCCTCCCTCTTCCATTTCCTCCCTCTCCCTCTCCCTCCCTCTCCCTCTCCCTCTCTTTCTCTCTCTCTCCCTCCCTCCCCCTCCCTCTCCCATTTCCTCCCTCTCCCATTTCCTCCCTCTCTTTCTCTCTCATTTCCTCTCCCTCTCTCAATATATATACAGAAATCATATAAGCAAAAGTAAAAGAGAGAGAGAATGCACTCTCCCTCCCTCTCCCTCTCTCATTTCCTCCCCATCCCTCTCCCTCTCCCTCTCCCTCTCTTTCTCTTTCTCTCCCTCCCTCTCCCTCTCTCATTTCCTCCCCCCTCCCCCTCCCGCTTTTTCTCTTTCTCTTTCTCTTTCTCTTTCTTTCTCTCCCTCTCTCTCCCTCTCCCTCTCTTTCTCTCTCATTTTCTCTCCCTCCAATATACACAAATTAAATCATAAAAAAGCAAAAGAGAGAGAGAATGGACTCACCATAAAGATATGGCGAGGGTTTGGCGGCTCCTCTTCGCGACGGTGGCTCCTCCTCTCCTTCGTGAGTGGCAGCAGCGGCGGCGGCAGCAAGCCTTCTTCCTCTCCCTCTCTCACCCTCTATGAAAATTGCTCTCTCTCTCTCTCTCCCTCTCTCTCTCAAATGTCTCATGAAAATGCACGAAATGAAATGCCCTCGGGTTTCGGCCCTCTTTTTTTTTCCCTGTGGGGAGTCGCTATTTGCGTCACAAATGCGATGCAAATAGCGACACCGCTATTCCTGCATCGCTACCCATCATCGCTATACCTCTCTTTCCTTGTAGTGTAAGTTTGAGGTATAGGAATCAGCCTCAAATTCCATGGAATATGCAATATTGTAAAAATCACCATTGGGATCACAACACATGGATCAACATGACCAATTTTAGCAAGTTGAAATGCAAAATCCTCTCATGCTTTAATATATCTTCATAA
Organism: Lygodium microphyllum; assembly: GCF_053477565.2. NCBI lineage: Eukaryota > Viridiplantae > Streptophyta > Polypodiopsida > Schizaeales > Lygodiaceae > Lygodium > Lygodium microphyllum. The sequence continues at coordinate 31,189,378 of NC_141161.1, read as the reverse complement.
AACAATCCATTTGTGCTAGCAAGAGAAGCCCATCACACCCAACTTCAATTCTTTCAATGAGCTTAACCTTTTTGTCAATGATTTTGTATTTTGTCTCCACAAGTGCTTCAACCCATTCTTGTTGAAATTCACATTCCTATTGAGAAAATTATTTTATGACTTTAAACATATCCAATGTGCATACCTATAGGATATAATTTTTAGTTATATTTTTTGCATTGATTACTATTGTAATTTTATTCATAGTATTTATAAAGATCAGTCCATCAAATAGTCCAAAAATGCATCCATCTTTAGCCATAACACCATAATTTTTAAAGCCCTTTTTTAGCTTTCACTAGATACATTCTTTCAATCTTGCACATGACCTCAATCCTCTTGTATCTTCCCAAATTGTTTGTTATCCATACATAGAATCTAGCTAAAATACATTTTTCCCTTTACCAAGAGGCAAGAGCATCCAATAAATAGACTATCATAGGCTCCCATTATACTAGTGCCTTATAAATACCCTTAAATTCTTTTGCATTTGACTACATTAGATAATCCCTAGAGTATCTCTATTTCATACATGATTGACACACATAGTCAAGAAGGTACTCCTCTTCTGCTATCTCTACCTCTAATATGAGCATATGCAAAACCATCATCAAGCACTTTGATCTCCATTCTCACTATTGTGATGTATGGCTATCCCAATATAACTAGATAACTACACATATTTTGTACAAAAAAATGTTGGTTGTCCTATATATCCCCAATAATCACCTAAATATTTGGACATACAACATAAGCTCTCTAGCAAAGTTATTTCTAGCTTGGATTCTCCACCCATGATCTACATTAACTAGCCAACCACCATTCTAATATAGATTGTTTGTCATGAAATTTATTTCAAACCCATGATTGAGTAATGTAATGCATGGAGTCTCTTACTCCTTGAATTTCACAACAGTCTTTTTAATGGCTCTAGCTGCCCAATACATGCATGGATAGTGACTTCTAGGAATGGAACAAGAAACCTCATCCTCATTAGATTGTAGCTTCATAATATCCCCATGAATAATGCTAGTGCCAACAACATTTCAGCATATATATTGATCTTTTTTTAGCCTCAACCTATTTTCAAATAGCAATGGATTCAACATTAGAATCCAACTCTATCCCCTATAAACCCATATTTTCTTCAACATCATCAATGCATGAGTGATATCTCCCAAAAACTACCTCATTTTCTTACTAATATCTATGATTTCATCATGGAATTCATGTTTAGTAATCCCTTTGTCAAGCATACACTTCACCATACTATTTAGGACTACTTCTCAAGTACTTTCTTAATATCAATCACAATCTCTATGTCCTAACTGCAACTTATACCCAAGCTGCTTGACCTTTCTCTTCTCTTCCTACTTCTTATCTTGCATTAAATCTTCCATTATATGTTCACAGGAATAACCTTTTAATCCATCTTCTATTGTTTCCCTTTACTTTTTGTCCTCCTCTTTGAGGTATATGCTTCATTCTCATCTCTCTTTCTTTTATCTTGCACAGCTATGTTAGTATTTTTTACTTTTTCCAAGTAAAAATAGGGTGAAAACAAGTCCACATGAGCATCCCAACCTATCGTATCATGTATACTCTAATTAGCACCTATCAAATCAACCCTAGAAACCTTCTCTTTCTCTAGAGAATCCAAGGCATGAGTCAAAATTTTAGTCTTAGCAACATCCGTATATTATTCAAGGGATTTCTTAATCTATAGCCATATGCAATAGCATCCAAAGATAAAAATCTATTTCTTACTAAGAATATTCTTCATTCTACCTTTGCCAAAATTTGGCTCAAGAGACAAACTTGTTTCTTTTGCATGAATCTTACCATCCTTCCAAAAGAGCATATCTCTCGATAATGCATCACAATAGAAGCATGGACATACCTCTCATGTTGAGGGATGTCACACCATATGCATCTACATATACAAACCCTTCTTGGGTAGGTTTTAAGGCTGTTGTCTTCCTCTTTCTTCCACCTTTTCATCCAACTTTATAACCTTGAACTGTAAGTCATGCATTGTCTTCAAAATCTCATCCAAAGCATCTTCTTTCACTAGAAAAATAGTAGGTATAACCATAGGTACAAATAGTTTCATTGCATATTCTTTGCTAAAAGCAACAAGCATAGCCCCTACATGCAATCTCAATTTCATTCCTTCTCCCTTAATAATCTTGTTAAGAGCATCAATTACATGCAACAAATTTGTTTTCAGCCTTTTCTCTATTGTATCATCTTCCATGTAATGAATGAAGATGAGAGGAGAGAGGAGAAAGGACTGGAGAGAGAGAGAGAGACAGAGAGCAAGAAGAAGAGAAAGGAAGATCAGAAGAGGAGAGAGAAAGAAAGAAAAGAGGGGAGAAAGGAGGAAGTCGTGGAAGCTGAAGATGAAGGTGAAGAGTATGTTCTTGATAATAAATGGTTTCCCTAAAATTGGGACTCTTCCACCTTATATATCCCAGTCAATGTGACTGAGTGTCTAGCCCCTAATTTCTATGTATACTACTCGTCACAATCCATCCCCACCCTGAAGGTTTTTGCCCTAAAAATGAAGAGCACTAAGGGCAAGCGATGGGTGGGCTTAGGGACTGGGGTGTAGAGTACTACTTTGAGCTACATTACAATGAAAATGGATGGGTAAAGACTAGGGACAGTATGTTGTCCATGACAAGCTTGTTGAGGTAAAATTGTCATAACTTTTGATAGGCTTCTCCAAATGGGGCGGGCTGCATGTTGAAAAAGAGAATATGACGAGTACTTTCAGCCCATATAGGATGCACATTTCTAAGATTTGGGCAAGTACAAAACTGTTCTAAAACAGTGTGTAATCTACAAGTAGGGGGTGGTCAAACGGGGGCATAACTAATTAGTCTTCAGCCCATTGCGCCTCTTGGAGGTGAGGAAATTCATTGATAATGGTGGTTGGGTGCTAGAAGGCTTCTTCTAGGCATAGTCCTTGTCATTTTGATAAGGTACTCCTTGATGGATTGAGATCTTAAGTGCTTATCTCGTTGCCCAATGATTGCCATAGGATATACTGAAAGATACCTTCTTCATCTATGGGGGGAAGTTCTTCCACATAGTCCACAGAGGTGCCAATGAAGGGTTTCAGCTTGCTGACATGAAACACATTGTGTATTTTGGTGGTTGGGGGAAGCTATAATGGGTATGCTAAGTCACCAACTCTCTTCAAGATCCGATAGGGGCCATAGAAGTGATGGGTCAGTTTGTTACTACTGGCCTCTTTGAGAGTGAAGTAGTGGGACTTAGGCACTTTGAAGAGAACCATTTCTCCTTCTTGCAGTTCCAAATGCCTTCTTTTCTCATTAACATAGAGTTTCATGTGAGTTTGTGCCTTTTCAAGATTCACTTTGTATTGCTGAAGTAGGACCTGCATGGGATCCAACTCGGCCTCTAACTTTGAGGGTTGATCTTATCATTAAATAAAACTATAGCGAGGGAGGGAACCTTATACTAGTATAATGCCTCAAAAGGGGAAAATCCAATGCTAGAGGGGGTGGAGTTATTATAGGAAAACTCAGCCAAGTGGAGCCACGTATCCCAACTCTGTCATACATCATGGAAAAAGTGCCACAAATATGTCTCAAGCCATTTGTTTACTCTTTCATTCTGGCCATTAGTTTGAGGGTGGTATGCAGTGGATGGAGTAAGCTTGGTACCCATAGATATGAAAATTATCTCTCAAAAGATGCTCATAAGCTTAGTATCCTAGTCATGTATTATGAGCTGTGGTAAGCCATGCAACTTGAAGACATATTTCATAAACTGAGGGGCCACTTGAGAGGCAGTGTATTGGGTCTTAATGGAGATAAAGTGGGTAGCTTTGCTGAGACGGTCAACTCCAACATATATATTATTCCAATCTTTCTTGGTCATAGGGAGGCCAATGATGAAGTCCATTATGATATGATTCCATTTCCCTTCAAGAATAGGAAGATGCTACAAGAGGCAAGTGGGCATGAATGTGTTGTCCTTGTTTTGTTGGCATGGGACACATTTGGTCACAATGTCCTTGACATCCCTCCATAAGCCTTTCCAATGAAAGCTCTTAGCAATCTTGTCATATGTTTTGAAAACACCCAGATGGCCAGCAATGGGGCAAGAATTCATCTCTTCCATGATCTTCTATGTGAAGGCAGGCGTGTGGGATGATGATCTTGCCACGGGACTAAATAAGGCCATGCTTGAGCTGATATTGGGTGTTTTCAGCCATGGCCCCATGCTATAATTTTCAGAAGATGTGGCTAAAGTTATCATCTAACAAATAAGCTTCTTGAACCTCTTCAATCCAATCACTATGCAACATTGAAATAGAGGATACTCTGCATGCCAACATATGAGAGAGTGAATTAGCCACCATATTATATTTTCCCGAAGTGTGAGAAATGTCAAAGTCATAGTTTTGTAATGTTGCCACCCATTGCCTTTGCTTAAGAATTAAAGTGGACTGAGTCAAGAAGTACCATAGGAATCCATGGTCACTTTTTACTTGGAAGCAACTGCCATACAAATAGTGGTGCCATTTCTTGATAGCATGGAGGATGGCCAACCTCTATTGGTCATACACTTTCATATGTATCTCCTTATCATCAAGCTTGCAACTCTCAAATAGAATCACACCATGCTCTTGCAGCAATATTGTACCAATACCCTTGCCACTAGCATCACAATGAATGGTAAAAAACTTAGAGAAGTTAGGGCAGACAAGGATGGGGGTAGAAGTAAGCATTTCCTTCAACTGCTTGAAGCTATAATCAATGGTGGCATCCCAAAAGAATGATTCCTTTTTTAATCGATCAGTCAAAGGTGTTGCAATGGTGGCAGAGTGCTTAATGAAGCATCTATAGAATGAAGAGAGACTAAGGAAGCCACATAATGAAGTGGTGCTAGATGGGGTGGGCCAGTCCCTAACACATTGCACCTTCTTTGGGTCCTCCTGTCCTCCTATATGCCATTTTTGCTTACAATGTGTCCCACGTACTCCACAAATGTTTGCATGAAGATACAGTTGCTCTCCTTAGCAAAGAATTGATGCTCTCTTAATATGTCAAACACCCTTCTGACATGTGCCAAGTGCTTCTCTTGTGACTTGCTATGAATAAGTATGTCGTCAAAGAAAATGAGCACAAACTTGAATAGAAAGGGTTGAAGAATCTTATTCATGAGGCTTTGAAATGTGGTGGGGATGTTAGTCAATCCAAAAGGCATCATTAGAAAATGATAAAGCCCATGATCAATCTTGAAGGATGTTTTGATCTCATCTCCCTCGCGCATATGAATCTAATGGTAGTCAGAGCTTAAAACAATCCAACAAGTCATCAATTCGTGGGATGGGATAGTGGTTCTTCACTCTCATTTTGTTCAAGTCTTTGTAGTTGATGCACATGTTGAAAGAGCCATCTTTCTTCTTGACTAACACGACATGGGATGCATAAGGGAAAGAACTCGACTCAATGAAACCCATCTCTAGCAACTCCTTGACTTTCTTTGCAACCTCTTCATGTTCACACTTGGAGAGTGTGTAAGCTGGCTTGCTTATTGGCTTGGAACGGGGCTCTAAATCAAGTGGGTGGTCCACTTGCCTCTTAGGGGGGAGGGTTGAAGGCATCTAAAATATATCACTATATTCTTCAAGTAGGGCTTGCAAAGCTGAATCCTTAGATACTTCAAAGGGCTAACCTAAATTGTCCTTACTCAATTGCAAGACAATTATTTGCGAGCATTTCTTAAACTCCCGTTTGAGTTTCTTTGCTATCATGAGTCAAAAATCAGCATGGTCTTAAATTCCCTCTAAGTGGATGAGTAGTCCATGCATCACAAACTCCATGTAGAGCTGAGAGAAGTCCATAGCAATCTTCCCCAATTGTTTTATCCAATCACGATCCAAAAAACATCAATGGGACCCATATCTAAGGCAATTAGGTTAACCAATGCCACATAATTTTTAGCCAAGCATAAGGGAATTGTGGGACATACATGTGTGATGATTTCTTCCTCTCCATTTGCTACTTGGACCTTCAAGGGATGGTGTAACTTTGTAGGGGTGCATTTCAACCAGTCAATGACTGATTTACTAACAAAACTATCAGTGCTACCACTATCCACAAGGATGAAGACATGCTTCCCATGGATACTACCTTGAATGTACAAGGTACTGGGACTCCAAGAACCCATCCAAGCATCCAAGGAGATGGATCAAAGGGAGTTTTTAGTCAAGTGGGATGTCAGATCAAGTATCTGGGATGGACAACTACCACTTGGGTCAAAAGGAAACACATCCTCTGCGTCATAGAACTACTCGTGATCCACATCCTCAACATGCTCCACATGGTCAATGGATAGGTCATCCTTATCATTGTGCCAATCTTCCATGGCATCCATGCTATGAACCTTGAGCTTAGTTGTCTTGTAATGGCACTTGGAGGTATGGTCAGCCATGTACTTATCCTCACATTTAAAGCATAGGCCTTTTTCCTTCCCTTCCTTCACAACATTCGGTGAAATGAACCGTTCGCCACTAGAGACATGGGAAGGTGATGTAGTGGACTACTTATTTTCAGCATACTTACTCTTAGCATTAGAGTCAAATGCTGTCCCAAAAGTGCCATGTTTTCTTTCAGCATAGAAAGTGGGGTAAGTGGGTGTTTGGGGCTATTATCAGGCATAGAATTGCCATGTAAAGAACCTCCATATGGGGTTGATCTTGAAGGGGTATGGGGCTATCCATAACCTTGCTGAAAATTTTCATTCTTATGGTACTTCCTTGCATATCTCTCAGCCAGTTCCATTGCTCCAAATAGTGTGGTAGGCTTTTGGGTCATGACATGTGCCGCCAACCCAGAGATATACTTATGCAATTTGGTATCATTGCTAATGCTCTCCACATACATGGTCAAGTTCATAAACTAATTTGTGTACTCACGCATAGTGAAATTAGGTTGGTCAAGAGTGTACCAACATCTTGCCAACTGCTCTTTTTCTATAGGGACACAAATACTTGAACCATATGAATTTTAAAGTCTTCCCAATTAATGAATTGATGATTCTCTCGATTGATATAGTGACATCATGTGTGGGAAAATCCTTCCAAGTGGAGAGAGACAGAGATAATTTAAAGATCGTTAGTGCGGAGGTAGATATTGAAGTAGGACTCCAACTTGGACATCCATTCCTCCAAGTCTAATGTTGAAGGGGACTTCCCATTGTACTTAGTGAGAAGAATATTGTCATGCAGATCATGAGGGCCTTGCTACCCATGAGACCCTTTCTATCCATACATCCCATAATGTCCATACATACATTTCTACCCATACATACCATGTGGTGTATTTATCCCATGCTACCCATTATAGCCACACTGCCCATGATTGCCATGATGGCCATTAGTACCATACTATCAATGATGTGGCTGATTCATATAGGTTCCATTGGGGCTCCTTGGTGATATTTTTGATTCACATCGGAGGGGAAAAATCCCTCTTTGAGATGAGATATTAAGCTTTGTGACATAAATTATCAGAATATTCTGCGATGGGATGCTTGTGTCTGTGCACCCTATCCACACATAACTTTCAGACCGTACATCAGATTGGGGAGATTTTTTATTCAAACCAAAGGGGAAAAATCCCTCTTCAAGATGAGCTACATGGATTACTCCCAGGTGCAATACAATTTTTTTTGTAATTAGATCTTTATGACTATCCTGCTTGATTGTGACTAAAAACATTGTTTGTCCCTTAATGCAAAAGTACTATATGAATGACTCATATACTGAGAGGCCCTTGAGAAACAACATAAATAACATCCTGAGAATATTGATCACTATCCCAAGCATAATTTCATGTCCATCTACTCTATCATCATTGCATAAGTTAAGCTTATTGCCATACATCTTGTTTGATTGCATACACTTCAAGTGTCATACATAGGTACCATCAGCACTAAAAGGGTGTCCAAGAGGGAACATTTCATCAGGAGAGGTGGTGATAATAGGAGAGTACCTATATTTTCATACAAGTATTGGGCTCCAAACCACTGGGTTTTAATGGTTTGTAAGGCTACAAAGAGCCTCTTTATGTAAGAACCTAGGGTATGGTTAATTCATTTTCTTTTTTAGGAAATCAATTTACTTAGCCATCCCTATCTCTTGAACTCTATGGTACAAATTTCATCATCATCAAGGAAAAATACTAATGTTTCCAACGACCAAATTGGGTAAGCTTATAGGTCATATCAAACTCTTTCTCACCTACTTGAGGCTAGTTTTATCTTCTCCTATCGCAGGCAAAGGCACCATCAATTTAATTTACTTTCTTCAAAGTATACCTTAGCATGTAAATACTTGACCTAATGCCCATCACAGAAGGAAAACTTCTTAAAGAAACTCCTCTCTAGGATATCATCGTTGGGACCTACCAATGCTCAGCACCTCTACCAAAATCACTTGCAAGAAAGCGAGCTTGAAGAATATCCATTGTAGTCACAAGATCTATGTCAATTGTGGTAATATCCACATGATCAACTTGGAACTTTTTGTTCAAAACATTCAAATGATGAAGTACATCTGTCAATAAATGAAGAAAAAACTGAACTTTAAAAGAGGTAAAGGAGGTGTACAAATCACATTTCTCTTGCTTCCAAATTCGCAAGAGCACTGGCATCAAAGTTACCATGCTCTTTTTTACTTGCCCACGTGATAACCAACGAATGTCATGCATTCTCAAAATCTCATGGGCTGAAAGATGAAACTCTGAAGCAAGGTCCTTTACCTCTTCATGTCTCTTATAAGAGCTATTCACCCATTTTTAAGCCTTCTTTACTACCTTTTCCACAACACCAAAAATAGGAAATCCATCCAATGCATCTTTTACTGCCAAAGCATCTCTATGTGTAATGCAATGAATTCCAACCAAATGAGGTACATCTCTGGCAAAACGTGCAACCAATCCATTCTCCATGCCCATCATAACACTACAGCCATTAATGGTGGCAAACCCCACTAATTTTGATTTTGATAAACCATACATGCATAAGAACTCTGAAAGTGCATCATATAAATCAACTATAGTTCCATTTCTTGTATGGAGCAACCTGATGAAACAATTGCATACATGACCAGTTTTTGTCAAATATGTTACATACACAATCATATGATGGTCATTAGATACATCTGTACTTTCATCTACCATCAACGAGAAGAAAGGACTCTCAATAATTTCACTTTTAACCTTCTCATAAAAGTGTGTATAGCATGCCTCCAAGAAAAGCAAAGAAGATGCATATGAAAGGTAGGATGCATAACAATTCTCAATAGGAACATTTGGTGTTCCAAGGAATGCCAATTCCTCAACATTATTTTGAAAATCACACAAAGGCTTATCCCTAATGGAAATGAAATGCAAAACTTTGGAAAGTACTTTTACATGAGATACCTTTTTATCTGCTGCATTAGAGTCCATCTTTTCAAGATGCAAGCTCATAGGCACTATATATTTCATTTCTTTTTCAGCCCATAGAAATGCAGTCTTCTCATGCTCTTTCGATTTCTCATGAGTCTGTAATGGTGGCCTTTGAAGTACTGTACTCCCAAGAGTAGCAAAAGCATTACTCATTTGAAATTGTATGCAATAGCTACAAAAAATCATTTCTTTACCATAAGCATCGTGCAATCAATAACTCCATGGATGATATGTTTTCCAGTGCTCTTTGTAAGAGCATCGATCTTTCACTTTTTGAGGTGCACTACCCTCATAATCTAGGGTAGCATCTACATGAGCAACATATTGCTCTCTTACCCAATTAATCCACACTTTCACTTGCATCCCCTATCGGCATGTTAAGATCCAAACTCACATTTATGTGAGTAAATACAGTAGGTGTGTCAGATGTGGGTGGAGGTTCAATCGATGAGGCACTTACAAGCATGGAATCTCCTTGAGAAACCTGTTTCTTTCGAGCAAGTGCTAGAGATAGAGTCTATTGACTCAAATCCCTCTTAGGACAACCCATGTCTATAATATGGATGCAAACAGTTAAGGTATGCTAAAGTTAGACACTCCAGATGGTAGTGGCAAATACTACCAATATTTAAAACTTGAGATTTAGAAGTTGGTAGAATGTTGAACTAATACCTACTCAAAGTTTCAATGAATAGGACTTGATTTAAAGTTAGATGGTATACTCTAATATCAATCTACCCTGCAAGGAAAAGACATATCAAAAATTGAAACTCCATTTATGCTTGAAGACCACAGTACCTCTTCCAATATAATAATTACATTACATTTGACTAGTTCTGACTCCTAACTCGTGATAGAAAAAAAGAAAAATATCCATGGTAGTGTTGCACTATAAGCATCAATGCTCTCTTTCCAACAATAGACTCCACTTGGCAACCCTAGTTGAACATTGTTATATAAGTACAAGTACTTGGCCCATGTAAGATCATACATCTTTATGTGAAGGATTCAGAAAACAATCTAGCAAATGAATGGGTTATTGACATCATACATTTGGAAGGAGTAGGATGTTGAAGGATTACTTATCTATCTAATACTAATAGTCTTATATTTCTAAGTCTCTAAGCTCATGTGAGGTCTTTTATAAATGGATAATATGACAACTTTTTGAGTTATATAGTGAAACTTTGAACTTGAAGTCTACATAGTATATTGTTAAATAAAGCTAAGACTTTATGAGGAATTGTATTGTAGCTCATCCCTATCACATGGTCCTAGTTTTTAGGAGACTTGGTTGAACATCATGAAAATGTAGATAATAATAATCACATGGATGATGGATATGGTATTAGGTAAAATACTACACTTCAGCACACCCAAGTCAGAATGGATAGCTTTTGCTAGATTTAAAGCTAGCATCTTGGGCTATAGAAAAGCTAACAAGATTTTACAAGTGTCAAGAACTACTCTAGTGACTAGTATCTTTAATCTTAGCTTCAAAAAAGTAATTCTTATATTGGACAAATGATATAAGACTTAAATAATAATATGAATAGTACTAGGAACTTAGGAATTCAAAACTCCTTACATGTATGCAACCTTGCAGCCTTTTGCAAGTGACTCAAGAGTTAGGAGGAGATTGGACTCGTGAATCGTGACTTGTAAGCCTTGAGGAGTAGGCTGTCAGGGGGCTGGTGACTTGCGAGTCAGTGAGGACTCCGGAGGAATTGCAACTTGCGAGGACTTGAGAGCACTATGCCACTACCAACTGGTGACTGGCCCCTGGGCGGCTTTGTTCCTACAATAAGCCCTAACAAGAGAATATGCTTTGAAATGAACTTCATGCCCATCCATTCATGATTCGAGAAAATATGCAATGTCGGATCCATGATATGCAACCCATCAAGCCATGCTTTACACAAAAATAATGAATGCGTTTAGGAACTTGTGCCTAGCCTATCTACATGTGCTCATGCATAATACAAAATACAAACAAAGTTCCTTGTTTATTTAAGGTTCTTATCATCACCTCTCAACACTCATCAAGAATAAATATCATACTCTACTCCACCCACCCAAATTCTCATTGTCACTCAAGAAAATGATGGTTTTCAAGATGTTGACAAGAAAACAACCCATCTCACAATGTTGAGATATTTGCAATCACACCTATTTTAGTCCCTTTGTGAGAAGTAGTAAGGGCTCAGGACCAGAATCCCATATGCACAGTAGGAGAAAGTACCACCACTCAATTCCTATAAAGCATTGTACTTGCACTCTTTTTCTAATGCAATGATAGTACTCTTTTCTTTTCAGTAAAGTGTCAGTGTCATTGTCCACACACACAAGATTGTGTTTATGAGTTCAGGTCTCAATCTTGAAACCTAATTCACTTGTGTGACAGTCAGTGTCTAAGTCTATGTCTACATGAGTCTTCTTCCCGTCTTTGAACCACCATAGCCATGCTCTAGATCTATGTAGTTTCACATGGTATTAGAGCCCAATTGAGCATGGCTCAGCTTGGCTTAGTTCTTCTCTGATCTCTCTCATCTCATCTTAACCTCAGGTCAACTTGGTCCCATCCAATGAGCTCATCCCTTACTTCCAAACTTCTCTCAAGCTCTTTGTCTGCCATAGCCAGGATGACCCATCTCTGATTGAGAACCTAGATCTACATCTACAGGCCATATCTCAAATCGATTTCTTCTGCTAAAGTGTTCTACATTCCAAGGTGCTTCATCGTGGCACGTCAGCCCTCAACATCGGGCGCATCAAAGAGCAGCATTGCAAAAATTCCTTGTCGCTACCAAATCTGCGCCTCTTCCTGTTCGTACCATCTGTGCCATCAACACATGATGAATTCTAGGCTGCAACCATGGGGCTATGAAAGGCTATGACATAAGCTTTCTATACATGTAAACGTTTTGGGAGATGATCAAGAATACATCCCACACAGATAAAAAAACCAGGCCCCTGTCTGGAACCCTAAACTGTCAGCCATAGTTATTTTCTTTCAAGCTCTTATTTACTTCATTTCCCACTTCCAAATCACTGACATTCTTGATATTCAAATCAAAACTGAGCACTGAAGTGTCTGCATGATTCGAGGAGGGGAAGATTGAAGAATCAACAAGGCAAAGACTCAAGAGAAGACCAAGCCACTTTAACTCAAGCTTCTTCCTTCACTTTAAATCTTGCTTCTTCCCAATCAACTGAAGCACTTGTTATTCATATCTGAAGCCAATATAAATCTTCAAGAAAAAGATTTCGAGTACATGTCTGAAGATCAGGCAACCCACTTGAAGATTCAAGCTTAATATCAAGTCGGACATAATGTGTTTTCACACTACCATTACTTGTGTCTCTTGACACATTGTAATCTGCTCTTTCACTTGTAAAATCTGAGAATCTTGGAACTAATTTGCTGCTACTCTAGTGGGGCCCCGAGAGGAACACCAAGGAAAAGGGAATTCTCTTGCAAGAAAATCTATCTTGTAACATCAACAAGCTTGTTTATCATGTTTCATATGATCACAATGAAGAAAAGAACACCAGGCACAACAAATCTTCATGCAGCATCATGTAGATCTCCCACGGATTTAATAGAATCAACCATATTCTTCAATATCTTCACAAAATCCATCAATGGAACAAAGAAAGCAAAGAAGTACACCATCTTTGAATGGAAAATACATCACATAGTATTCATCTTCAATATCTTCATAATCTTCTCTCTCAATCTCTCTTATACAATCACTCTGTTTGAGTAGAATTGGCTATCTCTGACTCTCTCTCTCACACTCCATCAATAATACATCATATCCTCACTACAATCTCTCAAAAATTACTCTCAATAATCACTCTTAGGTCGTGGATACCCCTCCCAAGAGGTATGTCTGATATGAAGGGTCACCAGAAGCACTACAGTGTCTCTTCACAGCTCACTACTGTTACTTCACTCTAGTCTTTTCTTGAGTCTTCAGCAGCTACTTCTTCCACTTCTTTCAGCTCTTTTGCACTTGTATTCACCTCTTTCCAAGGCTAGAAAACTTTCCCAAAGTCACACATACATTCCACAAAACACTTACAGAAGCATACAAAACAGTCTACAGAACAGTACCAGAACAGCTACAGTACAGAACAGAACAGAAACAGAACAGAAGCAGAAGCTCTACAGAAGACCTACAGAAGGTTATCAAAACCACATAACTCATTCTCAAATCATTCCAAACTCTCACAAACCATTCAATAAGCTTTCTCAATATCTCATTCTTCATCAATCAATACTCCATCCCTCTTTTCAGAAGACAATTAGAACAAAACAGACCAAAACAGAACAAAACAGAAGGTATACAGAACCTATCAAAACATCACAGAACCACCAACAAACATCATGAACTTCCAAAACACAATCATTATCATCTAAAACACTCTCAAACCACTTCCAAATCAATCAATCAATCATCTCATAAAATCAACCATTCAGCTCTCAAAAACAACAAAAATCAGCCAAAAAACAAGTCATTCAGATAAGTCAGTTAGGCATAAGTCAGTTAAGTCTGGTTAGTGGGGGTAAGTCATGTTAGTCTACCTAAGTCAAGTCAGGTTAGTCAAGGTAGCTTAGGTTAGTCAACTAGACTAGGTTAGTCAACTAAGTTAAGTTAACTAGGTAGGGGTTAGTCAACTAGGTTAAGTTAACTAGGTAGGGGTGTAGGTTAACTAGGTAGGTTGGGGTTAGGTTAACTAGGTTAACTTGGGGTAGTTTAACTAGGTTAACTATGGTTAATTAAAACTAACCTAGCTAGGGTTAAGTTAGGGTTAGGAGTAGTTTGAACTAACTAGGGTTAGTGGTCCTAGTTAGGTTAGGTTAGTGTGAACTAACTAGGGTTAGTGGTCCTAGTTAGTTAGGGTTAGTGACTAACCGTAGTAAGGTTAGTGGAGGAGGCAGTTAGGGTTAGTGGTGGTGGTGGGGGGAAGAGGAGGCTGCAGGCGGTGTGTCGGCGGCTTTGCGGTGGCAATGGCGGCGTCCTCGGCAGGTCGGTGGCGTCCGCGGCGTTCTCGGCAGGTCGGCAGCGTCTGCGGCTTCCTCGGCAGGTCGGCGGCGTCTGCGGCTTTGCGGTGGCAACGGCGGCTACTTCCAGCAGAGGAGGGGGAGCGAGCAGACGAACGGGGGAGGAAGAAGAGGAGGGAGAAAGGGAAGGGAGGGAGAAGGGCGGCAAGCGAGGAGGCCCAACGGGTGGCGGACGGCAGGGAAAGGGAGGAGGGAGGCGGCGGGGGGCGGCGCAGGGAGAAGGAGGTAGAAAAAGGGCGGCACACGGCGGCAGAACGACGAAGGGGGGAGGGTCGGAGCGCTGGGGGAGGAGGGAGAAGAAGGGCGGGGGGGCGGCAGAAGGAAGAAGGGAGAAGGGAGGGAGAGGGAGAAGGAGAAGGGAGAGGAAGGAGGTCGGTGGGAGAAGGAGAAGGGAAGGCGGCGGACTGGGGAGGGGAGGAAGAAGGTGACGATGGAAGGGAGGGAGAAAGGGAGAGGGGAGGTCGCAGGTCGGGGGAGAAGGGAGGAGGGGAAGAGGTGGTTAGGGGAAAAGGGACGGGCGGGCAGGGTAGTGGGCGGGTAGGGGAAGGGGTAGGATGATGGGCGGGTAGGGGTAGGGGTAGGAGTAGGTAGGGGAAGGGTAGGGGAAGGGGTAGGGGAAGGATGATGGGCGGTGTAGGGATAGGGTTATGGGCGGGGTAGGGGTCCAAGGGCGATAGGGGGTGCCCGAGGGAAGGGTAAGGTGGGAAGGGATGGGTACGTACCCCCGGCCCGCGCACGTGCGCGGGGCGGGGTAAAAAAAAATTTGCCGTGACGGGATTGAAATAACGCTGGGAAGACGGTACGGGTTATGCGGACACGACCGGGGCGCGTGGAGACTCGTAAAAATCGAAAAAGGGCGCGGTCACGCGCAAAACGGGCGCGAGAAAAAACGTAAAAATAAAAAAAAATTAATAACTCCCAATCGGGACGTCAAAACGACATAGTGTAAAAACAAAAAATGGGCAAGACGACAGGCAGAAAACAAGGAAAATACGGGACGGAGGTTCCGAGGGGGGAAAGGGCGGTCACGTGCAAAAAACACAAAAAACGAACTAAAAAACACAATTAAAAATTAATAGCGAAAAATCTGTGCATCGGAATGAGGTGCAGAAAAAAGGAAAACTGTGCAGAAAGATGTGCCCGACAGGCCTATCACCTCAAAACATGATTCCGACGGAGATAAGACGCGTTCACATGGGAAAAACCCAAAAAAAAACCCGAAAATGGGATTGGAGATTAATATCGGACAACCCATTCACCAGAATGACATGCAGTAAGAAGGAAAAATGTCCGCAGGAAGGGGTGGCACAGGGTTATCATGTTAAACCGCAGTTCCGATGGAAGTAGGAGGGGTTCCTATGCGAAAAACTCCAAAACTACGCCCGAAAACTCATTTAAAAATTAATAAGTAAAAATCCGGAAGTCGAAAAAGGGTAGAGGAAAAATGAAAAAGGTAGGGGAAGGCACAGGGGACACGGCTGTCAAATCAAATTGGAATTTTGATACAAATAGGACAGGTTCACATGGAAAAAAGTCAAAAATACGCATGAAAAAGTCGTAAAAACCCGGAAAATTAATAATGGACAAACCGTGTATTGGAATGATGCGGAATAAAAAGGAAAAATGTCAGGGGAAAAGTGGTTGGCAGGACTATGACATCAGATCCTAGTTTCGAAGCAAGAAAAGCGCGTTCACATGGAAAACCGGCTAAATTGCGCAAAATGCTTCAAAAATTAATAACTCAAAAACCATGCACGGGAACAGGGGTAGGTAAAAAGGAAAAATGGTCAGTTCAATGGGGGGAACAGGGCTATAAGGTTGGATTTGGACTATGGTGAACGTAGGGTGCATTCACATGGAAAAATCTCAAAATCATGGAATGAAGGAAAACTGCAAGGGAACAGCCCCAAGAGTGGATGGAACATAACCGGATGGGTGGAAGGGACCCCAGGAGGGTAAAAGCAAGTCATGGCATTCATGCATGAGCAAGATAAGGCATATGCAGAGGGGTATGCAACATAGACGCGCAGGGACGCGTCCCCACACTTAAGACCTTAACGGATAGGGTTAACCGAACAACAGGGACCTAGGACCACGCCACAGACCATCCACTAACTTCCCCACACTTAAAACATGACCGGCACGAAGAAACCAAAGTGTAGGGTTAGAAAAACTTGGCCCATTTCGTCAAGAATCAAGGTTGAGTATCGATGGTACGTCCAGTGTGGTTGTCGGCGCTGGAGGGACCAAGGCATCTTTACAGCGCACGTTCGTCATGGCAGGGACCACGCGGCAGTACCCAGGGAGGTAGCTGATGGAAGGAATCGCAGGAAATTCGTCGATGATGAGGGATACTACACTCAACTCACAGTCACTCAATTGAAATGAAAGAACAGTCACTCGCCCCATGACTAATATCACTCGCGGAAGGATGATTAAAACCCATAACTCATACCCGGTTGAGGAATCGTCAAAGGAGAATTGGTGCAGAAGGAGTATGCCAAGGTGCACAGTTGATGGTGCAGTAGTGCGTCCAACCCGTCTGGCATAGGTGCAAGAAGGAAGGCAAGGGAGCCTTACAGTGCAGTGTACAGAACAGGGTGACGTGTCTTGTGATGACGGCAAAGACCCATCCCGTGAGTGCATAGGGAAACTCAAACATACCTAACTCCAAGTGTCGTAACGTCCCTCAATCTCACCTCTCGGTAATTGATTGAAGAAACTCTAGTCACACTCAACCCACCCTCTATCTCACGCTCTGTTGATAGATATAGGAGGGCAGCCTTTTCCTGAAACCCATGGATGTAATCCTCACAGTCACTTGTGCAAAGGTTGTATGCCTTGTGCGCATTTGATGGTGCAACTGTGCATCCCGCCCTGTGTCGGCATACGGTGCGAGAAGGAAGGCAAGGGAGCCTTATGGTGCAGTGCACAGAAACAAATTGTGCTTTGTGCATTGAGAGGCCCATCCCGTGCGTGCAACACTTCAGTCACACTACGCACCTCTCATTTGATTTGAAGGGAAAAGACTGGTCTCTCGACCCACCCTCTGTCTCACTCTCTATTGATAGTTACAAAGGGCAACCCATACTCACTTCCCCATCCGGTTAGGATGAAAGCTCACGTCACTTGATTGTTTGTCGATGAAGATCGCGTCATCAATTATTGAAGAGGCATACCCAGGGAGGTATCCATCAAATCGAACGTTATATTGGACAGGAACATGTTGTCTGCTAGAGGACAGTTAGACACTTTGCAGAGAGACCCATGACACAGCGTACCAAGGGAAGTAGCTTCGGAATTGGATCCTGGAAATATCAATTAATGAATCCCCTTCTGGACTGCTGGGTGTTACCACCTTTTCCACAGCCAGCTTCTTGCCCAAGGGTGTTTATCACCTTTTCTAGGAACGAGGCCAACTATGACAGGGAATTGCTTCCTTTTCTCTCATAACAGATTTGTTTTTCTTGTTTTTTTTCTTCTTTGGTTTTTTTTTTCTCTTATTTTCCCCTATTCCCGAGGGTGTTTCCACCTTTTCTCGAAGAATAGGTCTGCATGACAGGGACCTAAGTCATTTTCTCCCATGACCGATATGTTTTGTTTTGTTTTTTTTTCTTTTTTCTTTTTTCTACAAATTGAGCAAGGGAATGGTAGAAAAACCATATGTCAAGACCCACCTCGCCACTGTCGCTGGTGGAAAATAGAGGATAAGAGATCAAGGCTGGAAGGGGGGGTTTAAGGGGATAGAGGGTTGCGCCCACTTCATCAGAAGTGGCTGAAGAATGGCTATTAGAAGTAGCATCATAAGAAGTACAGTGCCGCGCCAACGAGGGAAAAGATCAAGTGTCCGTAATTGTCAAGATCCCCAAGGAGGGAAGTACTTCTTCAGGCGATATCCATTGATCAGAAAGGGATCATCAGAGGCATCAACGGTCTGTACTTGGACAGAGCCATTAGGGTTGACTGCAAGTACCTTATAGAGGCCCATCCACCACTGTTGGAGCTTGCCAGGAAACTTGCCAAATCGTGAATCATAGGCTAGGACCAAATCACCTTCTTTGAACTCCTTGTGCTTAATGAAGCTGTCATGGTAAGCCTTGCGTCGAGCTTGCGTGGCTTCCATACACTGTAGAGCCATCCTACGAATTTCGTCCAAACATTCCAGGTGCAGGAGACGGCGTTGCAGTGAATCATCGTCCCCCAAACGCTCTTTGATAGCCACTCTCAAAGAGGGTAATTCCAGTTCAACTGGAAAAACAGCTTCTATTCCATACACCAGCTGGAAGGGTGTCTGTCCCGTTGCTGCTTTATGGGAGGTTTTGTACGCCGAGAGGGCATCTGTAAGTCGATCATCCCAATCATGACGATGTGCAGCAATTGTTCTTGTCAGAATCGAGCAGAGGATACGATTGGTGACTTCGACTTGGCCGTTGGCTCTGGGGTAGTAAGGAGTGGACTTACGATGGCGGATCTTATACAACTTTGTCAACTCTTCCATGACTTTGTTAAGGAAATGAGTGCCTCGGTCACTTACCACCTCTAAGGGACTGCCAAAACGGGTGATGATATTCTCGTACATGAACAGGGCCACGCTGTTACCATCGTCCCGCTTTAGGGCTTTAGCTTCACACCACTTTGTGACATAATCCGTACATAGAGGATGTATCTGTTCTGTTTCCTTCTAGTGGGAGGATCGATTGGACCTACGAAGTCAATGCCCCACTTCTCAAACGGCCTCAACGGAAGGATAGGTTGCAATGGCATGGCACTTGTCTTCGTGGGTTTCCCCATTCTTTGACAAGCATCACATCTTTTACAGTAATCATAGGAATCTTTATGGATGGTAGGCCACCAATTTCCCGCTAGCAGAGCCTTCTTGGCTGTAGCTTCTCCTGCAAAGTGACCTCCACATGGCTCATCGTGGCAAGCCTTCAGAACAATCCCAATCTCATCTCCTGCAACATATCTTCTGAGTACTTCATATTTGCCTTTCTTGTACAGTGCACCGCCTAGCAGGGTGTAGGGGGCTGATTCTAGCATGAGCTTCTTCCTTTCCCGACTAGAAATACCAGGAGGGTACTGTTGGGTTGCCAGCAGATTGGCAATGTCTGCATACCAGGGAGTTACAGTTTCTACCAGGAATAGGGAAGCATCAGGGAGGTTTGGATCATCCTGCTCCTCGTCTGCAGTTTGTGGGATACGCGACAGATGATTAGCCAGAACATGGGAACGACCAAGCTTAGTAATCACCTCAAAGTCGAACTCTTGGAATAAAAGGAGCCATCTCATCATTCGTCCTTTCACATCCGCCTTGTTCATCAGGAAGGATAGGGCCTCATGATCCACATAAAATTTAAAGTGGGTAGATAGGAGGTAGTGGCGAAATTTCTCCAGGGCAAACACCATTGCCAAGCACTCCAGCTCTGTCACTGTATAGTTCCGTTCCCTATCAGTGACTTTTCGGCTTGCATAATAGATCGGTTGATCCAACTTCGAGGAGCCCTTTTGGCAGAGGATAGCACCTAAACCTTCAATTGATGCATCAGTGTGTATATGGAACTCTTTTGTCCAATCAGGAGGGTGCAGAATGGGTACCTCAATCAGACACTGCTTCAGAGTGTGGAAGGCTTTGTCACATTCTTCCGTCCAAGTAAACTCTGCATCTTTCCTCAGGAGCTTGTGCAAGGAGGTTGCCTTTGTCGCAAAATGGGCTATGAAATTCCTGTAGTAACCCACATGGCCTAGGAATCCCCTCAACTGTTTGAGGTTGGTGGGTGCTGCCAGAGCTGCGATCTTTTCAATCTTTGCAGGGTCTGTTGATATCCCTTGTGCAGAGACAATGTGGCCCAACAGGACTCCAGAAGAAACCCCAAAGATGCATTTGTTGGGGTTGAGGGAAATCCCATACTCCCGGCATCGGTCAAAGCATTGTTCCAGGTGTTTCCACTGTTCACTGATCAAACTATAGACACAGAAGTCATCCAAATATACCTCAATAAAGTCATGCAGATGATTTTGAAATGCAGCCATCATGACTCGTTGGAAAGTAGCAGGGGCATTGCAGAGTCCAAATGGCATCACCCGGTAAGCATAGGTCCCCCATTCTGTGGTGAAGGTTGTTTTGAATTGGTCTTCTTTTGCGATCTGCACTTGATTGTATCCACTGAATCCATCCAGAAGGGAATAAAGCTCATGTCCTGCCACTGTGTCCAACAGTTGGTTTGTGAAAGGGATAGGAAAATGATCCTTCTTCGTCTTGGAATTAAGCTTTCAGAAATCCACACATATTCGCAATTTGCCATTCTTCTTGGGTACAACCACGATGGGTGAAACCCATTCACTATTTACCACTGGATAAATGAACTCGGCTTCTAGAAGCTTCAGCAGCTCCGCTTTCACCAATGTGGAATAATTCGGGTTCATTCGCCTCTGTCGTTGCCGTACTGGCTTGGCATCAGGCTCCAAGTCAATATGATGTTGACATATTGTGGGATCAATCCCCTTTAGGTCTTTGTAGGACCACGCAAACATGTCCAAATTTTCTTTCAACAAGTTGTACAAGGTTGACAACTCCTCTTCTGGGAGGCTGCTATCCACCTTCAAGTGGCGTTCAATGCCTTCTGCATCCACAAAGGTTAACTGCCTTTCACCTTCTACTTCACGGATGAAGGTCCCGCGGACTGCTTCTGGATACAGATCCGACTCCTTCAAGGGAGTGATGTCCTCTTTTGATGTCCCACTAGAACCAACTTCTTCTTTTGGTGGAGACTTAGGTTGCTCCTTGAGATGTTGAAAGGGGATTAAAGCCGTTTCGGGCTTGGTTTCAAGAGTAATTACCTCTTGACTTGAAGACTCATCTTCTGATGGCGCATCCAGGAACGTCACATAACAGGGACCCTCTGATGCCTGTTGGGTTTGTGGGAATGGTGCTCGTTGGCACGGTGCATCATCATCATCTTTCTTTGGCAAGGATGGGTTAGGACGGCAGGAGCCACTCTTGAAAGACAGCTTGTTCTTCTTAATCCATTCCTTATAAAGGTTTTGCATATGAGAAGATCCATTTACTAGACCAAATGGTACCATCACCATTCTGTCCCATAGCATGAGCTCGTCTGTTTCTGAAGCTTCTGGAACTTCTTCTTCAAATGTATCCTCTTCAGGTGGAATAGACTCTTCTAGCTCACTTGCATAACCTTCTTCGTCCATATCATATCCATCCTCTTCTGTCTTTGTCTCTGCTTCTGCTTCTGCTTCTGCTTCTGCTTCTGTCTCTGTAGGAGCTCTGTAACAAAAGAACAGATTCTCTGGTTCCTCTCCTGCCTCTGTCTCTGCTTCTGCTTCTGCTTCTGCTGTGGCCATGTAACAGGGAGAGCAATACATCCATGCTTCTATCTCACTGTCAGAAGTGATTTCAGAAGTCATTTCTGGTTCAGGCAGGAAGTATTCACCCATTGATAATGGCTTTGCATCTTTTGGAAGTCGGCTTACAGTATCCATTGTTAAGGAATGTGCCATTATTTTCTTGGGAAGGATCTATTTGACAGCATCTTCGTCTGCTGATGTTCCATCTGTAGCCTCATTAGGGGAATCAGAAGATAATTCCAAGGAGGTGGATCCATGTCCTTTTTGAGAACCATACAGTTTCAGCACCACTTTATTGGGTCCTCTGCCCAAGGTCAATGTTCCTTTGAACCAATCCGTCCTTGCTCGAGCTTCAAAAAGCCATGGTCTGCCCAGTAACATAGGATAGGATGTACCATAAGAGCTTGGCTTCACCACCAAATAGGTCAGCCAATAATCTTTCCCAGCCACTGTAGTCTTCACATATGGAAGAATGCCCAAAGGCTTGATTCTACTTTGATCCGCCAGTCTAATGAGCCATTGGGTGGGTTGCACACCTTGTAGGCCTAGATCCTTCATTGTCACATCCGTCATAATGTTCACTGATGAACCACCATCAATCAGTGCATTTGCAATAAAGCAACCTTCTATCCATACGCCAGTCTCTGGAGTACCTGGATCTAGGAAAGCATTAGCCACATCCACTTCTTTGACAGGCTCTGGAGCCTTGTTGGACTTTGTTGCTATCGAGGGAGCAATCCTTAAACCACGTCTTCTTATCAGTATACTTTTGAACCTTTTCCGGCAACTAGGAGACAACATCAATAATTGTCGGAATGTGAGATTTGGTCTAAAGGTATCTAGATCTCTGACCAGATCGTATTCCTTAATAGGATCCACTGGCTTCTCTAACCGATTAGGGAATGGGGCAACACCCATTTTAATTTTCCCTCTTTCTTCCATCAGAGGAATTACAAGAGCTTCTTCTGCCAATTGTGGCACTTCCTCCTCTTCTGTATCCTGGACCTCTGGTCCTGTCTCTGTAACTCTCTGTGGCATTGTAGGGCTCTGTACGGCACTGTTAGGCTCTGTTCTGTTCTGTTCTTCTGGTGGAAGATTGAACTTCACTGTTCTGGTAGGAGGGTTATTTTCTTTCTGGATAGGCGGTTCCTTCTGCTTTGCACGCGTGATGGCAGCAACTTCCAATTCCACTAAATTGGAGGTAGGCTCTTGAGCCTTGGCTGGACTATCAGTAGCATTGTTTTTCACTGGGGCTGGGCTTGGATAGTCCTTTGCAGTGTGGCCTTCTCCTTTGCATCGACTGCATAAGGGCTTGTAATCCACTGACCTTCGAGGATTCGGACAATTTGGTGAGATGTGTCCCTTTTCTCCGCATCTGTAACATTCCACTTCTGATCTCTGACCACCGCCAGACTGTCTTCCTCTGTAACTCTGAGAAGGAAATCTTCTAGGTCGGAAATTAGGACCAAACTCTCTAGGCTTGGGTCCAATATCTTGTGTTGTCATTTTGGATTCCAGCAGGTTGAATCTTGCGTCTTCTTCCTTCCTTCTCCTATCATGCATCTCCTTCAGAGAGCAAATGTCCTCTGTATGATTCTTCCGCAAACAGTAGGAACAGAAGGCTCCAGGGATGGTTGGTTTTCGTGTACATTCAGTGGATAAATGGCCTGCTTGATGACACTTACCACACCAAGTATTTGACCGCATCACATCTCTTCCTGCTCCTGCAACGTTAGATATACTAGCGGTATTCACTTTCAACGTCTGTAGTTGCTCTGTAATCACATCCATCAACTCCTTTTTGATGTTTGCAACTGAGTTAGATAAGTAGTCCTTCAAGCTTTCTCCTCCGGACGTACTGGCAGGAGGATTTTGAGGAGTCTCTACAATTACTGCATAAATGGGTTGGGCTGGTACAGAGGGATCTCTGTTCTGGTTTTGATTCAGTGCTCCTGTTTGAATGGTTGGCTATTGACTCCAGTTGGTAGGATTCCACTGTTGCTGCTGATTTGGCATGGAGGAAATTGGTTGGGACCATTGTTGTTGAGGTTGAACCACCATTTGAGGCATGGATTGTGGCCACTGTGGATTTGGTGCACTGTATTGTGAGACCGGGGGCATCTGTTGGTAGGTATAGGGAACAGTCCCTGGGACTGCATTTGGTGGATACATCATTCCTGGCATCAGAGGAGGTAGGACTCCTCTTCCTGTATTCATTGCCAATCTAGCTTCCACTTCATCGTACAGTCTTGCACCTTCTGTTGCAGCTTGCCGGGTGGCTGGTCTTTGTAGCTCTACAAACTTACGGACTTCTGGTTGTAATCCTTTGAGAAACACCCCCTTCTGAATGCCATCATCTAAATTATGGTTAGTCCATCTCTTCAGGATGGATTCCATTCGTGAGACATAGGCTTCCACTCTTTCTCCAGAGGACTGACTTAGGTTCATAAATTCCTCTCTCATCCGCTCTTCAAAACCTTTATGCCTGAATTTAGTGAGGAAGGCCAACTTCAGGTCGTCCCATGTGCCAAAAGTTCCTGCTACTTGTCTCTCATACCACTGAAACGCCGCGCCCTTGAAAGTGGCGGGGAATATTGCTAACCAATGCTCAGGGGTTCTGGCATTAATAGCCACACACGCTACCATAAACTCTGCTACATGAAGATCGGGGTCTTCATTGTACTCTCCCTTAAAAACTGGCAATGGGACTACATTCGCTAGCCTATCATCAATATTTCCAGGACGGATCTGGGTTGGAAGTGGACCTCCAGCAGGAGGAGGAAGGGCTTGATGTGCCATTGGGACTTCTGTAAAGAGTTCCGCAAGGGCGTCAAAGGCGGCTTCTGCTGCGAGCTCATTCTCAGCCTTGATTTTTGCTTTCTCTCTTCTCACGTACCTCTGGACTCGTTCTAACGCTTGCCTTTTTATTGCGTCATTCATCAGGGGGTTGGCTCCACTATGTTGTTAGTGCTCCACAGAGGGTTAACAGAAGACTTCAGTCTCTGTAGGACTCTCTTGCCAACATTTCTTCTACTTCTTTCTTTTCAACGTCCCTGAATTCTGCTTTCATGCCACTGCACAAAGGAAGGTATTCGGTTCTGAAGGTGTCAAAATGCATACGTCTGAGCATTGTGGTGGTGCCATCATCATAGTAATGCCAACTTCTGATGGTTTCAACAGTGTATGTTGTGAAAAACACTCTGTCTACCAACTTCTAGTGGGTTGCTAATTGAACAAACAGAAGATTATCAGTACACCAAGCATCCCATGTATCTTGCTGTTGAGCATCCACGAACAAATTCCAACTCTTTTCCTTCTTATCTTTGTGAACCTCTACAGACCAAGACTCCTGAAGCTTCTTCACAATCTCCCACTTGATGTTGTCTGGAAACTTCTCAATGAATGCCAAATCTTCCATGGATGTTCATTCTC
Source organism: Lygodium microphyllum (assembly GCF_053477565.2). NCBI lineage: Eukaryota > Viridiplantae > Streptophyta > Polypodiopsida > Schizaeales > Lygodiaceae > Lygodium > Lygodium microphyllum. The sequence continues at coordinate 31,163,980 of NC_141161.1, read as the reverse complement.
TCTGTTTCTTCTCTTCAGTTTATTCCCAAACAGTTTGCCACCAAGATGCAAGTTTCTGCTGCTTCAATAGGAAGAGGAAACTGTCCACCACATAGAGCATGCATCATGATGGTGATGTGTTTCCGCCATTGTGGGATGAACTTCTTGTGGAAAGTGGCTTTGATTATGAGGAATTCCAACTCTTCAGTGGAAGAAGGAACTTTACAAACATCCATTGAATTCTTCTATTCTTGACAATGCCATTTCCTTCATTTTCAGCCTCTTTTGGTGCTTGTTGATGGCAAGCTTCCCCGGCTGCGCACCAAAAACATGGGGCCCCGAGAGGAACACCAAGGAAAAGGAAATTATCTTGCAAGAAAATCTATCTTGTAACATCAACAAGCTTGTTTATCATGTTTCATATGATCACAATGAAGAAAAGAACACCAGGCACAACAAATCTTCATGCAGCATCATGTAGATCTCCCACGGATTTAATAGAATCAACCATATTCTTCAATATCTTCACAAAATCCATCAATGGAACAAAGAAAGCAAAGAAGTACACCATCTTTGAATGGAAAATACATCACATAGTATTCATCTTCAATATCTTCATAATCTTCTCTCTCAATCTCTCTTATACAATCACTCTGTTTGAGTAGAATTGGCTATCTCTGACTCTCTCTCTCACACTCCATCAATAATACATCATATCCTCACTACAATCTCTCAAAAATTACTCTCAATAATCACTCTTAGGTCGTGGATACCCCTCCCAAGAGGTATGTCTGATATGAAGGGTCACCAGAAGCACTACAGTGTCTCTTCACAGCTCACTACTGTTACTTCACTCTAGTCTTCTCTTGAGTCTTCAGCAGCTACTTCTTCCACTTCTTTCAGCTCTTTTGCACTTGTATTCACCTCTTTCCAAGGCTAGAAAACTTTCCCAAATTCACACATACATTCCACAGAACACTTACAGAAGCATACAAAACAGTCTACAGAACAGTACCAGAACAGCTACAGTACAGAACAGAATAGAAACAGAACAGAAGCAGAAGCTCTACAGAAGACCTACAGAAGGTTACAGAAGGTTATCAAAACCACATAACTCATTCTCAAATCATTCCAAACTCTCACAAACCATTCAATAAGCTTTCTCAATATCTCATTCTTCATCAATCAATACTCCATCCCTCTTTTCAGAAGACAATCAGAACAAAACAGACCAAAACAGAACAAAACAGAAGGTATACAGAACCTATCAGAACATCACACAACCACCAACAAACATCATGAACTTCCAAAACACAATCATTATCATCTAAAACACTCTCAAAACACTTCCAAATCAATCAATCATCTCATAAAATCAACCATTCAGCTCTCAAAAACAACAAAAATCAGCCAAAAAACAAGTCATTTCAACACTCAACATCTAGCTCTCTAGCATGGGAAAAGACTCACCGACGGCTCGGTTCAAGGGAGTTGGGTTTCACACCTGGCAAACCCGCATCAAGCTCATCTTGATGAAGAAGGGTCTCTGGGCCATCACAAATGGCAAAGAGAAGAAACCTCGGGATGCGGACCTTGCAACTACTTACTGATGACAAAGCCCAGGCCATTATCAAACTGGAGCTAGACAACAGCTATATCCACCATGTGGATAACTGTGAGACCTCATAGGATACATGGAAGAGACTTGACACCTTATTCGATGCACAGTCTAAATCATCAAAGTATGGTCTCTTGATTGAGTTTTTCAGGCTTGAAATGAAGTTCAGCATATCACTTGCCACACATCTAAATTACATGGAAGGACTCCTAACCCAACTTGTAGGAATCAACATTAAAATGGAAGAAGATGTTTGCATCGGTGTTCTACTTAAGAGTGTTTCTCCTGAATATAATAATGTATCAACAACTTTAATCAACATGCCAAATCCTGAACTTGTTGATATGCATGCATCACTGTTAGAAGAGGAAAAGAAGCTAAAAGCTAAGGAAGAACCAAGTACCTCTAGAGATGAGCATGCACTATATGTTGGCAACAGGTACAAAGGCAAGAAGGATCAGCTCTTTTGTGAGTTCTGCAAAAGGACCGGACACACTGAGAAGTTCTACCACACAAGAAAGAGATCCCAAAAGGCCTATCTAGTTGCAGTCAAAGAAGAAGAAGAAAATTGAGCAAAGGAAGAAGAAAAAGAAAAAGAAAAAGACCACCAGGAGAAGGACAAACCTCATCACTCCTTCTATTCAGATAGACTTTTTTAGTTTTGTATTTCCTAGCCCTAATGCCTCAAACATAAACTTGTAAACTCCTCATTTATCCTTGTACTACAACCTCTCTACACTTTGTGAGGTCCCTGCTACAGCCTCTGGATGTCCATCATGTTTGTGGTACCCACACTTAGCCTTTTCTACGATAGCCTCTGGTGTTTTTGCCATGTTTATGGTGTGCCCACACTTTGCAAGTGTTGCTTTCACTAAAGCCTCTACACACTTTGTACTTTTGGTTGTGATTGAGGAGTGGTGTTGAGATATTTGCAATCACACCTACTTTAGTCCCTTTGTGAGAAGCAGTGAGGGCTCAGGACCAGAATCCCATATGCAGAGTAGGAGAAAGTACCACCACTCAATTCCTATAAAGCATTGTACTTGCACTCTTTTTCTAATGCAATGATAGTACTCTTTTCTTTTCAGTAAAGTGTCAGTGTCATTGTCCACATACACAAGATTGTGTTTATGAGTTCAGGTCTCAATCTTGAAACCTAATTCACTTGTGTGACAGTCAGTGTCTAAGTCTATGTCTACATGAGTCTTCTTCTTGTCTTTGAACCACCATAGCCATGCTCTAGATCTATGTAGTTTCACACAAAACTGGCGGGTGACCTTCACGACCCTCAAACTCAGTCAACCACCTTACCCACTCATCTTGAGATTTCTAACTTGGTGATAAACTTCCCAACTCTCGTGCGTGCATGAAATAGTGTGTGCTCAATGAAAGGTGCTCTCTCAAGTGTACGTGCATCTAAGATTTACTGCTTATAGTTGTAGTGGGCCTCATGCCATGCTAGTGCTCAAGAATTGTGCAAAACGTGCTTCATCCCAACCCATGGCATGGAGGTATTTTAAAAGAACAAGAGACAACCCCTAAGTATAGTGCACCAAACAAGTGCAACAAGAAGTACTCGTGAACCTAAAATTCCCATGATGTGCAAAAGTCTCAACAAGAAAACAAACATGTTCCACAACATTTAGCAGCCATTGGCAATCTCTAACTCCAATGTGCCCAAAAGAATACCAAACTCGACCAAGGCTATCAATTTTCCACACTCAAAAAAATAAAAAAATGATACAAACAAATCTTAAGCCTAACAATTAGAGAAAATCCAACTACAAAACGACAAAGCAAACAATCACGCAAACCTCTAAGCTAACAAAAATCAAACCTAGCTACATATTCACTAGGGGTTTTTAGTTTTCAAAAAAACACTTGACAATGTGACCATCTTCATTCCCTTCATCTAAATATTCAATTACCAAGAATATCTTTGCATTCTTTGCCTTACATTTAGCTTTGTGATTTTTCTCTTGACCTACATCAAGTTTTCCCTCAACATGACCACCTTCATTCTCTTCATCTAAATAGTCAATAACCATGGACATTTTTGCATTCTTCACCCTACATTTAGCTTTTTGATTGGAGGATATTGGTTTAGTACATTTGAAACATAACCCTTGAGCACGCAATTCTCTAATCTCGATACTATTTAATTTTCTAGCTCTAATAGCTTTAAACAAGATTTTTCCGTCACTCTCAAAGTTCACTAGTAGTAGATCTATTGTACTATTGTCCATGACATTCATGATAATCAAGTGGCTGTGAATAAAATGACTACTGCTCATAGTCATACTATCTAAGAGAAGTTGTGCTACCACCATGTCTTCGCTATCCATAAGAAAGTGATTCAAGAGGATGAGTCCCATAAACATTAGCATGTTGTCCATATACATTTTATGCTAGGAGGCATATTCCACAATGGATTCCATGAGGTTTTTTGGCGGATTCCATAAAAATAGAGGCATATTTCATAGTGGATTCCATTAGGTTTTTTGATGGATTCCGTAAAACTATATATATTTGTCGAGGCTCGTACAGAAGGTGGATTCCTTGAGCAAGAAGTTGACAAGAATGCTTGTCCTTTTCGAGTGTTAGATTAATTTAATGTGCACGTGGGTGATTCCACAACGAGTGATTTTGCAAAATACATATTTAAATTAATGGAGATTTATGATTTTAGAGTGCACTCATATTAAATTAAGGTTAGACGATATAGTTCCAACCTATTTAATTATTTTGTAGCTGAAGACTGCTAGGTATTCACTTTTGTGGGTTTTATCTTTTTATTTTCTAACTTGATGTGTAGAGCAGGCAGCGCTGGTGTTGGAAAGCACCAGCGATGGTGTGTATTTAGATTATCTAGAAAAACTATTATTTTTTATAGGCTCACGTCTTATCACTAAAGGCGTGGTGTCAATATTTATTTAGATGCACTTATGTATTAAAGCACTTAACAAACATTTGTTATTTTGTATGCACATAGGCGCTCGATTTAAATATTTCATTCTTGGACATTGTATTTGGGCACAACCCAACTTTTTGGATGCCCAAACAGTTTATTCTTTATTTGAAAAAAAGCAAACACAAAATCCAAAAGCATACTAATTGTAAATTAGGCTATTTTTTAGCTTGGAGATTGATAAATTTATAAATACATGCCTTGTGAAGTGCTCACACAAGGCATAGGGGGAGATTGCACCCAATTTGTCTTTTTATCTCATGTCGTGCAAACCTTTCTTCTTGCCTTATGAGTTTTTGTAGAGTTCTTTATTCTTTGGGACCTTCCGGAGTTCACTACGCACGCATACAACATCCGATTTGTGCACCAGTGGTATCAGAGCGAAGCTGAGATCAAGGACTTCCAATCGCTTACCATCTCATGCAAAGGCGAAGCTCTTGGAATGAACGAGCTCTATAGGGAGTCTCATGATAAACTGTCAATACCAGTGTGTTCCTGGCAGTGAAGAACCCCTTGATATGCTATCAGATCACGAAGGACCTCACCTAGGAAGAGGAGGGCTATAAGAAGTTGGGAAGAATAGGGATCTAGTGTGTAAATAATATTGATGTTATGCCATGTCACACTGGCATTAGTATAAAAGGAGAGGACATGTAATTTTTCCTATCTTTTGACACATTAATACATTAATGTCCTTTTCTTCCATCTTGCTCATAACTTTTATGGCTTCTTTCTCTTTCTTATCTTTCTGTCTCCAATTCTATTCTTTCTCTCTCCTCGTCACTCTATTTCTCTCTCTTTTGCACTCTTTCTTCTCTCATCTACAATATTCTCTCTCCTCTTTTTCTCTCTCTAGTCCACTTATTGACAAGTGGTCTGTGTATTTAATCCTTGTGCAACATCATTTTCATGATTAAGATCTTACTAGGGAGGTCAAAGTCACGAAAAATTTGGTTACAATATGCTTGGCTTGGTTTGGAACCATGTTTGTTTGTGCCTAGTTAGCTGGGGGTAATTACCACAGGGAAAACCAAGGTTAGAACTATGGTGACAACATCAAACCATGCTAAAGATGGTGGATCATGACAGTATCCAAAGGACAATGGCGGGTTCCTACCAAATTTGACAACTTGTGACCCATTTTGGTCCAAAAATGAAGGGAGATGGGATAAATGCAAGTAATTGTGGTTTGGGAATTAGTTTGGTTGGGGTTACTTTTGGGAGGTAGGGTTTGCTTTTGTTTAAGAGTGTTCAAATCAGTCACTTGGGAGCAGTTGAAGATGAAGACCATGAGGATATGCCAGACTTCACTAGTTGTAGGGATGAAATGGGCTGCTTTAGTGTGTTGGTCAACTACCACATATATGTTATCCCAACCCTTCTTGGTTGTAGGTAAACCAGTGATGAAATCCATGGTAATGAGGGTCCATTTTCCTTTGGGGATAGGTAAGGGCTACAACAATCCACCATGTTTAAGAGTGCTACCTTTATTTTGTTGACAAGGCACACATCTAGACACAAAGTCTTTAACATCCCACCATAGGCCTTTCCAATGGAAGCTTTTTGAAACTTGGTTATATGTTTTGAAGACCCCTTCCCTAAGTGGCCATCAATCGGTGAAGAATGCATCTCTGCAAGGATCCTTTGGGTGAAAGGAGAGGCATGGGAAATCACAATACAGCCATAGATCCAAATGAGGCCGTTGTGGAGCTGATATTGGGAGTTGTCATCCATGATACCTTGCTGTAATTTTTGGAAAAGAGGGCTGAATTCAACATCAACCAAGTATGGCTCTTGGAGCTCTTCAATCCAATCATGGTGGAGTTCAGTGATGCATGAAACCTTGCATGCCCACATGCGAGAGAGTGCATCAGCCACTGCATTGTCCTTGCCACGGGTGTGGGTAATCTCAAAGTCATAGTTTTGTAGGGTAGCCACCCATCTACGTTTTTTGGAGTGAGGTTGGGCTGAGTCAATAAGTATTTGAGCACACGGCGGTCACTTTTGACCTTAAATCTGCTGCCATACAAGTAGTGATGCCACTTTTTGATAGCATGAATGACTACCAACATCTCCTGATCATAGACATGCAACTCTCTCTCTTTTTCATCCAATTTTCGGCTCTCAAATGCTATTATCCTGTGTTCTTGCAGCAAGACTGCACCAATACCCCATCCACTAGCATCACACTGGATGGTAAAATCCTTTGAAAAGTTGGGGTATACAAGGATGGGGGCTGAAGTGAGCAAGTCTTTCAGCTGCTGAAAACTGCGATCAACCAATTCATCCCATAGGAAAGCCTCTTTTTTCAGCCTTTTTATTAAGGGGGCTGCAATTGTGGCATAATGGCGAATAAATCTCCGATAAAAAGAGGAGAGGCTAAGAAAACCACGCAAGGAGGTAGTGGTAGTGGGGGTGGGCCACTCCCGAACACATTGCACTTTCTTAGGATCAGCTTCTTGGAGGCCTTTTTCACTAACAATGTGTCCCAAGTACTCAACCTCTGTTTGCATGAAGACACACTTGCTTTCTTTGGCAAATAGCCGATGCTCTCTTAGTACATCAAAAATTTGTCTGACATACTTCAGATGCTCATGCAGTGACTTGCTGTAAATGATTATATCATCAAAGAATACCAACACAAACTGGAAAAGCCATGGCTGCAATATTTTGTTCATTAAGCTTTGAAATGTGGCGGGTGCATTAGTGAGCCCATAATGGTATGACAAGGAAATGGTACAAGCCACGGTCAGTCCGAAAGGCTGTTTTGACTTCATCACCCACCCTCATTCTGATTTGGTGGTAATTGAATCGCAAATCAATCTTGGTGAAGTAGCGTGCTCCCTTGAGTTCATCAAGCAAGTCATCAATTCGAGGGATGGGTTATTTATTTTTTACGGTGATCTTATTGAGATCATGGTAGTCAATGCACAATCGAAAGGATCCGTCCTTTTTCTTAACCAATAGATCCAGGGAGGCATAAGGGGAAGAGCTAGGCTCTATGAATCCCATTTCAGTGAGCTCCTTGACTTGCTTTGCTACTTCCTCTCTCTCACATTTAGAAAGTCGATATGGAGGTTTATTGATGGGCTTGGCATGGGGCTCCAAGTCAATCGGGTGATCCAATGATCTCTGAGGGGAAAGGGTAGTGGGGGGCTGAAATAGGTCCTCATATTCAGCCAAAAGCTCTTTTAGTGCTGCATTTTGCTTCCCCAAGGTGTGTTGGTCATCATTATCCTTATGCAAATGCAAGACAAAGATTTGGGAGCATTTCTTGAATTCTTTTTTGAGTTGTCTTGCTGTTATAAGCTAAAAATCTACAATTTCTTTGATTCCCTCCAAGTGTACAAGCTGCTCATGCATTACAAACTCCATATACAGGTGAGAGAAGTCCATATAGATTTTTCCCAACTTCTGAAGCCAATCACATCCCAAAACAACATCCATCAAGGGTAATTGTAATTAAGTCCACCTTTGCTGTGCAATTTTCGGCCAGCATAAGAGACACTTGTGTGCATACATGGGAGCTCACTTTCTCATTTCCATTGGCCACTTGAACCCAAAGAGATTGCTATAATTCAATGGGAACACATGTCAAACGGCCAAGAGTCGATTTATTCACAAAATTGTGCATGCTGCCACTATCTATGAGGATGTATACACTCTTGCCATCAATGTTACCATGTATTGGTAGGGTGTTCGGGCTCCTAGAGCCGGTCCATGCATCCATGGAGATTGAGAAAGCTGATATAGTGGTGAATGAGGGGTGCCAAGGGTCATTCTCAAGCATGTCATCAATGGGGCAGCTACCATGGTCAAAAGGGAACCCGTCCGGTGAGTCATAAAACTGATCGGTATCAAGATCTTCTTCATATTCAGCATTTTCAAAAAGTGTCATCATGGGAGAGTTGTCATGCAAGTCCTCTTCTAACTTGTCACTATCTTCAAGCACATGCATGCTATTAAACTTGACAATGGCGTTCTTAAAGGGGCATTTGGATGCATGATCAGCTACTTATCCCCACATTTAAAGCATAAGCCTTTGGCTTTTCTATCCTTGACAACTTCAGGAGGAATGAATTTTTGACCGTTAGGACTGAAGCCATTCCTTGTCTTATTTTTAGCATACTTTGGGGTCACTTTTGGAGGGTGGTGCTGTCCCAAAATTGCCATATTTCCTTTCAGCATTAAAGTGGGGTAAGTAGGGATTTTTGGGGCTGCCATTCCTTGCATTGTTGCTGCGATAATTATTATCATATGGGGGTTGCCTGATGGGGTATCTTTGCTCTCCTACAATGGGCTGCATGCCCTCATTGCGACGGTATTTCCGACCATAGCGTTCAGCCAATTCTATGGCTGCAAACAGGGTGGCTGACTTTTGAGCCATTACATCAGTTGAGAGATGTGCATTTAGCCCATAAATGTATTTATGCAATTTGGCCTCATCACTAAGTGCCTCAACATACATGGATAGGTTCATAAATTGGTTGGTGTACTCCGTCAACGGTGAGATTTCGTTGACCAAATTGATACCATTGCCTAGCCAAGTGTTCTTTTTCCACCGAGGCGACAAAAACTTGGATCATACCAATCACAAAATTGTTGATTTTCTCTTTGAACGAATCTCCACCATGTGTGGGCAAAACCTTCTAAATGAAGGGAGGGAAAAATAATCTTTGCCTCATCGGTACGGGGGTAGATGAGAAAATAGGCTTCCAATTTAGAGGTCCATTCCTCTAGTTTAGCTAGGGATGAGGACTGCCCATTGAATTTAGTAAACACAATCTTGTCACGCAGCTCATTTGGGCCTTGCTGCCCATGAATGCCATGTGTTATATGCTGCCCATACATGCCTTGCTGTCCAATCCCCGGCTGTCCAAAATTTCCATGGGGGCCATGCTGCCCTTGCATTACATGAGGACCAAATTTCCCATTATGACCTTGCTGTCCAAAATGTCCATGCTGCCCATGACCATATGCATGCTGCCCATTGCCATATGCATGCTGCCCATTGCCATGTGCATGCTACCCATTGCCATATACATGCTACCCATTGCCATGTGCATGCTGCCCATGTACTCCGTGCATTCCATGCTGCCCAAGATTTACATTGGAGCCATTCCCCTGAGTGTGCAAATAGCTTTCGTTATAGGGAAGTTGGGGTGCCAAGGATGGGCTTGAAGGATTTGTAACAGGGGAGGAAAGGAGGGGTTCATCATGTCGGGTGGAAGGCTCACCCGTCTCATAAGTGTTATGGGGAATGCCATGGGTACCACTGAGACCTTGTGGGCTACGCCCGGTCTCCAAGGGGGGAGGGCAGTTAGCCTCACGGGGAGGGACATACTCCTTGGGTCGATCCAAGGGGGGGAAAATGGCGGGGATGAGGGCGCCCACGCGCTCTATGAGTAAGTCCATCTTGGCCATCATCTCGGAATGACAGTGATCTTGGTGGGTTTCCATCTCCCTCTGGCATTGCTCCATCTCTTGATGTCATTCAGCATGATGGGTCTCATGTTGGCATGATGTGGCGTACCTCCATCTCTCGATGTCGTTCAGCATGATGGGTCTCATGTTGGCATAAGGTTTGGTTGAGAAGAGATAAGCGGTCTATCTCGGGGGCACCCTCTTCAAACATGTCTTCATAATCCTCTTGGGCTGAGCTAGGATCGTTCGTTGAGGTACGGGAGTCCCTTATTTCATGTTGAAAGTCCTCATGGGCCTTTGCTTTACCCTTGTCGCCTACCATCCCAAGTGCAGTCCACCAGACCCCTTGTTACAAAAATGACGATATCTTGAGCTAGAAAGCTCCCATTGCCAAACTTTTTGATTCAAATGAAAGCGTTCGATCCCCTCTATGAGGCTATGTAAAATTATCTCTCACAATAAATGATCAGGGCTTTGCTGTAATCACTTTTTGTGGGCTGACTGTGTAGGACTGCTGCCTGTCCCACAGTACCTCTGGGCACAAAACTGAGTGTATCTCCCAAACCATAGGGTGGAATGGGGAGATTTTTAGTTCAAATTGAAGGGGAGGATGCTCTCTTCAAATCAAGATATAGATCTTGCACTCAGTCACACAAGAAGGCTTTGCTATAATCAACTTTTGCGGGCTGACTGTGTAGGACTGCTGCTTGTCCCATAGTACCTCTGAGCACAAAACTAAGCATATCTCCCAAACGGTAGGGCGGAATGGGGAGGTTTTTAGCTCAAATTGAAGGGGAGGAAGCTATAGAGCCCGCACTCAGTCACACAAGAAGGCTTTGTTGTAATCAACTTTTGTGGATTGACTGTGTAGTACTGACTGTGTGCAATATCTTGTAAAGACTCCCTCAAGGAGCATACCCTATCCCAATGGTGAGAGACTTATCCCAAACATCCAGGGCCTCAACGGTGGCTCTCAATGCCACATATTGTCCTAGTATAGGCATAGTTTAGACCACCAGTTAGGATGCCTTGTTTAATAGTTCTTTTTAGCCTGATTGTGTTGGAGCAGTTGGTTAGCAACTAGCTCTGGATCTCTATCAAGTTATACTTAGCCAATACCTTGTGGATTTTCAAGACTTAATTTGGTCAAGTGATAGAGTGAGAGTGTCTTTTTTTTGTTGTATATTCTTCTTTGAAGTATCCTGATGCTCTTTAGAGTTCTTTATTTGCAGATGAGATCGTGGATTCAATGGGTTGAGTTGCCCTATCCCATCATGGTCACCAATGAGAGCGGAATTTAAACATCGAGAAAATGCAAGATAACTACCAAATCACAATAATGTACGGCAAAATTCAAAGCTTGATGAAAGTGGAGGACATGGATCCAACAATTTTAAGTGGCAGTGAAAGACAAGAATTCAAATTACTTCAAAAGCCAAACTTTGCAATGGTTGTAGATTTTTCATAATTTTTAAGGGCGCCAAATCGAAGAAAAATGAGTTCTAAGCTGTTTGAGACTTCAATATGGGCATGCAAAAATTTTCAAATTTGAAATTGGTTGTTGGACGCGAGAGAAGCTCAAGACTGGGCACTTGGAGGTCAAATTGGCTTGGATGTTTGAAGAGGCATGGCCTTTGGCCTTTGGGGGGCCTTGGCCCCCCCAAGCCTATCACCTTATGAAAGGTCAAAATTGAAGCCATTTGGCATGGCCTTTTAGCTTTGGGGGGGCCATATGCCCAAATAATTAGTGAAATAGGGGGAAGGGGAGGGGGGATTTTTAAAATGGTGCGATCAACATAGCAATGTCCTCTTGCATCACATAGATTTTGGGAGAAGGGGTGGTGAGGCCAAAAAATCCACCATTTTGATCATTCTAACCTTCTTCAAGAAAATTTCACTTCTCATTTGTTGTCTCCGCTCGATCAAAATCTAGTCTTTCTCTTTCCTTCCTCTCTCTCCTCTAAGAGGCTATTCATGTGGGTGGAAGGAGAAGAATGGGATAAAGAATGCTTGTTCGGCATGTACTAGATAGGTGTAAAATGTTGAGAATCGATAATTAGTGTTGTGTAGAGACCAATGGTAGGTCAAATGGCAGTCCATGCATTCAATTTCCATGTCCGGAAACATGCAATTTAAGGATGTGTCTATTTTGTAAAGAAAACTTACTTGTTTTTTACTGTTTATGATCCAAATGAAGTGCATATGGAATGAAAATTTGTAAGAACCTTGTTTACCATGTCTTTGATAGCTACAAGTGATAATATGTAGAATTAGTAATCTAATATGGTCTTTATTAATAATTAAAAGTCTGAAATGTGGAATTCAAGTGAAAAATCAATATTTTTGCCATTTTGGGTGGGGGAATTGTGCTCTTGTGGGATGAAATGAGAGATAATGGTGAATCTTAGTAATCTTGATTAGGTTGGATTAGAAAATGAGAAAATAATAGTAATTTATTAATAAATAGATAGAGAAAAATCAAGAGAAGTCAAGAAAACTAGGATTTATACATTCAAACATTATGGAAAGTTTATACATGTGTTTGTGGATGTATGATAGAGCTCAGGCATGAGGTTTAGCCTCAATTTATCCCTATTTCTATATTAGGGTGTGTATTTATCACTTTACATACAAAAGCAATACATCAAAATACTCTCTAAACTTACCACCGCATGCACAACACTTAACGGTAGGGAGAGAGAGATGGAATTTATGAGTGTTGAATATAGGTCAAAATCTGATTTTTATGATGTACTTTGTATTTAGGATGCATTTATCTTAGAAGTTAGAGGATTGAGTAGCACAAGTATACTCGGTGATGTCCCTATGCAACACCACAAATACGTTGTTAGTATGAAAGCATGAATAATTTTTTTTGTGCATTATCACAATGTTGTTTTGAATAAATAAAATGGTTGAGTATGAAAGATCATCCATCTTGCATTGCATTCATTAAATGGTATTGGAAATACATATCCTAGATGCATAGCACCTATTTTATGAATGTTGCCCTACGTTGAGAAGGTGAGAAGTCCCAAGTTGTAGGGTTAGTATGCTTGTTTCTTTTGGGGGACTTATTCAATGATGATTATACTTTATCTCCTGGAACAATCGATTAAAAGAGAGGACTATGTATCATATATGTTATATGTTGGAGTGAGGCATCATCTTGGGGCCAATCCCTAAGATGTGGAAGAGCCATAGTGAGCTGCAACAGTCAGTCGAGGGGTGCTCCTTGTTTATGTGATAGGATCTATTTGGGTACTTCCTATGAGGAGTTGGAAAGAGATTCACTAGACTATAAATGATACAAACACATGTTTAAGTTAGATCAGTTTGAGTAGCCTTTGGATGCTCCTAGTCGTGAGGTTGTGGGGTGTTTTGGTTGCGCTTAGAGACTTGGCTAAAGCCGTGGAGCTAGTGTTGGGCCCCTCTTAGGTCGATGGGTGGTGTGTTTGCCAAGAGTTGCTAATAAATAGCAGTATCATCTAGATCTTGGTTGATATGGACTAGTTGATTAGTATAAGTCAAAAGGTAGTGAAATAGATCCAAAAGACCATTAAGCTGAGCTTCAAAAGCAAGAAAGAGCTGAAAGGGCTTGACAACAGGCTGAAATGATTAGAAGGCATCCTTCTCAATGGAGTAGTCCAATATCCCTACAAGGAAGGGATCTTAACAACCCTATTTCTACGAGTAGTTTTTTAGGAGGCAGAGGAAACTCTAGTACTTTCCCTCTCCTAGTTGGTCAACCCATTTCGATTGGGGTAATAGTTCCAATAGTTGAGGGACCCTTAGCAAATCCAATCATCATTATGGCACAACCCATTGCAATCCTAGCAAGGACGCCGAACTTCCCAGCCTTAGAATTTTCTCTACCCATTTTTAATGGGTTAGCAGAGAAAGATGTGCAACTTCACATTAATGAGTTTCAAAATCTAATGTTCCACTATCAAATCAAAGATGAAGGACAACCTGGTGATGTTCTTGAATGACTCTGAAAGCATGAGCTATAGCATGGTATCATAGCTCAAAAGCTAGAACCATAACTACAATTGATATATTTGTTGCGACCTTCTAAAGAGAGTTTTCTCCTGAAAGAGGTGATCAGTACTAGCTATGTGTTCGTAATGTAACACGTTAAGAACTCATGCAAGCATGTTCAAGACTATGCCAAGAACCTCACAAGAATGTTCAAGGCTATGCCAATAAACTAAAAGAAGTATTTTGTAAATTGCAGACTTATATTTCCATTCTAGTTGCTACTCAACTACAATACTTTTTGCACATGATAGACTTTAATGTCCAAGTGCAATTGAGCAGTGTTGCTCTTGCCGACATTGATATGGCTATTACACGAGTAGGGGAGATAGAGTCATGGTTTCAAGTGGCCTACGCTTCTAGGGTAAACTTGAATTCAAGTTTTGGGCTTGGAAATAATTTGGCATTGACCGTTGGAAGTCAAAGAATACCCATGACCAATTTGAATGGGAGAGGAATCATAATGTAAAATTTACCTATGTTACTATCTCCCTCTACTATGACTATGGCAAAATTCAGGTAGATGGCCCCACTAAATAATGAAATCCAAATGAAAAACCCTAATATTATTCTAATCAATCAACAGAGCAGCCAATATCTAATCAATTGGTTAGACCGATTGAACAACAAGTAGATAATCACAACTATGAGTCTAGTTTGTCAAATGTGCTTGGCAAAGTCAAGGACATGATGAAGCATTATAAGGATATGATAATGGAATAGTATAGACAAATAGCTATAGATGTTACTTTCCTAAAGAAACAATAGAACTTGATAGGAAGTTGATGCCCAGAAAAAGGTGGTCCATCAATATTTAGTTATAAGTGGTGTGATGGTTAACTTGAATTTCAAGAAGATTTCTAGGAGATTCTTCACACTAGGTATATCATTAAGTCCTTTGGGAATAGCTCCAATGGGAAATGATTAGTTTGAACATGATGAAAAGCATTACTCAAGGGTAGTAGTATGATAGATAGCATACTAGTGGAACATGCCGTTGTGGATATTGGATTCTTCGTCAACATTATGAGTTCAGAATTGATGGGGAGATTAGGGCTAGAATTCCAAAAGGATGCCTCCATAATTCTCCAAATGATTGATGATAGTCTAGGGAAACTTGAAGGTTGCATTACCAAAGTCAGTGTGATTGTCACTCATGTGGAATGTATTGTGGACTTTAGGGTTATGAGGTTTGCAGGGTGGCCAAGCTATCAAGTCTTGTTAGAAAGGCCATGGATCTCTCAATTTGATTGTCAAGTTGATATACTTGCTTGTCCTTTGATCTTTGGTAGAGGTGCCCAATGTGTGATAATGGATGCGTATCCCGAATCTCCTCAAAGTGAGAGAGTACCTTTATCTTCATCAGAATTAGATGCATTAGATCATTTGTCTACTAGTAAGAATTCATCAAGTGATAAATCAAAAGAGGGGTCCATTGTAGAGGATGTATGTTAGCTGACTCTAAATGAGCCGATAGAAGCTCAAGATAGAATAAGAGGTATGGATGTGATTGAGCAAGACCTCGATATGTTGGATGATCCAGGATCGATTAAGTTAGGGTCTATGCTATAGTTTGGATGAAAGGAAGGACTGTGTGTCCTTGATCTAGGAATTCCATGATAACTTCACTTGGAGTTATGATGAGCTAAGGGGTATTCCTTCTAGTTTAGTTGTGCATACCATTCCCTTTAAGGAAGGTAGCTTCCCTGTGCCACAAAAAGTAATGTATATGCCTTTTGAAATAAGAGACGCTCTATTTGAGGAGTTGTAGAAATTGTATAAGGCTGGCCTGATACTTTTTGTAAAACACACGGAGTGGAGTTTACCGATAGTTATTATGAAAAAGAAGAATAATCAAATCCAACTTTTAGGGAGCTCAATAAGTAGATGGTCAAGGATTACTATCCTCTGCCATTTATTGACTAGATTCTGGATCAATTAGCAAGTAAGGATATTTATTCATTCATGGAGTACTTTATTGGATATAACCAAATGGCTATTGCAGAGCAAGACAAGTTGAAAATGACATATATTATTGTATTTCATACATTTGCATACCATGTTATAACATTTGAGTTATGCAATGCACCAATTTTTTTGCAATGTATAGGTGATAAGACTTTTGATGATATTTTCCTAGAGGAGTTTAAAAATGTTATTGATGATTTGGGGGTAGCCACCACAAGGAGGAGATAGCTAGTTATTTTTAGAAAATGTTTTGAGCATTGTAGGCAGTTTTACATTGCTCTTAATCCAAGAAAGTGCATCTTTGGAGTGCGTTATGGATTGCTATTAGGCCATGTGATTAGCTTAGTTGGTATTGTGACAAATTCTGAAAAGATAAAGGTAATATGCAAGACTAATTACACCTACATAGAGAAGTTGTGCCTTGGGGTGGTATTTGCTACTACAAAAGAATTTAGGCATTACATTCTCTATGAAAAGGTGATATTTTCTACGAAAGCGGAGGGGTTGAGACTATTGATGAATAAGTTGTAACTGTGACCACTTGACAAATTGGTTAATAACTTTATAGAAGTTTGATTATGAAATCAAGAGTAAACACTGAAGTTTCAGGGCATCATTGAATGCCTTGTGGATTTGGCTGAAGCTAGTGACCTTGAAGGCCTATTCAAAATTGATACGGCTTCCATTACATCTTAGTATATTGCCATAATGCACTATCTATCTACAGGAGAGACCGGAGCCACTTTGTCAAAGGCTAAGAAAAGGAAAATTGGATAACAAGCTTTGAAATTTGCCTTGATTGGAAGAACATGGAATGATGTTATTTATCACTGATGTGTTATGCCCAATGAGGTTCCATTTATCTTGGAAGAGTGTCATGACTCCGCTTGTGGAGGTCACTTTGTTGGATGGTTGATTGCACAAAAAGATTTACGAGCTAAGTATTGGTGGCCATCTATTTTCCAAGATGCATTTGCATATGTCAAGCGATTGATGTATGTCAAAGACATGATAGTAGCAGAATCCGTAGCGCCCATTGACCCCCATTATGGCTATACTACCATTTGAGAAGTGGGGCATCTCTTTCGTGGGTCCTGTTACCTTGTCATCATCTACACAAGCAATGAGGAAGGACGATGCAAAGGAGACTACTAGCTTCCTACTTGAGTAGATTATCTGCTGATTTGGTCTGCCAAAGGAGTTAGTGTTAGACCATGGAACCCATTTTTTGAATAAGGTAATTAAGAGCTTTACAAAGGATGGTAGATTAATCACAATAAAATGACACCTTATAATCCACAGGCAAATGCATAGGTTGAAAGTACAAATAAACAGCTTGTGGGTATTCTATCAAAGATAGTATTAGAAAAGAAATGAGATTGGGATAAGAAGCTATATGTGGCTGCATGGGCATATAATAAGACCTTTAAACGGGCTACTAGTCACACCCCATTCCAGGTAGTATATGGCAAGTAGGGTATACTACCCCTAGAGATCAAGTTAGTGACTATAAGATTTGCAATTAACCAAGAGACAATAGAAGCTCAACATAAATTAAGAGACGTGGATGTCATTGAGCTGACCTCGATACATTGGATGATCTATGACTCATCAAATTAGGGTCTATGCTTAGTCTAGAAGAAATGAAGGACTATGTGTCTTTGATACAAGAGTTTCATGACATTTTGATGGACCTAAAAACGGGCCGGAACTGGCTCATGCACTAGCCAGACCTCGTCACTATGCGCAAGACAACCCCTCGGCCTCGCGGCCAGGAGCGTCTATCAAAATCTCTGCCTTCCTAAACATTGCGTTTGTAATACGTTGTAGTCCAACTGATCCTAACCCAATATTACTCCTCAGAGGGAGTCCCTTTCACATAGCCAAAAGGCTCGAATCACATACACATGGGGTTCCTCCTACGGCTGAATGCCGTCAACCCTCCGCGACTCTCCTACACCTTGGGGATTGGCCCCTCGATGCGCCGCTCGACATTTAGACATTTCGCACAAACGTCGCTCAAGGTACCAAATAAACGTATCCAGGAATGTACCATTGTCCTTACTTGACTTCCCCTTTATGATCCCACGACTAGCCTACAGCATAGGAACCTCACGCTCTCAACGGTGGGTCAAAGGCCTACTGAAAACAATTGCTATGCATGTCCAGGAGCTGACTCTGATACTTTTAATTTCCTCTAAATGATCATGGAAAGAGGTGGATGCCTAGTGCTCAAACATTTTAAAAACCAGCAGCGTGCAAGTGCAAAACATCTCTTTCATGCTTTTCTTTCTAACCGCTTTGTGCGTCGCTGCAACACCTAGCACCGAAGTGATATTCGTGCTACTAGGTTTTAATTTTTATCATTATTATTCCGTCCTAGATGCAATGTATATAAAATCAGCAAATTATCCCTCATGCTCAGCGGCATTTAACCATTTTTTCCACAACTCTACCCTTCCCCGTTGATAGGGCATCATTGCATTCATTTCTTTTAGGGTTTCCTTGTCATTTTATGTGGAGAAAGGAAGGAAACACGCACTAAAATATATAAACAAGGCTGAACTGAAGCATAACTTCATGCCCCAGCCTTGCTATATATCAACAAACATAAATCCTATTTTTCTATATTTTTCGTAGCCCCAAATGTATTTTTCCCCTATTTTTCATGGTTTTTTATCATTTTCCCACCATTTTCTTCATTTTCTTGTATTTTTTAAATTGCTGAAAATGAAAACCAGTTTGTGGGCTGTGGCCCTTAGTTCATTTGCAACAAAATTGAAAGATTAGTTGATGTGTATCGACGGTTTTCCCCATTTATATGCCCAAAGCCCTTGTTTTTTCCCATTTTTCATACGTTTTCGGGCTTCTTGACATTATTTCGAGCCATGAAATGCATGTTTTTCATAATTTCTGGTTATAAACAGTAAGAACTCAGAAGAATCAACAGCATAATCAAATCTTAGTCCATATGAACGGCATTCCATCAATCAAAAGCATAAAACACTAAATTTCCTTTGTAATTTTTTAGTTTACCGCTTAAACGCGTGTTTCGGGTTTTTTGTCCATGGCTGTAGACTTGGAAAACAGCAACACTTCATGTCCAGCAATGTCACAAATCACCATTCTCAGCCCGTGGAGCAATCCGGTCCATGCCGGACAAGCCTCCATCATTCTTTCTTCATTGCTCCTTCCCACACATGAACTGCCTCTTAGAAGAGAGAGAGGGAGGAGAGAGAAAGACTAGCATCAGAAATTTCAAACCAGGCCATCATTCGACGGGCGAAGGGCGGCGATAGAGTCAGGATACGGAGGGGATTCACTGCCAATGATCACTCGGGTAGGTTGCATTGAGGCTGGAGATTGACCATGAAGCCATGGAGCGCAATTTTTGGGCGCAGTATGGCGCCTCCATCCTCACGATTTGTTTCATCCCTTCTCTCCCAAACTTTCATGTGACATTTAAATTTGGGCTCCCAAGGGTCACTTGCCCATTTTGGCCAAATTTTGTCCACCTCTTCAAATCTTGACCGGTTTCTTGGCCATTTCCCCGTCCGGACTCGGAATCGAGCTCTGAAAAATCCTGGGCGTCCGGCTTAGCATCCCGCATTGGCCAGTAGCTTGTGTCAACCTGCACGACTGTCTGAAAAATTATGAAAAATCACCAAGTGTCGCTCGGGCGCCTTTAAAGCACTTTGGCGCTTAAAATCGTCCTAGATCGAGCCGCCGCCTTTGACAGTGAATATTTTTCCCTCGATATTCATAATTTTTAGCTATTTTTAAGCACTTCCCGTCACCTAAATTCCGCTCTCATTGGCAACCACGGGATAGGGCGACTCAGCCCGTCGAATCCATGAACATATCTGCACATAAACAACCAAAGAAGCATCAAACTGATACAAAACAATTATCATCATAAAACTCAGCACAATGCTCCCCCTACCCCTGGACAAAACCAAGGCATGACATCCACAAGGAGTAGGCCTAGCATCATCTAATAGAAGATCCGAAGTGAGTTACTAACCAGCTGCTCCAACACAGCCAAACAAAAAAACCTATGAAAGAGGTTGCCCTAAGTGGTAGTCTGAACTACTGACCAACTAAAGACAACACAACTAGGAGCTCCTACAAGGCGAGGACTCCTATAGCCTGAGCAAAGGATATTTTCTTTCAGTATATCTCTTCTTTGAGGGTTTTTATTGGATGAACATACTTGGGCATGTAAAAAGGAGGGAGCTGAGCGTAGTGACCCAAGGAGAACAGGGCATCGGCCTCAGGACCTGTCTCGGCACCCAAGAACCTACCAAGCCCTCGCAAGGCGACACTTAATCCTTTTCTAACGCTCACTTTTATTTTCGCTCCAACCTTCCTGGTTTTGATATTACTTTTTCCAACAAGAAGCCACCCCTAGGAAGACAAGGTATCGGCCCCGGGTCTGACTCGTCCCCAGGAACCTACCAGGCCTTCGCAAGGCAATGATCAACTGCTTATATATTTGCATTTCTTTTCTTTTCATTGATAGGGGTTAGAACCCCTTTTTACACACCTTCGTATTGATAGTCATCCTTTGGGACAGTCAGGATTTCTTGGCATCATCATTATTATCTTCTAGCAGGCTTCTCTAACTGCCTCACTACTTAACAGGAACTCCTAGAACGGCTGCCTAGCAGGTTAGCAGGACAGGGCCACTAGGACTTCCTTCTAAAACAGGTCTTTCAATGTCTAACAATGTCTTTACAGGAGGCAATGACTACTCCGACCTCCCTCAAACATACTTAGCCTAAACCTGGGACTTCATGCCTTGGTTGCCGGTCCCCAAAAAAAAAAAAAAATATCCCCTCGACAAGTACAAATACACATATAACAGGAAAGAAAGGTACTCGTAAAGGAGAAATATCACCTGGAGTGGCCACAAGAAGCTTCCATCGCAGCAAAGGCTCCCCCAGGCTCCACAAAATTCCACAACCCGCGAAACCTGTCCAGCACAACACTAAACAAAAAACCCAATTAAACGCACCCGCACTAGACAGGGAAATGGCCCTCTTGGCCTAATGAAATCAGACATGACTTTGCTACAAAACTAAATCGGCCCTCTTGGCCTAATGAAATAAAACAATACTATGCATAACATCCTCCTGGAAACAATTATGATAGACATCAAAGCATACCATTCCCAGGGGAACAGGGCTTGTAGCCCTAACCTAGGTGCATTAAATTATGACCTATCCCTCCTGCGTATATCGCAAGAGGTGTTCGCATCACATGTCGTCGAATCAGTCTGTGGGTCCGAGATAATAAAGGCAGATGAGTCTCGCTTACCCTCTGCATCACCCAAATCAACCATCGTCTGCCAAAGAGGGCATGTTCAGAAAGCATACCCCACAAACGACCAGGTCCTGTCTCACCATCAATAGATATATCGGGACAAGGGCCACAATTAAAGAAGAGGTCCTCTTCATACGCAAGATTAGCCAATGAATCGGCAAACTGATTCCAATTCCGTGGAATCAGCTGAAAAGACACTCTATCGAATTCGTCTAGCAGGGCTATAGCAGTGTGATGGTACATACAAAGGATCGGGTTCCGCACCATGTACGTTCCATTGAGTTGATTTAAAACCAACTGAGAGTCCCCTTTCACCAACAACTGGCGGATACCACCCTTTTTTGCAATATTCAAACCCATGATCAGG
This sequence comes from Lygodium microphyllum, assembly GCF_053477565.2. Lineage (NCBI taxonomy): Eukaryota > Viridiplantae > Streptophyta > Polypodiopsida > Schizaeales > Lygodiaceae > Lygodium > Lygodium microphyllum. The sequence goes on along the minus strand of NC_141161.1, from coordinate 31,142,293 downwards.
GCTTTGTATTCGGCCATATTATTAGTAAAATTCGCCCCGAGATAAGCAGCTAACTTCATGACAATGCGTCGTCGGGGGTCGCGGATGACAACTCCTACACTTCCTTTTTTGCATGCACCCCTGGACGCCCCATCAAAGTACAAGGTGTACGTCCATAAAGGGTTTACATATTCTGCCATCCTGAACTCTACTCGTAATTATGGTAATCGAAATTCAGCATATTCAACGGGTGGACTGTAGGCTCCATCCCTTCATCATCATTGAATTCGACAGGGATGCTCGTCAAAATTTGTAGGCAGTGATGGCAGAAGACCTTGATTTCCCAAATGAATGTCCCGCCTTCTTGCTCAATCACCTTGTATCCTTTGCTCCACCAAATGAGCTTTCCCTGATGATACCTCTGTTCCAAATATGGGTGTTCTAAATAAGGGATCAGACGACCCATCAACCTCTATCACGATTTCCTTGCAGATGTTTGATCAATCTTGCCTAGACCTGCAAGGCAGTCATAGCATTAGTACAATCAGAAGTAATAAGGTTTAATCTTATTAAGATTAAACTTATTTTTAAATTCTATCCCCTCAAGGTCAGCTAACAGCACTGTAGATTTATTCTTTCCTATTCTAACGATCTTATAGGGCCCATCCCATTTGGGTTCTAATTTGCCTGGAAATAATTCTCGTCGTGCGTCATAATACAGAACAAGCTGTCCTTTCTTGAAGGTGTATTTCTTGGCTTTGAGGTCGTGTAGCTTCTTCATTCGGCGCTTCGCCACTTCTTGGTGCAATAAGCTCTGCAACTTAAGCTCATCTAAATGGGCCAATGTCGTCAAGCGCTCAAAAAGAGCGTCTTCATCGCTCAAAGAATGATTGATGGCAAACCGAATAGTCGGTAGCTCAATCTCTAAAGGCAAGACACACTCCTCCCCATATACTAACTTGAACGGGGTATGGCCAGTGGCTCGTTTGAAAGTCGTATTATAAGCCCACACTGCCACGTATAACTTTTTATCCCAATCCCGTTTCTCTTCCGACACAATTTTGGACAGGATGCCTACAAGCTGCTTGTTGGTACTTTCAACTTGCCCATTGGCTTGCGCGTTATAGGGGGTTGTCTTGTTATGCTTGATATTCCACAACTCTGTCAAACCTTTGATCACCTTATTCAGGAAATGGGTTCCGCGGTCCGACACTAATTCTTTCGGCGGACCAAACCGGCATATTATCTGCTCTAAAAGAAAACTAGCAGTTTCTTTAGCATCATCTTTCCTTGTTGCTCGTGCTTCTGACCACTTTGTGAAGTAGTCAGTTGCTACAATGATGTACCGCTTTTGCGTAGTCGATGACGGAGTAATAGGACCCACAAAGTCTATTCCCCACTTCTCAAATGGAAGTATCGCCATAATAGGGGTGAGTGGTCGTTTCCTATTCTCTCGACTATCATGTCGTTGGCAAATATCGCATCTCTTAACATACGCAAACGCATCCTGGAAGATGGCAGGCCACCAATAACCTGCTCTTAAAGCCTTTTGTGCTGTAAGCCGTCCAGCAAAATGGCCACCGCAAGCAGAATCATGGCACTCCTCCAAAATGAATGGCACCTCGTCAGGCGTCACACATCGGCGATAGATATCATCAACCCCTTGCCGATATAATGTACCTGCGATCAAGGCAAACTTTAACGCTTGTTGCTTAATTTTCCTTTTCTCAGCCTTAGATAGTTCGGATCCCGCCTCTCCCGTTGATAAATAATGCGTTATTGCAGCATACCAGGAGGGAATAGATGCCGTATCTATTTTAAATATCATCTCCATGTCACTACCTTCAGCCACAGATTCTTTCGGCTCCCCAAAGTCCACTAGACATTCCACGATGCCTTGCAACCTTGGTGGCTTACTCTTGATTTCATAATCAAATTCCTGCAAAGTGATCAACCACTTCGCTAAACGATCAGGCGGCTGTAACTTATTCATCAATAGTCGAAGTCCCTCCGCCTTCGTATAAAGCACGACTTTCTCATAGAGAATGTAATGCCTGAACTTCTTGGTCCCAAAGACCATCGCTAGACACAGCTTCTCCATGTAGGTGTAATTGATTTCGGATACCCCCAGCTTCCGACTAGCAAAAGCAATCGGGTGGTACCACTTCTCTTCCCAAAATTGGGCTAAACAGCAGCTGATACTATACATGGTGGCTGCTGAAAATATATAGAACACCTCACCTCTTTTAGGTGCTTTTAAAACGGGCGCTCTTGCTAGCTCTTGTTTCACATCCTCGAATGCTACCTTGCAAGGGTCACCCCATGCAAACGAACAGCTAAAGGACAATAAACTTATAAGTGGCAACGTTCTTTCTGTTAAGGCGTTAATGAATCTACGGTAGTAACCAACCGAAGACAGAAAGCTATGAACCTCTTTCGGAGTGCGTGGTGGACCCATGGCAACTATAACTTTGACCTTCTCAGGGTCTGTCGCAATTCCTACCGAACTGACCACATGGCCCAGCAATAGCCCATAAGGTACTCCAAAAGCACACTTCCGTGGGTTGAGGGCAATGCAAAATTGTCTACAGCGCTCAAAGCATTTTCTCAAAATGATCAACTGCCTTTCTCTCACGGTGGCGGCCCCTAAGTCATCAATAAACACCCTCAACTCTTCAGGGGATATGTCACCGAATGTCTTATCAGCTGTTCGTTGCCACGAACCAGGCGCATTGCATAAACCAAAGGCCATCACATGGTACGCAAAAGTACCAAATACGGTAATGAAAGTTGTTTTCAACTTGTCCTCTTCTACAATTGCCATTTGGTTGTATCCTGCAAAGCAATCCATAAACGAATATATCTCCCTACCCGCTAATTGATCCAAAATCTGGTCAATAAATGGCAACGGGTAGTAGTCCTTAACTGTCTGCTTATTCAGCTCCCTAAAGTCTACACATAAACGGATCTGATTATTCTTCTTCTTTCTAATCACAACTGGCGAACACCATTCCGTGTGTTGCACAGGAAAAATCAAACCCGCTTTTCGAAGCTTCTGTAACTCTTCAAACAGCCCGTCCCTCAATTCGAAAGGCATACGCCTTACTTTCTGCCGTACAGGACGACTGCCCTCTTTCAACGGAATTGTATGAACAGCAAGACTAGGAGGAATGCCTCTCAACTCATCATAACTCCAGGCAAAGATATCACAGAATTCCTGGATCAAGGCCACATAGTCCTCCCTTTCTGCTGAGCTGAGCATAGAGCCTAATTTGATTGGCCGCGAATCATCAAGCGTACCAAGGTCTAGCTCGATAGCATCTGCATCTCTTATATGATCTTGGGCCTCTATCGGCTCGTTCAAAGTGATCTGATAGATGTCCTCCGTGGTGGATCCCTCTTTGGACTCATCACTCGATGATGTCTCACTAGCAGATAAATCTTCTAATGTCTCCAATTCTGTAGAAGATAGAGGAGCTCTCTCACTCTGCGGGGACTCAGGATAAGCATCAACCACCACACGCTGGGCACCTCTGCCGAATATCAATCGACCGGCGGGTATATCCACTTGGCAATCCGCTTGCAAGATCCAAGGTCGTCCAAGTAATACTTGGTAACTTGGCCGCCCTGCAAAACGAATCACCCTAAAATCCAACATGCATTCTACATTTGCAACAGTGACATGGACCTTAGTAATGCAGCCTTCCGGCTGTCTCAAACTGTCATCTGCCATTCTGAGAATTGTGGAGGTATCTTTCTGAATCGCAAGACCTAACCTTTCCATCAGTTCAGAACTCATAATGTTAACAGATGATCCCGTGTCGACAATGGCATAATCTACTAATATCCCATCGACATAGGCTGCAACCCTTGGGCAATGCTTCTCAGCATGCTCGAACCAGTCATCGCCAACTCGCGCAATACCCAAAGGTTCTACGATATACCCGGTACGTAGGATCTTTCTAAATTCCTTGCGTACTCCTGGGGAAAGCTTAATAAGCTGTAAGAGGTTCACATCCGGCTTGACTTCGCAAAGAGAGCTCGCCAAATCGAATTCATGATAGTTCGATAGAGCTCGCTTTTCACGCCAAACCATCCGCTCTTTAGGTCGCTAAACTGGCTTTATTGCCTCTTTCTTAACTTTCACCTTCTTCTTTGGTGCTTCCTTATCGGCTTTACTCTCTACGGGCTTCAAAGGTCCCCCTTCTAGGGCAGGATCCAAAACTTGCGTTCCTTTGTCGCCTTGTTTAGGGTTTCCGTCGACAGGCTTATCCATGTCGGCTTCTCTACCCTTTTTACCTCTTGTAAGGACAGCTCGTAGATTAGAGGTTTCAGCATCATTAACGCGTACAGCCTCAATCAAACTAACCCCACTACCACTTGGTAGCTCTTCCACTGTAGTCTTTGGTCGTTGAAGTATTTGTTTAGGCCCATTTTCTGGCTGGGAGTCATTTCCTTGGGCACGATGATTAACAGGCCCTGGTTGCCGACTACCACGCTGGAGAGAACTGATCTTACTCCAGTAAGTAGCTGCTAGATGGCCAGATTTTCCACAAATGTCGCACTTAACATTTGGGCAATTTTTTGGATAGTGCTGCCCGCCACACCATTTACAACTAAACCTCGACGGTGCACCCTCCTCTGGGTATCTACTTCCTATCAAATTTTGTTGTTTTTTAAGGAAGTTGACATCAACGGCTATTTGTCGATACTGCTCCGTAATCATGTCGGTATAATGCTTCATCATGTCCTTAACCTCGCCAAGAACATTGGAAGAACTCGACTCATAGCCTTGGTCATTACCATGTCGCTCCATCGGCCTAACAATTCGATTAGGCACAGGTTGTTGAGTCACAGGCATGGTATTAGGATTGACCGCCTGGCCTCCACCATTTGGAGCCATTTGACTGCCCGTCGGCATCGACATGCTAGGGGGAGCTGGTAATAAAGGGACATTCTGCATCATGTTCCCTCTCCCATTAGGGTTAGCCATCGCTATCCCTTGGCCACTACTGCCATTGGCTATTGCCATATTGTTTCCCAATACTAAACCCATATTCGAATTGCCGCGAGAAGCATAGGCTGCTTGTAGTCGGGATTCCACCTCTTGTGCTCGTGTAATGGCAGTATCTATATCCCCCAAGGGAACACTACTCAACTGCAATTGGATATTAAAGTCCAAACCATGTAGGAAATATTGCAATTGGGCAGCTGCGGGGATAGGAATAGAGGTGTCCAACTTACGGAAGACCTCTTTTATCTTCTTCGCATAAGCACGAATATCCTTGTGTGGATCTTGGCGGGTCACGTTGAGTACACGCAACCAATATTGCCCACCCCTTTCAGGGGCAAACTCCCTTCGAAAAGCTCCATAAAATGCATCAATGTTCAATATAGTTCCGGCTTCTAAACCATGATACCATATAGCGGCTCTTCCTTTGAGAGTCATGTTGAAGAACATCATTAAATGTCCTTCCTCTTGAATGCGACAGTTAAACATCAGCTTTTGAAACTCCCTAATGTGGAGTTCCGCGTCTTCCTCAACTAGCCCATTAAAAATGGGTAGCGGGTAACCTAGAGCCGACAAATCCGTCGTTCCTGCTGGAATTGCAATAGGCTGCGCCATGACGTGGATTGGATTTGCACTAGGAATAGGGAATGGTGGGGTTACACCTCCCGCAATTGACGTGGACTGGCTTATGGCAGGAAGGGGAGCACTAGAGCTTCCACCTTCTCCTAACTTACTACTTGTGGTCCTAAGACCACTAGATCCACTCCCTCGTAAGGGTTCAGCGCCGCTACGCTTAGGGGAATATCTCCTAAAAATCTCAGCACATCGCCTAGCTCTTTCGTCTCTTTCTTGCTTTTGGATTTCTGCTAGACGATGCTTATCAATAAATAACGGATCAATCTCAGTATCCTTTGGCATAAACTGCTAGTTGGTCCTTAAACAACCAGGATTCGAGAATCGCCACTTTTAAGCGGCTCCCGGCAGACGCACCACTGATGGACCTAAAAACGGGCCGGCACTGGCTCATGCACTAGCCGGACCTCGTCACTATGCGCAAGACAACCCCTCGGCCTCGCGGCCAGGAGCGTCTATCAAAATCTCTGCCTTCCTAAACATTGCGTTTGTAATACGTTGTAGTCCAACTGATCCTAACCCAATATTACTCCTCAGAGGGAGTCCCTTTCACATAGCCAAAAGGCTCGAATCACATACACATGGGGTTCCTCCTACGGCTGAATGCCGTCAACCCTCTGAGACTCTCCTACACCTTGGGGATTGGCCCCTTGATGCGCCGCTCGACATTTAGACATTTCGCACAAACGTCGCTCAAGGTACCAAATAAACGTATCCAAGAATGTACCATTGTCCTTACTTGACTTCCCCTTTATGATCCCACGACTAGCCTACAGCATAGGAACCTCACGCTCTCAACGGTGGGTCAAAGGCCTACTGAAAACAATTGCTATGCATGTCCAGGAGCTGACTTTGATACTTTTAATTTCCTCTAAATGATCATGCAAAGAGGTGGATGCCTAGTGCTCAAACATTTTAAAAACCAGCAGCGTGCAAGTGCAAAACATCTCTTTCATGCTTTTCTTTCTAACCGCTTTGTGCGTCGCTGCAACACCTAGCACCGAAGTGATATTCGTGCTACTAGGTTTTAATTTTTATCATTATTATTCCGTCCTAGATGCAATGTATATAAAATCAGCAAATTATCCCTCATGCTCAGCGGCATTTAACCATTTTTTCCACAACTCTACCCTTCCCCGTTGATAGGGCATCATTGCATTCATTTCTTTTAGGGTTTCCTTGTCATTTTATGTGGAGAAAGGAAGGAAACACGCACTAAAACATATAAAAAAGGCTGAACTGAAGCATAAATTCATGCCCCAGCCTTGCTATACATCAACAAACATAAATCCTATTTTTCTATATTTTTCGTAGCCCCAAATGTATTTTTCCCCTATTTTTCATGGTTTTTTATCATTTTCCCACCATTTTCTTCATTTTCTTGTATTTTTTAAATTGCTGAAAATGAAAACCAGTTTGTGGGCTGTGGCCCTTAGTTCATTTGCAACAAAATTGAAAGATTAGTTGATGTGTATCGACGGTTTTCCCCATTTATATGCCCAAAGCCCTTGTTTTTTCCCATTTTTCATACGTTTTCGGGCTTCTTGACATTATTTCGAGCCATGAAATGCATGTTTTTCATAATTTCTGGTTATAAACAGTAAGAACTCAGAAGAATCAGCAGCATAATCAAATCTTAGTCCATATGAACGGCATTCCATCAATCAAAAGCATAAAACACTAAATTTCCTTTGTAATTTTTTAGTTTACCGCTTAAACGTGTGTTTCGGGTTTTTTGTCCATGGCTGTAGACTTGGAAAACAGCAACACTTCATGTCCAGCAACGTCACAAATCACCATTCTCAGCCCGTGGAGCAATCCGGTCCATGCCGGACAAGCCTCCATCATTCTTTCTTCATTGCTCCTTCCCACACATGAACTGCCTCTTAGAAGAGAGAGAGGGAGGAGAGAGAAAGACTAGCATCAGAAATTTCAAACCAGGCCATCATTCGACGGGCGAAGGGCGGCGATAGAGTCAGGATACGGAGGGGATTCACTGCCAATGATCACTCGGGTAGGTTGCATTGAGGCTGGAGATTGACCATGAAGCCATGGAGCGCAATTTTCGGGCGCAGTATGGCGCCTCCATCCTCACGATTTGTTTCATCCCTTCTCTCCCAAACTTTCATGTGACATTTAAATTTGGGCTCCCAAGGGTCACTTGCCCATTTTGGCCAAATTTTGTCCACCTCTTCAAATCTTGACCGGTTTCTTGGCCATTTCCCCGTCCGGACTCGGAATCGAGCTCTGAAAAATCCTGGGCGTCCGGCTTAGCATCCCGCATTGGCCAGTAGCTTGTGTCAACCCGCGCGACTGTCTGAAAAATTATGAAAAATCACCAAGTGTCGCTCGGGCGCCTTTAAAGCACTTTGGCGCTTAAAATCGTCCTAGATCGAGCCGCCGCCTTTGACAGTGAATATTTTTCCCTCGATATTCATAATTTTTAGCTATTTTTAAGCACTTCCCGTCACCTAAATTCCGCTCTCACATTTTCATCTAGAGCTATGATGAGCTAAGGGGTATTCCTCCCAGTTTAGCTCTGCATACCATTCCCTTGAAGGAAGGTAGCCACCCTATGTGACAAAAGTAAGGCATATGCCCTTCTAACTAAGGGATAGACTATTTGATAAGTTACAAAAATTACGTAAGGCCAACTTGATATTTCCTGTACAACACACAGAGTGGTGTTTGTCGGTAGTTATCAAGAAAAAGAAGAATAATCAAATCCAATTTTATGTAGATTTTAGGGAGCTCAATAAACAAACAGTCAACAATTACTATTTTCTCTACTATTTATTGATCAAATTCTAGATCAATTAGTGGGTAGGGATATCCATTCACTTATGAACTGCTTTGTTGGATATAACCAAATGGCTATTGAAGAGGAAGACAAGTTGAAAACAACATTTATTATTGTATTTGACACCTTTGCATACCATGTTATCACATTTGGACTATGCAACAATGTGTTAAGTTCTTGGCAACATACAATTAATAATGTTTTTGATTATATTTTCCTAGAGGAGTTGAAATTTTTTATTGATGTTTTGGGGGCACCCACCATAAGGGAGAGATAGGTGGTTATTTTAAGAAAATATTTTGATCATTGCAGGTAGTTCTGCATTGCTCTTAATCTAAGAAAGTGCATCTTTGGAGTGCCCTATGGATTGCTATTAGGCCATGTGGTTAGCTTGGTTGGTATTGTGACCGCGATCCTGAAAAGATAAAGTTCATTGTTGCTATGAGTCCGCTAGGTACTTCTAAAGAAGTACATATCTTTCTATTATTAGTGGGATATTATCAAAGATTTATCAATGCACTAGCAAAGAGAACATTACCACTAACAAATCTACTATCCTTTAACTGTCGGTTTGTTTGGAGTGACCCATGTCAAGTATTGTTTGAGGATGCAAAACAAGAATTAGTGAAAGCGCTAGTATAGAAATCACCCAAAAGAGGTGAGATCTTCTATATATTTTCAACATCCACAATGCAGAGTATCAGTTGTTGCTACTACTATTTAGCTAGAATTTGGGAGGAGAAATGGTACTATCCAATTGCATTTGCTAGCCATAAATTGGGAATATCTAAGATTAATTACACCTACATGGAGAAGTTGTGCCTTGGGATAATATTTGTGACAAAGAAATTTAGACATTACATTCTCTATGAAAAGATGGTATTTTATATGAAGGTGGAGGGGTTGAGGCTATTGATGAATAAGTTGGGGTCGCTGTTGACCGCCGTCTAGTAAAATGGTTGATCACCTTACAAGAGTTGACTATGAAAATAGGAGTGAGCTGCCAAAGTTGTAGGGCATTGTTGAATGTATTGTTGATTTCGAGGAGCCAAATGAAGTCTTTCTTGAAGGTAGTGACCTTGAGGGCCTATTCAAAATTGATACAACCTCCATTCCATCTTGGTATGCTACCATAATGCACTATCTATCTATAGTAGAGACTGGAGATGCTTCGTAAAATCTTGAAAAGAGTAAGATTAGGCAACAAGCCTTGAATTTTACTTTGATTATAGGAATAAAAACCGTATTGGGGAATATGGGAAGTTCCCATAAGTTTGGGACACGTGGTCAAATCTTTGGATTTGTCATAACTTGAAAACTATAACTCCAAATTGAGCGCTCTATAGCTCAATAGATCCCATTTTTCAAGTGCTTTCCAATGCTAGGTTATATCATATGGTTTTGAGAAACTTATGGACATGTTATTTGGGTGCCACCTTTTTAGTATTCAAAAAATGGGAATTGGGAGATTCCCAAACTCACTGATATTGTGTTAATACTATATTGGCAAGGGGTCGATGCTGTTTATTACCGATGTGTCTTGCTTGATGAGGTTTTTTTTAATGTTGGAAGAGTGCCATGACTTTGCTTATGGAGGGCACTTTGCTAAACGGTTAACTACTTAGAAAGCTTTGAGAGTCGGATATCGGTGGCCATCTATTTTTCAAGATTTTTTTATGTATGTCAAGAGATGTAATACATGTTCGAGACATGACAATAGAGAGAACAAGAAGCACACATATTGACTCCTATCATGGCTAAACTACCATTCGAGAAGTCGGGCATTGATTTCTTTGGACCTATACATCCTTCGTCAACTATGCGGAAGGGTTATATCATTGTGGCGATCGATTACTTTACAAAGTTGTCTAAAACTCGAGCTATAATGAAGGATAATACCAAGGAGATGGCCAATTTTATCATGGAGAAAATTGTTTGTTACTTTTGTCTGCCAAAAGAGTTAGTGTCTGATCATGGGATACACTTTTTGAACAAGGTCATAGAAGCCTTAACGGAAGTGCTAAATATTAAACACAATAAAACTATCCCATTTAATCCCAAACTGAATGGATAAGTGGAGAGTACTAACAAACAACTTTTGGGGTTTTATTCCAAGACAATATGGGAGGCTAAGTGTGAGTGGAATAAGAAACTTCATGTGTTTGTCTGGACTTATAACAGGACATTCAAGAGAGCAACAAGCTACACTTCATTCAAGCCAGTATATATAGGGAGGAGCGTGTTTATCCTTGGAAATTGAGTTACGAATTGTGAGGTTTACTCTAAATCATTCATTTGGGTGAGGCAAAAGCGTTGCAAGAAAGGTTCCTTTCTCTTGTGCATCTTGGTAAAATCCAATTCCAAACTTTGTTACATCAAGAAGTAGGGAAGAAAAGGATGAAAGCACTCGATGACCTTTGAGCTAAAAGATATAAATTTGTGAAGGGTCAATTGTTTGTGCTATATTATGATGGTTGTCGTGAGTTGTTTTGTCGGGACCTCAAATGGGCCCAACATTGGCTATAGGTACTAGCTGGGCCTTTATAACACTCACAAAGACAACCCCACACAGCCTCCTGGCCAGGAGCATCTAAGGGCACACTACCCTAATCCCTACTAGAGATATTATTTTTGTAATAGAACTTAGTCAAACGATTGCCCTTCCTTACTCCTTAAAGGGAGATCCCATACATCGTGGTATAATATACCACGTAATACAAACATACCATTGCAGCTCTCCTATACCAAGAGGATTACTCCCTCGATGTGCTGCTCTGACATAAAGAACATACAAGTAGTCTCCACTCTTATATATTTTAAACAATCCAAGAGATTTGACATTTTCTTACCAAGATTTCTCCAAGGAACCGTTCACTTCGACAGGTGCGTGAGTGCCCTACTAGTAGGACCTGGAGAAGACACGAAGACACGAAAAGCAACAATATAGAGGATTGGACGCTACCGGAGCTGCTTGGATTTATTGACAACCTCGTGGAGTTGGAAGCAGAAACAATGTCAGGATCAAGAGGCGGACAAGGAGAGGACCAATTAGACTTAGGAGAATTTTCAACCTCAGTCCAGGAACTGGTCCACAACTACGATCAACTCACAAGGACCGTGATCCAGGGCAGACCTGTAGAGGAAGTGGTAGCAAAATTGGAAGAAGAGAGAAGCAACCATGAGCAAAGGGCTAGAAGGCTACAGCAAGACGTAGATATGTACGAGGCTAGACGAGTGCTAGACCTAGCTGGAGCGGCCAAATCTAGACTGAATGTAGAGAGGGAATGGGCAACAGAGGCTGACATGACATTGCTAGACCTAGCTGGAGTGGCCAAATCTAGACCGAATATAGAGAGGGAACGGGCAGCAGATGACGAGTGCTAGACCTAGCTAGAGTGGCCAAATTTGGACCGAATGTAGAGAGGGAACGGGCAGCAGAGGTTGACATGACATTGAGCGAATTGGTAGCAAAGCGACTCTTGGACAATACATCCATTGAACAGAGCGCTACTGCCCTAGCCACCGCACTATTATCGGGATTGGGAGTCACGCAAGGGGCTAAAGGGCAGGCTAGAATCGCCATCGTAGCAAAACAACTAGCTAGATACGAACCTAGTAGTGACCCGTACAGCTTCATGGAGCAGTTCAAGCAAGTATGTGAGGCAAACGGTCTTACTGACCCTGCTCAGCGAGCTCAAGCTTTCGGCCTCTGCTTAGGCGATAAGGGGAGGACCTGGTATTCTAGTCTGGATGATGCAGAACGTATGAACTTTGTTCGCCTTAAGGGCCTCTTCATCAAGAGGTTTTTGGAGGCAGGGCATTCGGATAACCTCATGGTTAGGTTGATGAATATCAGTCAAAGGGATAAGGAAGACGTTAGGAATTACGTCACTCAGGTGCGTAGCCTCTACAAGAGAATCCTTGCCAATGAGCGACCTACCGAGAGGGCAGTGTCTACAGTGTTCATGAACGGGATTCGGAGTGAGGAGCTCTACAAGGCTTTGGCCAGTAACTCCACCTTGCAACGAGATGTGCTAGCTAGAGTTTTTGAGGAGGCAATACGCGCAGATGATCAATTCAAGGAATGCAGCATGAGGACTACCAACCGAGAGAGTGCAAGCCAGAGGGACCCTGAGAGATCAACTACTTCGGTAGAAAAAGCAACTGCTAGTGTGCAGGATAAGGGAAAGAGTGTAGACCAGGACCAAGGGATGGCAGAAATGAAAATGGAGATTGCACAGTTGCAAGAGCTGGTAAGGAAGCCTGTGAGATCGCATGTACAATGTATATACTGCGGCGGCAATCACCTTCCACTTGAGTGTCAAGATCCTAGATCTCGGTCGTGTTCAAATTGCGGTAGATTCGGGCATGATGCAGTGCATTGCAGAATGCCGAGGAGATTCGCATACGTGCAGCAGTAAAACCCTCCATATTTAGGTAATAGGCCACCCAATTTCTTTGGGAGGGGAGCCCAGTTAGCTCTCCCAGCACTGACTGACTTAAGACCTACCGTACCTAGGCTGGAGATGAACCCAACTGGTATACCTAGACCACCAGGGCCTTTTGTAACCCACCCATCTAGCGATGCTCCTGTTCACTTTGTGGAGAAGCCTAATGAGGAAGAAACATATGTCAACCCGTACATATCCTATGACGAGGGAGGCAACCCAGTCCTGATGGACTATCGGCCGGTGCCGGTGATGGCTTTAGGAAGAGGAAGACGCAGAGGCTTTGGAGGGCCAAGATCCAATCATATACTAGACTTGTGGCCACCTAGGCCACATTTCATCATGCTGCCCAGAACGAGAACAAGCTAACAAGGACAAAGCGGATCTCCGATGCATAGAGTGTGGAATCACACATCTGTTTCCTGACTGTCCTAGGCGGAAGCCATCAACCAGCTCTGCCAACATGCCATCGATGCCTTTGGGGCTTTTTGGAGTGGAAACCTTTGACAGTGAGGATACACCCATCCCACTACATGTTATGATGCGAGCTCAAACAAAACAGGCAGACATCTCTTTGCTAGGGCTAAGTAACCTTGACGCAACCTCAATAGGAAAGAAAAGCCAGAGGAGACGAAAAAAGAGAACCGATGCAAAGATAACTCTTAAAACCGAGGAAGCGACTACGTTAGTAACGGGAAAGAGGGCCACAAACGCAGAGGCGGAGACCTCAGCTCCTAAGACAATCGAGCTAGGGAGTGCCAAGGTAGGGGAATATCCCCATCCCAAATGGTAGCTTGAGGCTATAGTTAAGGTCAAGGAGTGGGCCAAGGATGCCCAAAAGCAACTCAAGGATGCTGAACCCATATTAGAAGATCCTATTGACGATTTCTCCAGCATGAGCACACCAGTCTCACCTTCAAAACCACAAGTTGCGAGCATACCTACACCACTGGGGCAACTCAGCAGCAAGGCCAAGGGGAAACTTACCAGGGCAGATAGAACGCATGGCCTAGAAATGCTAGCCTCAGGGGAAGACAAGAGCCCAGTAGCCTCCTCACAACCTTATTGTCTACTCCAATAACTCTAAGCTTGGAAGACCTGCTTAGGCAAAATCATTCCTTATGGCAGGAGTTAAAAGACTTGATGGAGGGACACACAGGACTTGCGGGTGCTGATCTGCAAGATCATGATGCGGTTACACAGATCCCAAGTCTAACTCTCACTCAACTCGTAAGTCTTTACACATCAATGCTTTTTGGGAAGGCACTGAAATGCATGCAGTTTTACCCATCCTAGCCTTAGGAGATATGACGCAAAAAGGAATTGTAGACACAGGCACAAGTGTTAGTGTACTAAGCCATGCAGTCTTAGAGGCATGGGGAAACCCTCCTGTAGAGGCTGCCAGGTTTAACGTCATGTTAGCAAATGGAATAAAGGTAAGACCATTTGGGGTCTTAAAGAATTGGCCAGTAAAGATTGCCGGTGTGCACTTTTTCGTAAACTTCATTGTCATGAAGGGAGTGGATTACGACATACTATTAGGCTGACGTTGGATGAGTAATGTGCATGTCATTGAGGACTGGGGCAATGGTTTGATTTTCCTAGGGAACAAAACTAGTACAGTAAGGGTAGAGATGGACACTTGGAAGACGACCCCTGTTGACCTAGATGCCATCTCAGCTATGCTGAAAGGCGATACTCAAACGACCAAACCCTATGGATCACTCACTAAATATATTCTTTGCCCTGAGGATGAGAGGAATTGGATGCACGTTTTGGCAACCATTGACCTACCATTCTCGGATGAGGAAGAACTATATCAACAGGTAGCTAAATCTGCAACCATGCCAATTGAGGAGCCAATTGTGCCACTTTGCATGATGGCAGGAAGCTCACCCAACCCAAGCAAACTAGTCTCATTCCATATCCCTAACAACAAACTAGAACTTCAGGAAATTGTAGAGTATCTGACCAATAAACTAGAAGGCAACTTGGCTGCTAACTTAAAACCTCTACGTGATCTATTAGCTAAGCCAGAATGGAAATGGACCAAGGTCCACAACCTGAATTTGTTATATAACTGGGCTTTAGTTACTGATGACAAGGAGACTGCAGAGGAAAGCTTAGATGATGATGAGCAGTCGGAAGGACAGGATTCTAATGACGAGGAGTATGAGGACTGCCGCTCTACGGGAGAGGAGAGTGAAGAAGAGATAGATACAATAGAGTACGACACGGAAGGAAAAGCGATAGAACAAATCAGGGCAGACTTGAGGCCTAGGAGAGGAAGGACCAATCAGAATGAAAAAGGATTCATGCGAATGGAGTGTGACAGATCCTGGCTAGAACACATAGGAGCCGTGGATTACGAGCAAGCCAGAGTGGCACGACCATGGGTAATCCCAGTGCTCAAGACGGATGCACCTATTGAACTACGACCCCCTAGGGAAACACCTTCCTCAAGTGAGGGATGCGAGTTTAACTCAGAGTCGGAAGTCAGCACTGAGAGTGATCCCGAGATACCACAACCTTCTAAAGTCAAACTCACCAAGGGAGACTTGCCAGTCCACCTAAGACGTAGGAGGCTAAAGGAGGAGGCCAGGAAGCAAGCAAAGGACTCAGAAGCAGAAAGGCAAAAGAAACCGCAGGATGTACCCAAACGGTTTACAAAATTTAAAAAGGGTGACAGAGTGGTGATTCCGCTAGGTGCGAAAAGACAAGGCCAAACTAGTGAACCGATCGAGGGACCCGCCAAAGTTAAGGAAGTTAACTTGGTTGGGGAAGAGGAAAAGCCAAGACCTGTATTCATTGCAGATGACTTGACGGAGGATGAGGAGACCAAACTCGTTGCACTCTTGCAAGAGTACATTGACGTATTTGCCTGGACATTGGATGAACTTAAGGGAGTCGACCCTAGGGTTGTGACTCAGAATATCCCAATGGTCCCTGATACAGTGCCAACAAAACAATGACCTTACCCCATGAATCCCAAACACGCCCATGCAATAAAAGAGGAGATTGATAAACTCATGAGGGCAGGATTCATATATGAGATTGAGCACACGGACTAGGTATCACCTATAGTGATTGTCATGAAGAAAAATGGAAAAATCCGAGTGTGCATGAACTACAAGAAAGTGAATGCCACTACAAAGAGGGATAACTATCCTTTACCTTACACCGAGCACATGCTTGAGAGGGTAGCAGGTAAAGAAGCCTACAATTTTCTGGATGGTTTCTCGGGCTATAATCAAGTGCAAGTGCACCCCGATGATAGGCACAAGACTGCCTTTGCCACGGAATGGGGTGTATTCGCCTACATTGTCATGCCTTTTGGGCTGATGAACGCACCTGCGACTTTTTAACACCTAATGTGCACTATCTTTAAGGACATGCTTAGGCGCGAACTGGAAGTGTTTGCAGACGACTTATGCGTACACTCTAGTTGGGCCGAACACTTAGAGAAATTGAGAGCTGTCTTTGAAAGGTGTAGGTTGTACCACCTCTCATTGAACCCCTTAAAGTGCCAGTTCTGGGTGAAGCACGAATGCATCTTAGGGCATATAGTGTCAAGGAATGGCATTGCCACTGACTTTTCTAAAGTCAAAGTCATTGTTGAGTTACCACCACCCGATAACTACAAGGGAGTTCAGTGCTTCTTAGGACACACTGGATATTATCGACGCTTTGTACTAAATACGCACTAATTGCTAGACCATTGTACCAGCTGTTGATAGTATTCGAGTAGACTGAGGAATGCTAGCGCACATATGAAGAGTTGAAAAAGGCTCTTACTATTGCACCAATCTTACGAGCCCCAGACTGGAACATAACGTTTCATGTACACATAAACGCCTCTAAGTTTGCTATTGGAACCATGCTATGCCAGCCTGGTGAACATAACTAAGATTACCCGGTGAGTTTTGCTAGCAAGCAGCCCGAGATGAACTATTCCACGACAGAAAGGGAGGGGTTGGCCATGGTATTTGAGGTAAAGAAATTTAGGCATTACCTGTTGGCCACTCCCTTTGTCTGCTTTGTTGACCATCAAACCTTGCTATATCTTGTGAACAAGCCTTGCGCTACGGGATGCATAGCCAGATGGTTACTCCTACTAGAGTTTGACTTCTCTGTGGTTGTACGCAAAGGAAAGCAGTATTACATGGCTGACCACATGTCCCGCATACCCACAGGAGAAGCTGCTGGACAAGGCATACATGATGATTTACCGGATGCTCATCTCTTTAACCTGTCTAGCGAGAGAGAATTGTTTAAAGTTAATCTAACGCCGTATTGGGCCGATGACATAGTGCAAGTGCTAGAGAGCGGACTACTTAAGAGACCCATTGAGAAGGCCAGGCTGAGAAGACTTATCCTGAAAATTCAGCCTTACCAACAGATAGCCGGCCAACTCTACATGTTGGGACAAGACGGTTTATTGCACAGATGCGTATGTGAGCACGAGATACATGATGCATTGAAAGAAGCACATGGCGGAATCGCTGGAGGACACTTTAGCGGGGACACAACAGCCCGAAAGGTGCTACAATCCCAACTATGGTGGCACACCCTTTTCTGCGATGCAGCTAAATTCGTAAAGCACTGCGATGAGTGCCAAAGGACCAAAGTGCTTATGCAGAAAGACAAGATGGATTTGACCCTTGTCATAGCCCGACAACCCTTTGAAAAATGGGGCATTGATTTTATTGGACCTATCAGTCCTGCGGCACAATATTTCCAAGCTCGCTACATCATAGTGGCAACCGATTATCTAACGAAGTGGGTAAAGGCACGAGCCACGAGGAAGAATGATGCTAGAACCACTATAAAGTTCTTGTGGGAGCAGGTCATTTCACAGTTTGGCTGTCCAATCGAACTTGTAAGTGACCAAGGCATGCACTTCATTAATGAGGTGATTTCCCACCTACTCTCTACCTTCCTAATAATTCATCGAAAGTCCTCTCCCTATTACCCTCAGGCTAATGGCCAAGCCAAATCCACGAATAAAATCTTAGTCAACGTGCTTACAAAGGTAGTGTCTACTTCAAGAAGTGACTGGGACAACAAGCTAATGGTGGCCTTGTGGGCCTATTGCACAGCTTATAAAACGGCTATAGGACAGACACCTTTTAGGTTGACGTACGGAATTGAAGTCATTTTACCCTTAGAAATCTTCATCCCTAGCTTAACGATAGCAGTTCAAGAGCGTTGGGAGGGAAGAGAGGCTTGTACCAATTGCTTAGTGGAGATAGAGCGCCTAACGGAGACCTGACTCCTCGCCACTCACTCTCTGATTTGTGAGACGGCTCGACAAAATATGTGGTTTAACAAGCATGTCAAACAGCGAGACTTTGAACAAGGGGACCTTGTTCTGCTATACTCTCTAAAATGACATAAACAGAAGATGAAGTTTCGAGGGCTAGGGCCTTTCAGAGTACGCATGATTGGTAGAACAGGGAATGTTGAGTTAGAGACACTTAAAGGCAAAGGAGTAGGCTTTTTTAATGGCAGCCGCATAAAGAAGTACTATCCTCCTTCCCATCCATTACATGAGCCACCCATGCTAGAACCCCCAATGAACGTCTACATGGCTACTATAACCGACCTTACAGATCAGGACGAAGAAGCAGTGGCATCGGTGTATCTACGAATCACAGTCACAGCAGGAGCGATGTATTCTTTCGATGCCTTGATTGATGAAGGTGCCGACTACAACATCTTGACGCATGACCATTGGACACGCATTGGTCAACTGAAACTATAGCCCACTAATGCCAAACTCACCCTGTTTGGGGGTAATGCTTATTTACTCCTAGGGAAGTGCAAGGTAGTCGTTTCTATTGAGTCTGAAAGTTTACCAGCTTTCTTCCATGTGTTGCCTGACACTAAAGGAGCCGGTAATATGTCACTATTAGGTCATACTTTCAAGACGCAAACAAACTGTAATGTGGATTACAACCTAAACCACATTCATCTTACTATAAGCAATGTGTGTATAGTGACGAATTTCAGTAAGAACTAACCTGACTCCTCCACCATTATGAAGCCACCGGTAGAAACCCCTATGATCACGCTTCAGCCCAAGTCTAAACAGAAGAAAACTAAGGCCTCATGCTAGGCTCTCGACCCAAGGCCCAAACCCACCAAGAGTGCTCACAAGGCCAAGGAGTCCAAGCTTATATGGGTGCCAAAATGTCAAAGACCACATCCGGGTAGACCACCCAAACATGATTCTAAACGCCAAAATAATCAGCCATCACGGCCTAAGAGGCAGTCTAGATGCTATCGACATAGATACACAACTACGTCGCGATGGATCACCAAAGATCTCTTGCGAGCACAAGGATACTATGAGGGCAACCCCTGGATTTGGGTGCCTTAAAATGGCAAGTTTAAAAGCTCATCTACAAGCAATCTCACCCCAGTGAGGGAGGCTTGCACACATGGTGCCCAGGGCATAGTTAGCAAACCATTGCCCGCTATGGCTAGTAGTCCCTAGCTCATCTATTGACTAAAGAAAATGCCACAAGCTTTAGACTTACCTAATCCAAAGAACTTAAATACCCCCATGACTGCTCACTTAGAACCCAGCACAATTTCCATGCCCCCAAAGCTTCCTATAGCACCTCAAAGTGCTTCGGAGTGCAAAGCCACACCTGTGACACCAATGATGGAGTCACCACTATCCAGTCCATTTACACCATTCCCACCAGCAGGTCTTAAACCTTCCTGCGCGGTACGACCTTTCCTTTCCTTGGCTAAAGACCTCGCTGCGACTTCTGGGGATGACTTAGTAACCTACATCAAGATGTTGGACAAAACTTTTACTACATTCGCTAGAAGTTATGAGAGGCTAGACCTAAGTCTTCTTGACAAAACACTTGCTTCGGATGTTTGTGCATTACCATGCACTTGGAAAGAACTTATGACCGGTATATTCCCCAAAATTACTGCTGAACTGATAGCAAACGATGAAAACTCAAAGGAGCAAGCTACCCTCAGAAGACTAATGACTTTATATCATAAGCCTCCTCGTTCTGTTCTCTTGAGCATGAGTTGCAAGAGCTCACGCAGATGGCAAGCTTGCCATCCACGTTCTTGCAGCAGTGGTTTTCTCTGAGAATCCAATGGGAGAAAAAAGGTTGCCGGATAATGACCAATGCTAAGCAATGCAGGGCAATTAAAACCATCGAATATGACCCTACTTATGTGGCACCTATCTCATTTAGGGTTTTGGCCATCACCTGCAACCAGCATTTAGATGACCATGTGCTCGCTCACCCTTACATTGACCAATTCCTTACGGAAGAGGAATTACATGTTGCAAGCCGCCTTAATACTGGAGATCTCTTTCACGATGTCTTGACCTACATCTCCCAAGTCTCCATCCAACCATTTGCTCTTGATTGTCATGCCCAACTCAAATACAATCCAAGCTTCTATGATTGGTTATTGGCTAAGTAAGTCAATCCATGAAAAACAACATTTACCTCGTACTTCCTGTGCTA
The DNA here is from genome assembly GCF_053477565.2 of Lygodium microphyllum. Taxonomy (NCBI): domain Eukaryota; kingdom Viridiplantae; phylum Streptophyta; class Polypodiopsida; order Schizaeales; family Lygodiaceae; genus Lygodium; species Lygodium microphyllum. The sequence goes on along the minus strand of NC_141161.1, from coordinate 31,121,914 downwards.
ATCCTAGGAAGGATTCCTTGAAAGATCCAAGACGGGGGGGAGCAATGTGAGCAAGAGCAGAGCAAAATGAGAGTCAGTAAAATGAGAGTCATGCTATCTAGCAGAATGTTATGATTAATTGAGTTTCAATGGAAGATACTGCAAAGGGAAAACAATAGCAATTGCTGTTGTGAGCCTGTCTCTAAAATTCAAGCCTCTAAGCAAGTATACCAATTTTTGACACATACATTTTTCTCTCAAAATTCAGTTTTGTTAGAAATAAGCCGATTTTTAAGCATTAATGTCGACATGGTGTGTTGACAGGTAACCACCATGGCAGGACAAGACAAAGGGGGCAAACTCCCATTTTTTGAAGAAGAGATGACCAAGTTCGACATCAGTGTCGAGACACGAGGATTCAGTCAATTCACCTTCAAGCACACGTTGAACCTGGATGAGGCCATCATGGAGGAACCTGTAGTCAAAGAATTGGTGGACAGATGCCACCTCCACAAGTATGTGGAAAAGGTGGGGCAGGACTGGATTACAGCATGTGTGCTGAATTTCTGAGGAACTTTGACAAGGGCAGGAACTGTGGCACTGTCACAGTGAGGACAGGGGAGCAAGAAAGAAGAGTTGAAGTTCCCCTCAATGCAACAATCGTAGAGAAGGCCGTGGGGCTCGTAACCAAGAAAGAGAGGCGGCCGAGAAGGGATGTTTACGCCATGCTAGGGGTAAAGAAAGAAGAGGTGCACACAGTGGATGGAATCAACTTGGCTGACATCCCGGATCCAACAGTGAAGGTGCAAGCGAAGATGATCCACACACTCTTCTCGGGCCAAAGGTACAACGCATTGATGAATAGGATCGGAGTCCCGTTGTTAGAAAGCATCGCAGCAGGAGTCCCTGAGGAGGTAGACAGGAATGGGTTCATCCAGAAAACCATTCAAAGCTCAGCTGCCCTTCTCACTCCAGCGGAAGCACTAGGAGGAGGAGAATCCCCTGCCTCAACAGCACGCTCCACAAGGAAGAAACCTGCCTCAAAGGGCGGCCACAATTAGATATGGTGGTGTTTTGATAGCCATCATAGATGAAGCAATGAAGGATGCTGGAGTCATGGAAGAGCAAGCTGCACATCAAAGCCCATCGCATCAAAGCCCACCTCACCACAAAGGAGAAGAATCAAGTGAAAGAACGATAAGTGACAAGGGAGAACAGGAGGTGCTGCCTACACAAGCAAGCAAACCAGAAGGACAAAAGAAAGGGGATAAGAGACAGAAGGAAAGGAAAGTGGAATTAAGCAAAGAAGAACGAGCTGAAATCAAGAGGACTCAAAGAGAGTCTAGGAGGGCTAAGGAAGAAAGAAGGAGGAAAGAGGAGGAAGAGCTCGCAAAGATAAGAGAAAAATCAAAGAAGGCAAAAGAGGACAGGAAAAGAAGGGTGGAAGAAGAAGCTGAAGAGCAGAGACTGAAGGAGCTGGCCGAGTTGGCAGAGGCTACGTGAAGATCTGTGGAAGAGACCCACGAGGGTGGAGAGCTCAAACCTGTGAGCCCCCGTCATAAAGCCGGTTCAAGTGTGGAAGCAGCTCCAGTGTGGCTGTAGGCAGGGGCAAGTCCCTACTACATCCACTTCCTTTCTCTTTTGTGCCTGCAACGACTGAAACCACGACTACAACCACCACACAACCCACACCTCCCCTTGACACAGCACAACTAATGAACATGATGCAAATGCTAGTGAGCAAAGTGGCCGAGATCATGCCAGGAAAACTGGATTGAAAAGGCCCGCTGCCTCAAATGCAGAGTCACAGCAAGACCCTAAAAGACAAAGGTTGGAGGCATCAACCACCACATCCCATACTCCCATTCCTACCGACACTGACTATGATGCATATGTGGCTGAGCTACTGGCACAACTAGACAAGGTGAAGGAAGAAAAGAAAGTGGCCTTGATGGAGCTAGAAAAAGAAAAAGAAACGTAAGCTACTCTTGGGCTAGAAGTCTCAAGGCAGGGAGTCGACCGATGAAGAGAAATGAAGGCCCTGCAAGACCAGCTAGTAGCAAAAGCAAAGGAAGCCTAGGACAACGAAAACTGCCTTAGACAAAGGCTGGAAGACAAAGAGCAAAACCTAGTGGCAGAGCAAAGGAGTCTAAAGCTACTAGTGCAGCAATACAATGATCTACAACAAAAGGTCACTCAAGTGGAAATGCTAATGTAGGAGGTTCAGGAAGGCGAAGCCAGTACACCACAAAAACATACCATGGAGCTCTGTTTGTGGCAGGAGCTAGAAGAACAAAATAGATTAATAATTGAAATAGAGTTTCTGAAGAGTGAAGGGCCAGGAGTCTCAGAAGCAAAACGACTACAAGATGGAGCGCAAAGATTACAAGATGCATTGGAGACCTCCTAGGAAGATGTAGAGGCCCTCATGGCCATGACTTTCAATCAAAAAAGGCTATTCCTTGCTGAGATCCAAAGCCAAGAGCAGCTGGTGCAGGAAAAATCAGAAGTATTGGCCGAGATGCACCAAAGGCTCAGCATTGTAGATCAAGCTAAAGGGATTGCTGAAGAGCAGCTTGCTCAGAAGTCAAGAGAAAATAACTAGTTGTGGATTTTAATAAATGAGCAGCAAACAACAGGTAGTGACCACCCTGGTGAGCCAACTGAAGAAAGAGAGAAAAAGGATGGAAGAAAGAGCTATGGATTGGGAAAGGAAAATTTTTTACAGGGTGAGAGACTTGACCGAATGCTTGGCAGTTGGCAGAATGCAAAAGGGTGCTTGCAGAAGCCAGGGTTGAAGCTGTCGAAATAACTACTAAAACACAACGGCAAGCCTTCCTCAACACAGTACTCCATGTCACACAAGCTAAGGGCGATGATCCAGTGAAAAAGGTGAAAAGAAAGTTGGAGCTGACCACTCGAGCTCTAAGATATGGTCTTTAAGAGTGGGAGCTCCCAACGAGTACAGGGATCACTAAGGAGCAACAATTCCACTACTTACGTTGTACAGGCCTTTCCACTGCTGAGCTCAAGGAGCTAGGTTTTGAGGAGCATGAACAGCCACCACCGCCACCGCCAGTCATCCCATTTGTGGTTGAGCGGCATGTCGAAGAGGGTCCAGATTTCGAGCAAGGTGATGAAGAAGACCAACAAGGAATGCCGAGTCTGCCTCAACCCGATCTCCCACATGAAGAACCTGCAGATGCCTATCTGCCTGAGCGTATAGTTGCAGCAAGGAGGAGAAGACAAGAATTAGCTGAGGAGGCCCAACGCTGCGCACACACAATTCCAAGACAACTTCCTGAAGAGCCCATGCCACTGAGAGGTGATGCACATCCTGTAGATTGGCCCCAGGAGTTGGTCATCTGGCGTCAGCAAGAGTTCCAAAAAAGGCTGTTTGAGCTCTCATTTGCTTTCCCACGCTCTTTGGACCGGGCCCTGCCTCTAGGAGTCTTAGCCAAGATCAAGAATCTGGCTAATGAACTTGCAAACAAGTGGATTGAAGAGAGGAGCCTGATAATAACTAGGTGGCGATAAGAACCACATGATTGCTGGGAAGATAAGGTCAATCTGGTTCTCAAAACCGTCCAAGGCTATGAGGCACAGCCGAAATGGCAGGGGAGGATTTGGGACACCAATTTTGATGCGTGGACCACCTTTTGTAGTTCACTCCCCGAAGAGCGTAATGATCCTATCTACATGCCCTACCCCCATAGGCATGGAGTGGACTATGATAGAGACTTGCATGGGGATTACGACTTTCCAAAAATATATAATGTAAATGCTAGGAGCCCTGAGGAATGCTTAGTGTTTAGGTTAGAAGATATACTTCCTTCTATAAATCGTTTCCTTGCAGACTTCTCTTCCTGCCCAGATCCAGCGTTTTTGACCACTTGTAATTACCTCCGACTTATTAAATTCCTGCTACTCCAAAAACCCACAGCAAAGGAAGCCCATCTCCTCCCACTCTTCTTTGATATCAACCTAGAAATAGATAGTAGAGCTATGACTAGGTTAATGATGCGGGCTACTCTCCTTCCTTCCTTTTGTCTAGAGCTCTTGGAAAATATGAGTGACACCCGCTTCATAAGGTGTAATCACCCTTTCTTGTCAACCACTCCTCTGAGAGCTAAGGCTGATATTGAAGAATACCTACAAAGTTGCTCATTCTTATCTCAATGCCTGAGACCGCCCCGTGAATAAATGGGTGTGATATGCCTTGACAATTGTACTCCCTCTCTCATTCTTTAAAAAAAAATCAAACAAATAAAAGAAAAGGAAAGAAAAGAAAGCAAAGAGAGAAAAAGCCACAAGGAACAAAGACAAGGTGACTGGAGAGAAAGACAAGAGCAAAAAATAGCAAAGCTGAAAGATGAATCTACTACTAAGCAAGTTAACAAGGAGAACACTTCACATGTGCGTGCAGTCTCCCTTCATTGTTATTGTGCACCACACTCACTGCCTCTAGGGTTGTCCCTAGCCCCTTCCCCACTTCACCCTTAGGACACATCAAGGGCAGGACTTTCACACCTATCACCCTAAGACTTGCACTGCACCTCCAATGAAGCACGAACTCGGTCCTCAAGTGTGGGATGTTACCAAGGGATTAGACAGGGTTAGACCCATCTCCATGTTCCACTGCCACGGGCACCACACACTACACGGCGAGATAGACACACCCCTTAGGGAGTGCACAACTTTTCTTGCAGGTTATGTTCGCGTTTCAAGAAATGGCTACCCGCGGAAGAGGATCGCCCATGGCATCCTTTAATGATCAAAACTTCTTTTCATGTGCCGGCATCCAGCCATCTACCTGCTGATGGCTACCCTGATTGAACCAAGTCAAGGTAGAACTGCCATTGGCATAGATCTTGGAACCTCATCGTCCAATGATCCATGCCCAACGCCTCAAGATCTACGGATCGCTTATTGATTCCACAAGCCTGAAGACCTTCAACTCGAAACTGAAGACCTTCTACTCAAAGACAAGGATCTTCAATCAAGGCAATGCATTTTCAAGGCAAACAGCATTCGGGGGGTTTCTCCAGAATAAATCCCTCCAATACCATTCTCCTAAGGGATTGCTTATTGATCAAGTGTTTCTGTTGACCAAGGGATAACCGGCTACCTATTTTCCACCAGCCAATTGGAACCTCTATCAGCCGTCTCGCGGAATGGGAGCCACAACTGTGTGTGAAATCCCAAGCATTTTCATGAAGTCTAAAGCACGCCAGAATCTCTCCTGGTCATCGTCATCAAACTCCATCACCTCTCATTCACAAGCATCAGTGTCATCCACCCACCAGTTCCTCCTCTAGCAACAGCAACATCTATCCCACTACTTCCCACCACAGTGCCATGGGATTGGCACTTGGCTAGGAGGGGGGTAATGTTTACCACAGCACAGAGGAGCGGGAAATGGAAAAAAGGAAATAGCTAAAGGCGCAGGACAAAAGGAAGAAAAAGGTGCCTTAACCAGTAACCAGACCCTGAAAAAATTAAAAGCACGGGCACGACCCTTAGGAAGTTTTAGAGTCATGCAAGGAAAGTAAAAGAGTAAAAAGCACACCATTAAGTGTGAAAGCGCTCCCGAATCCTTGTAAAAGAGCGCCAGGCTCACTCCTATGCAAATTGTATGCATTAGTTGGGAATAGAATAGATTAGAATGGTGGGAAATGAGAAATGGGCCTAGGCTAATGGCCAGCCATGTAAAAAGGGGAAAAGGGGATGACCGCCCAAAAGGGATTTAGGGTTTTGTATATAAAGTTGAAAAGTGAATGAGAAGCTCATTCTTGTGTGTGGACAAAGCTTCTTCTTCTTCTTCTCTTATTTCTTGCCTTCTTGCTTGTGCTTGAGAGAGGGATTGAGAGAGTGTGAGGGAGTAATTGTGCGAGAGTGAGGGATCTTGGAGAAGAAGCTCTCCATCTTCTCTCTTCATCTTCCCCTCCTCTCTTCTCTTCTCTTGTCTTGCGCATGGCTATGGAGGATGAAGCTCATGGGAGAGGGATTGAGGTTGCTTGCGCTTGCCTCAAGGATCGTGTAGCTACTGGTGTGCAAGAAAGAGGAGGGTACTCGATCGAGCATCAAGGTAAGCTCACTACACCCGTAAGGTAGGCATTGCACATCGGCTATGTGAGAGGTAGCCATGGCCGCTTGGTTCGAAACACTTGAGCAATAAGTTGTCCGTAGGTCTGCAGGTAGAGCTTGTATCTCCCCTACACTCTCTCAGCCTCATCTATGTCCTCCATTGCTCGAACATCATCATTTGCTCTGGATTCGTCATCATATTCCTCCCCCTTCTCTCTTGGATTGATGCATATGAATAACCGCAAATAGGAATGAGGAGAGAGAAGAGAGAACCAGTAGAAAATCTAATTTTTAAATCCTTCATAAAAATTAGCAAAATCACAGTCATCTCTTCCTCTCTCTACCCTGATCAGGAATCTCTCTTACTCTCTCTCTCTAGAATTGTGTGGAATCAAGTGGCATCGTGCAGATTTGGAAGGGGCACAAGAAAAATTTGTATCCCCCTCCTTGTTCGTCTGCTTTTTATTTAGTTTGAGGTTTCTTAATACGCCTAAGATTAAAAACATTAAAATAACCAGTTCATACTTTTGTGTTCACATTGTCCCACAAGTGGATATTTCGATTTTGAGGGGGCAAACACACTCGGATTTGAAATCCATCTGGACAAGCGCTTCGTAGCATCGAAATCTATAAAGTTGGCCTTCGTCACGCACTTTCCAACTCTCCGATCCAGTAGCTGCTTTATAATGCCAAACCTTGCGGGAATTAGATGGGGGATCAAACGACCTCCGATCGACAAATCAAGACTTGTGTTGGATTCCTGACAATGAAATGCATCTAGGAAAAATCTAGCTTGACCATATGCCACCATTTGATTTTTTGTGAAAATTTGGTCTTTGACACTTCTTGGACACTTCTTGCTTCAAAAATAGCCTCAAATGCTTCAAGCATGGCTCAAAAGTAGCTCCTAAAATCCAACTCTCATTGGCGACCACGTGATAGGGTGACTCAGCCCATTGAATCTGACAAATAGATCTGCACATATATAATCACAAAGAGCATCAAGCTAATACAACTAATATACAATAAAACATTCCAAAGCTCTCACCCTACCCCCTAACAGAACCAAGGCATGAAAATCTAGAACGATAGGCTCAGCATAATCTGACAGAAATCCAGAGCGAGTCTCTAACCAACTATGTGAATATGGTGTCGGAGGGGTTTTTGTCAAAAGGTCGAATCCATCGGGGATCAGAAGTAGAAGAAAGTAGAGATAGGAGATGGAAGAGAAGATAGAGAATGCCCAAGTTGTAAAAACTACAAAGATGAATCACAATGAATTGAATCAATATGTATTGAAAGAACCTGGAATCTTTGCACTACTCAGAAGCAATCTCCAGGTGCATTAGATCTCTTGGAGCTTCTCCGAAGAACAAAATGTGCATCAAAATTACAACTCCTTCTCTGCTACGTGGAACCCAAATCTAATGGCTCTATTGGCTCCGAAAGGGGGGTAAAACTCTAGGATGCGTGATCATGGATCTCCTTGATCACTCCTTTCAGTTCAATCTATAGTTTTCAACTTGTTTACATCAATTGCAATGCGCACGATTTCGTCAATCTGTCCCTCTTGTGAAAATCCCATAATTGGTTGAAAAAACAACTAGCTTTTTGCATGCCATCCTAATCTAGAAGTTTTTTTAAACTTTTTCGAGTTTTTACAATAAATAATATAAAAAATAGGCTAAAATTATCCAAAAATCTAGTATTTTTGGATAATCCATGCAACTCACACTAGTACTAATGGCTCAGATCTCATTGACTTTCTAGATCAATAAAGAAGTCGGATGATGATGTAGTCCATACTTTTTCACACTGTGTCCTCATAACATCACGACAACAAATTGTTGGCTAAAAAGCCTATCAAAAAGGTCATCCTAGTGGTGGTCTGAACTACCTACTTAGCTTAGGACAACCAAACCAGGACCTCCTACTAGGCAAGGAATCTTGTAGCTTGGTCATGATATTCATCTAATAACATATTTTTGTTTAGGATTTCCATACTCGAGCATGTAAAAATGAGGGAGCTGAGCATAGAGTTACCCAAGGATAACAGGGCATCGGTCTCAAGTACTGACTCGGTACCCAAGCACCTACCAAGATCTCGCAAGGAAACACTTAATCCTTTTTTAATGCTCACTTTTACTTTCACTCCAACCTTTTGTTCTTTTCTTTTTTTCTAGCCACTACCCCTAGGAAGACAAGGCATCGACCCTGAGTGGCCCTAGATGGCTCGTCCTCGAGAGCTTACTAGGCCTCCACAAGGTGATAATCAACTATTTGCAGGAAGTTTTTTCCTTTTTCTTTTCCTTTTCTATTTTTAGAGAGGTTAGAATCCCTTTTTACACACCTATGTAATTCTTATTTTTAGATAGATTCAGAACTTGCTCTTCTTTTGATATTTTGGTAGGCTTATCTAATTGTCTCACACTAATAGGGACTCCTAGGACACCTGCCTAGCAACAAGCAGGAAGGACAAGGTCACGAGAACTACCCTTTATCACATAGATCTTCAATGCCTAACAAAGTCCTAACAGGAGGTAGACAACTACTCAAATCTCCTACAGATATACCTAACCGAACCCTAGGACTTCATGCCTTCATTTGGTCCCCAACAAATGAAAAGAAATTAACCCCTGCATACACATATAAGATTATCTGCTTAAGGGAAAAAGACTTAGAAAGGGGATAAACCAACTCAAATGATCACAAGAAGCTCCTCCGCAGCAAAGGCTCCCTCCAGTGACTTCGTCAACCTATGTGATGCAATCACTAAAATAGAAAACCATTACCTGCACCAAACAGACATATGGCCCTCTTGGCATAAAGCATTCAAACCCTTAAAAAAACCAGCCCTCTTGGCCTAAAGAAATATCACAATCCACATCTAACAAAACAAGCCCTCTTGGCCTAAAGAAATATCACAATCCACACCTAATAAAACAAGCCGCTTGGCCAAAAGAAATAAAGCAATGCAACTCGACACAAAATGGCCCTTTTGGCCTAAGGAAATCAAGAATTAAAACCCTAAAAAGTACCGGCCCTCTTGGCCTAAGGAAATCAAGCATTAAAACCCTAAAAAGAACCAACCCTCTTGGCCTAATGGAATAAAACAGAACAACTTGTATATATCCCCTCTTATAAAATCTTGCTAATATACAACAAGATGCTCCATCCCAATGAGGAAATGGGGCACCTGGCCTAAACTAAATGCATCAAATTGTGACCCATGTCTCCAGCATAAATAGTAAGAGGTGTATGCATAACATGTCATCTGACCAACCTATGGGTCCAATGTAACAAAGGCAAATGGGTCTCAGCCACTCTTTGCATCACCCATACTAACAATCGATTGCCATATAAAGCACGACCTGATAAAAGCCTCTATAATCAACCGTGTCTAGTCTCATCATCCATAGATATATCCAAACTAGGACCACAATTGAAGAAGAGGTCTTCTTCATAAGCAAAGTTTGCTAACAAGTCCACAAACTAATTCCAATATTGTGGAATCAGCTAAAGAGACACCCTCTCAAACTTGTCAAGTAGGGTCATAGTAGTGCGATAATACATAGAAAGAATGGGATTTCATACTATATATGTCCCATTTAGTTAGTTCAATACCAATTGGAAATCCCCCTTTACTAATAATTGATGAATACCACCCTTCTTAGCAATACTCACACCCATGATTAAAGCTTTGTATTCTGCCATGTTATTGGTAAATCCATCCTCGAGATAAATAGTTACATCATGACTCTACACTGGGGATCTCTAATAATTACCCCTATACTCCCTTTCTTGTTGGGACCCTTGGACGCTCCATCAAAGTACAATGTGTACGTCCATAGAGGGTTCACACAGGCAATCATCGTTACCTCTACTCATAATTATGGTAGCCAAAATTTAGCATATTCAGAGGATGTATTGACGGCTCCATCCCACCTTCTTCATTGAATATAATAGGGATGATTGTCAGAATTCGTAAGTAGTGATGATAGAAGACTTTAATTTCCCAAATGAACGATCCGTCCTCTTTCTCAATCACTTTACATCCTTTACTCCACAAGATAAGCTTTCTTATATGATATCATTGCTCTAAGTATGGGTATTCCAAGTAAGGAATAAGCCATCCCATCAACCTATTTGGTCTCTTGCAGGTTATTGATCAGCACAATATTGACATGCAAGGCATTTACTTCATTAGTGCATTTAGAGATAATAAGGCTTAATCTTATTAATATTAATCTGATTTCTAAACTCCACTCTCTCAAGATCAGCCAATAAGGCCATGCCCTTATTTTTCCCTATTCTTATGATCTTGTAGGAACTGTCCCATTCGGGCTCAAGTTTTCATGGAAATAGTTCTCTACGTGCATCATAATATAGAACCAATTGTCCCTTCTTAAAGGTATATTTCTTCACTTTTAAATCATGTAGTTGCTTCATCCAACACTTAGCCACTTCCTGTGCAAAAAACTCTGCAATTTGAGCTCATTCAAGTGAGCCAAAGTCGTAAAGCACTCAAAGAGGGCATCCTGGTTGCCCAAAGAGTGATTGATTGTGACTCTTATAGTGAGAAACTCAATCTCTAGGGGCAAAACACACTCCTCCCCATAGACTAGCTTGAACGGGGTATGGCTAATGGCTTATTTAAACGTCGTGTTATACGCCCATACCATCATATATAGTTTTTTATCCCAATCTCATTTTTTTTCAAACACTATTTTTAAAAAAATACCCACAAGTTGCTTGTTAGTACTTTCAACTTGCCCATTCGCATGCGGGGTTATAAGGATTTGTCTTATTGTGCTTAATTTGCCACACTTCTGTCAAGTTTTTAATCACCTTATTTAGGAAATGGGTTCCATGGTTCGATACTAATTCTTTTGGTAGACCAAATCGGCATATAATCTGCTCAAGTAGGAAACTAGCAATCTCTTTTGCATCGTCCTTCCTTGTTGCTCATGCTTCTAACCACTTTGTAAAATAGTTAGTTGCCACTATGATATATCTCTTTTGCGTAGAAGATGAGGGGATGATAGGAGACTCGCAAAGTTAATGCCCCACTTCTCAAATGGACATACATCCATAATCAGAGTAAGTGGTCACTTCCTATTCTCCCTACTATCATGCGTTGAAAAGTATTGCATCTCTTGACATACTCAAATGTGTCTTGGAAAATGGATGGCCACCAATATCTGGCTCTTAAAGCTTTTTGTGCAATTAGCCACCCAGTAAAGTGCCCTCTGCAAGCGGAGTCATGGCACTCTTTCAAAATTAATGGAACCTTATGAAGCATCACACATCAATGACAGATATCATCAACCCCCTGTTGATATAGTGTTCTTGCGATAAAAGAAAATTCAAAGCATGATGTCTAATTTTTCTCTTTTTTTATTTTGATAAACCAGCTCGAGTCTCTCCTATTGATAGATATTGCATTATATCAGCATACCAAGATGGGAACTAAGCCATATCAATTTTAAACACTTCCTCAATATTACTTCCTTCCACTAAAGTCTCTTTTGGCTCTCCAAAATCCACGAGGCATTCAACAATGCCTTGCAGCTTCAATGGCTTGCTTCTAATCTCATAATCCAATTCTTGCGAAGTGATTAACCACTTTTCTAAACGATTAGGTGGATGTAGCTTATTCATTAGCAATCTAAGTCCTTCCGCCTTCTTATAAAAAACTACCTTCTCATAGAGAATATAGTGCGTGAATTTTTTTAGTCGCAAAATACCATTGCAATGCACAACTTCTTGATATAGGTGTAGTTGATTTCTGATATGCCCAGCTTCCAACCAACAAAAGCGATAGGATGATACTATTTTTCCTAGATTTGGGATAAACAGCAACAGTTGATACTATGCATGGTAGCTGTTGAAAATATGTAGAATACCTCACCCCTTTTAGGTGCTTTGTAAAACTACCTTATAAGGATCACACCATACAAATAAGTAGCTAAAAGATAATAGATTCGTTATTGCAAATGTTCTTTCTGCCAGGGCATTTATGGACCTCCGATAATACCCTACAGATGACAGAAAGCTGTGTACTTCTTTCGGAGTGTGTGCCAGACTCATGGTGAATATGGTCTTGATCTTTTTAGGGTCAACCACGATCCCTACTAAACTAACCACATGGCCTAGAAATAGCCCATAAGACACCCCAAAGATGCACTTCTATGGGTTAAGAGCTATGGAAAATTGTCTATAGTGCTCAAAACACTTCCTTAAAATAATCAATTTCCTTTCTCTTATGGTGGCAGCCCCTAGGTCATTGATAAATACTTTCAATTCCTCTAAGGAGATGTCACCGAAGGTCTTGTCTACTGTTCGTTTGCCATGAACTAGGTGCATTGCATAAACCAAAGGCGATCACATGGTATGCAAAGGTACCAAAGACAGTAATGAAAGTTATTTTCAATTTATCTTCTTCTGTAATTGCCATTTGGCTATATCCTACAAAGCAATCTATAAATGAATATATTTCCCTACCCGCTAACTAGTCCAAAATGTGGTCAATAAATGTAATGGATAGTAGTCCTTAACTATCTACTTTTTCAGCTCTCTGAAGTCTGCACAAAGCTAGATTTGATTTTTTTTCTTCTTCCTTAAAAAAATCGGTGAAACCATTTAGTGCTCTTAACAGGGAAGATCAAACCAGCTTGTCGCAATTTCTATAACTCCATGAACAACCCATCCCTCAGTTTGAAAGGCATACGCCTTAATTTTTTATGCAAAGGATGAGTACCTTCCTTTAGAGGAATGGTATGAATAGCCAGGCTGGGAGGAATTCCTCTCAGCTTGCCGAGGAAAAATGTCGCGAAACTCTTGGATAAGGGATACATAGTCCTCCATTTCTTCCACACTGAGCATGGACCCTATTTGATTGGTGACAAATCATTTGGCATACCAAGATCCAACTCAATTACATCTGCGTCTCTTATTTGATCTTGAGGCTCTATTGGCTTATTTATAGTTATTTGATAGATGTCCTCTATAATGGACCATTCTTTTGATTCATCACTTGATGAAGTCTAAGTAGTAGATACATCTTCAGATGTTTCTAATTCCATAGAGGATAGAGGAGCTCTCTCTCTTTGAGGAGACTCAAAGTAAGCACTGACTACCACGTGATTGGCACCTCTACCAAAAATCAAACGACTAATAGGTATATTAACTTGACAGTTGGATCACAACATCCATGGCCTTCCTTACAATACTTGATAGCTTGGCCGTCTTGTGAACTGAATAACCCTAAATTCCATAGTGCATTCCACACTAGCAATAGTCACAAGGACTTTGGTAATACAAACTTCAAGTTGTCTTAAACTGTCATTAGCCATTGGCAAAATTGTGGAGACGTATTTTTGAATTGCTAGACTCAATCTCTCCATCAATTTTGAACTCATGATGTTAACAGATGATCTTGTATCTACAATAGCATGATCCACTAGTATTCCCTCAATGTAGGCTGCACCCTTGGGCAATTTTTTTTAGCATGCTCTCATGAGTCATCTCCTACTTGCACTTTGCCCAAAGGTTCCACGATATACCCAGTATTATGCAAGATCTTTTTAAATTCCTTGCACACTCCTAGAGACAGCTTAATCAATTGCAATAGATTCATGTCTGGTTTAACTTCACAAAGAGATCTTGCCAAATCGAATTGGTGATCATTCGCTAGAGCTCCCTTCTCTCACCAAACCGTTATCCCTTTTGGTCATTGAACTAGCTTTTATGCTTCCTTCTTAGCTTTTTCCTTTCTCCTTGGTAATTATTTACCCTTCTTGGCATCAGCTTTACTCTCTACAATTTTTGAAGGTCCCCCTTTCATGTTTGGGTTAAGGACTTGCATCCATTTGTCATCTTGCTTAGGGTTTCCATCAATAGGTTTTACCATTATCTTTGTCGCCTTCTCTACTCTTTTGACCTCTCGTAATGGCCTGTAGATTAGAAGCTTCCATGCCATTAACCTGTACAGCCTCAATGAGGCTAACTCCACTACCACCAGGCAGTTCCTCTACAGTAGCCTTACCTCTTTGAAGTATTTGTTTCAGCCCGCCATCTTTCTAAAGATTGTTCCCTTGCGCACAATGGTTAACACGATCTAGCTACCTACTACCTTGTTTGAGAGAGGTAATCTTACTCCAACAAGTGGCAACCAAATGGCCTAACTTTCGACAAATATCACCTTTAACATTTGGAAAATTTCTAGTGTAGTGTTGGCCACTACACCATTTACAACTAAATCTTGAAGGTGCACCCTCTTCAAGGCATTGACTTCTTATCAGATTCTATTGGTTTTTAAGGAGACTAACATCAATGGCTATTTGTCTATATTGTTCAGAAATCATGTCATTGTAGTGCTTTCATATCCTGAACTTCGCTAAGGACATTTGATGTTGTTAACTCATAGCCGTGATCATCTATTGATTGTTCCACTGGCCTAACAATTTGATTGGGCATTGGTTTCTAACTCACGGAAACAACGTTAGGGTTTGATGTTTCACCTCTAACATTTGGTGGAGCCATCTGACTACCCATAGGTACAGTCACATTGGGAGAAGTTGGAAATAAAGGCACATTTTGGACCATGCTTCCTCTCACATTTGGGTTAGTCATAACTATCCCTTGGCTTCCATTTCCATTGGTCAATGCCAAATTATTTTCCAAAACTAGACCCATATTAAGACTAATTCGAGATATATAGGCCACTTGTAGTCAGGATTCTACCTCCTGTGCTTATCCAATGGTAGAGTCCACATTCGACAAAGTGACACTACTCAACTACACTTGAATGTTGAAATCCAAACCATGCAAAAAATATTGCAGTTGGTTAGCTGCTGGGATAGGGATAGAGGCTTGCAATTTGTGAAAGACCTCTTCTAAATTCTTGGCATATGCTCGGATATCCTCATGTAGCTCTTGACGTGTAGCATTTGGTACACGTAGCCAATATTGACCACCCCTTTCAGGGTGTGGAACTCCCTTCAAAAGGCTTCAAAAAATAAATCAATAGTGGTTATGGTTCTAGCCTCTAGGCCATGATACCATATGGCAGCTCTTCCTTTGAACACCATATTGGGAAATATGGGAATTTCCCATAAGTTTGGGACACATGGTTAAATCTTTAGATGTTTCATAACTTGAATACTATAACTCCAAATCGAGCACTCTATAGCTCCATAGATTCAAATTTTCAAGCACTTTCCAATGATAGGTCACATCATATGATTTTGAGAAACTTATGGGCATGTTATCCATGTGCCACCTTTTTATTATTCAAAAAATGGGAATTGGGAGATTCCCAAACTCACTAATATTGTGTTTTTGAGAGTCATGTTAAATAATATTTTTAAATGTCCTTCATCTTGGATGTGATAGTTGAACATCAACTTTTGAAACTCCCTAATGTGGAGCTCTGCATCTTCCTCCACTAACCCATTAAAGATGGGTAGGGGGAAAATTAGGGCTGGCAAATCCACTATTCCAGCAAGTATAGCAATAGGTTCTGCCGCCATGGTAACAATCGGATTCACTGTAGGGGTTTGAACAACTGAAAATAGAGCTCCACTCGAAGTGGAGGGATTTCTCAGAGGGGGGGGGGGGGGGGGGGTAAGAACTAAAGCTTCCTCCCCCTAACGGACTATGTGCCAATCTAGGGTTATTAAGACCCTGCCCTTGCAAAGATATGAGGCCACTCCTTTGCGAAGAGTATCTTCTATTTATCTCAGCCTGCAGTCTTTCTTGTTTAGCCCTTTCTTGCTTTTCGAGCTCTACTTGAGGGTCTTGTGAGTCTAGCTCACTAATTTCTGGCATACACTAGAGAATAGGTCCCAATTGACCAAGGCATGGAAACCGCCACTTATAAGTAGCCCTTGACAAATGCACCACCTATCGAGACCTAAACGGACCTGCGACACTAGCTATATGCACTAGCCAGGCCTCTATAACACTCACAAAGACAACCCCACATGACCTTGTGCCGAGGAGCATCTAAGGGCATACTACCCTAATCACTACTAGAGATATTGCATTTGTAATAGAACATAGTCCAACAATTGTTGTTCCTTACTCCTCAGAGGGAGATTCCATACATCTTGGTATAATATACCATGTAATACAAATATAAAGGAGACACCCCTCCGATTGAATGTCGTGGCCCCACTGCAACTCACAGGAGCTCTCTTACACTGATAGGATTAGCCCCTCGATGTGGTGCTCTAACATAAAGAACATATGAACAATCTCTACTCTTATATATTTTGAACAATTCAGGATATTTGACATTTTCTTACCAAGATTTCCCCAAGGAACAATTTATTTACCCTACAACTTGGGTTTCCTTACACACTCCACATAGGTCAATGTTTGGAAAACAATTGCATTGTGTCTAGGTTTGATACCATGTTATGCTCAATGCAAATGTGGATGACCATTGTGCTCAAGTATTTTATCATTTGGAACCAACTAGGTGAAGTGTAAAAAAAACCTTTCAATGATTTTCCAACTAATCGTACTTGCGGCGTTGATAGAGACTAGCACTGAATTTCTTCGTGCTACTAGCCTCCTTAATTCAAATGATGACCCATCCTATATGTTATGTATAGACAAATAAATCAGAATTTAAATCATTTTCAGCAACTAACCACTTTCACAAACCCTTTTCCCTCTCCTACTATTTAAGTTTTGCACTCAATGGATTTTCACATACTATAACATAAAAACAAGGCTTGAGGATTGATCTTCATGTTCGAGCCTTGCTATAAGCTCACAAACATGAAATGTATTTTTTTCTAATTTTTTTAGGCACAAAAACTAAAAAATTCCCTTATTTTTCCTAAAATTTTCCATTTATTTCTTCATAAAAATGTAGCATTTTAGTATTATGAGTTTTTACTAATCAAGGACACTCAGCATCATTTTCATGTCCGTTTTCATCCCATATGATCCCAAAACACTCAACAAAAACTCCAAATTCCATTATTTTCATGAAAATTGCAACTTGCGTGTTTTGCGAAAATTTATTATATCATGGTATTTTCTGTTTTTTCTTTCACATTTCAGAGAGAATGCAACATGGGAAATCAAGAACAAACAAAATCAAACACTTTCTTCAATTATTTTCCATAAAACAAAAGAACCACTCACTTACGCATAAAAACTAGGATTTCGAGGCTTGTATCTCATAGACGAGAGGTGGTTTATGCTTTTTCTTTGCCACTAATGCACTCTTTTAGCCCGATCTACCTCTTCCGTCGCTCCAACATCATCATTTGCTCCGAATTCATATCACAACCCTCCCCCTTCTCTCTTGACTTGATGCATACGAACAACCGCAAAAAGAGGAGAGAGGAGAGAGGAGAGAGAAAGACTAGAAAATCTAATTTTGAAATCCTTCATAAAAATCAAGAAGATCACAGTCATCTCCTTTCTCTCTCTACATTGATTAGGAATCTCTCTCTCTCTCTCTCTCTCTCTCATTGTGTGGAATCAAGCAGCATTGGGCAGATTTGTTTGTTAGTTTTTGGTTTAGTTTGAGGCTTTTTAATAAGCCTAAGGTTAAAAACATTAAAATAACCGGTTGAGGCTTTTGTGTTCACACTATCCCGCAAGTGGATATTTTGATTTTTGAGGGGGCAAACAAAGTTGGATTCGAGATGCATCTAGATAGGTGACTTCGCAGCATCAAAATCTATAAAGTTGGCCTTTGTCGTGCACTTTTTGACTCCCGGATCTAGTAGCTTCTTTATAATGCCAAACCTTGTGGGGATTAAATGGGAGGTCAAAACGACCTCTGATCGACAAACCGAGACTTGCATTGGATTGCTAATGTCAAAATGCATCTAGGAATACTCCAGCTCTGACTATTCGCCACTGTTTGATTTTTCATGAAAATTTGGTCTTTGGCGCTTCCAGAGCACTTCTAGCTCCAAAAACGGTCTCAAATGCTTTAAGCACGGCTCAAAAGCGGCTCCTAAAATCTAGCTCTCATATTTCTAGGCAAGGTAGAACCTAAATGGAATGGCCCATATAAGATTGTTTGGATGGAAAAGAATGGCTCTACAATCCTTTTAACATATTTGCAAGGGGGAGAGTTTAAAAATAAAGTGAACTTTAAAGTTGAAGACTTACTATGTGTGTAAGGGCTGATGTCGGACTTGGCTTTGTACTATCAAACCAAGTACATATATACAAAAACCCTTCATAAGCTAGAGGTTAAGATCTAGAAGGTCCTAAAGAACGGCCTACTCTTATAACTTAACGAAGTTTAGCTACAAATCCCTCATCCATTTCACCAATTCCTTCATTGCAACTTGAAGCTCATATTGCAATTACAATTGGATGTTTACCTGCTTGCTCTATCTTTCTACAATTAAAGAAATTTCTACTATAGCCAATTTCTCTCTATGTCTTGGTCATTTTACAATCTTTGAAACTACATCTTGTACATTTTCCAGTGTTTTTAAAGCCCTTGTTCCAAATTTTCATCTTCTAAAAGCTTCTTAAGAATTGTTTACAATTAAGAGTTTATACATGCTTTGTACTATCAAACCAAGTACATCTACACATAAACCCTTCATGAGCTAGAGTTTAAGATCTAGAAGGTCCTAAAGAATGACCTTTCTCTTCTAATTGAAAAAATTTTAGCTACAAATCCCTCATCCATTTCACCAATTCCTTCATTATATCATCTTTGTTTGAAGCTCATGTTGCAATTACAATTGGATGTTTACCTACTTTCTCTATCTTCTACAATTGAAGCAATTCCTACTATAGCCATTTTCTCTCTATGTCTTGGTCTTTTTACAATCTTTGAAATCTCTGCTTGAGTACATGGATTTGTTTGAAGTGCCTACTTTATTACCTCCCAAGAGACCAGTGAATCACCCTATAGATTTGAAGCCATACTCAAATCCAATTAATTAGCCACCCTACAAATCTTCTTAATGTGAGAATGAAGAAGTGGCCCAAGCAAATCAAGGAGCTTCTAGAGATGGGGTAAATTAAGCCTAGTTCTTCATCTTATGCATCTTTGGTCTAATTAGTAAAAAAGAAAGATGGATCCTTCAGGATGTCTATTGACTATAGGGATCTAAACAAAATCATTGATGAATAGGTATCTTATTCCTAGAGTTGATAATTTTCTTGAAGTTCTCAAGGGGGTTAGATTCTTTATTGAAATTGACTTCAAATTAAGACATTATTAGATCCATATGCGAGAGGGTGATGAAGTCAATATGGCCTTTAGGATTGATAGTAGCTTATAGTATTTCTTGGCAATGCCATTTTGGCTCACCAATGCTTTAACTATCTTCCAAAATATGATGAGAATATGGTCTTACAACCTTTCCTCTTTCCATTTGTCCTTGTTTTATTGGATGACATATTGATTTAAAGAAAGAAACTATAGGATCACTTCTTACATATGAGAAAGGTTTTTGGTGTATTGAGGCATCATAGACTCTTTTCTAAGGATAAGAAGTATTCTTTTATGTAGATAGAGGTGGAGTATTTAGGTCATATTTTTAGGGAAAAAGGGATACACACTCATCCTAAGAAGGTATAGTGTGTAAGAGATTGGCCAACACACAACACCACTACTTCACTTAGAGGATTTCTTGGTCTATCATCATTATATTATAGACTCATTAAGTATTATGCAATTATTGTAGCTCCTTTGATTCATAGGTTGAAGAATAAAGCCTTCTTTTGGGATGCACTTGCAAATTCTAGCTTCAAGTAGTTAAATGAACTTCACACTTTTGCTCCTACTTTGGTATGCACAGATTTCTCTAGAGAGTTTACCATACAATGTGATGCCAATAGCAATGGCATAGGGACTATATCGCTATACGAACATGGAACTAATGTCTTTAAGAGTAACAAGTTTAGAGATAAGGAAATGACTATGAATTTCTATGACCAGAGGTGTTGGCTATTCTTCGTATGATAAGAAAGTGCCACAATTAGTTGTATGGCAGTCAATTTAGAGTTCACAGTGATCATAGGGTCCTAAAGTACTTCCTTACTTAGTCATATTTCACTTCCAAGTAGCATAGTTAGGTAACTACTTTGCAAAATTATGATTTTGGCATCACTCATACAAGGGACAAGGACAATGTGGTAGTTGATTCTCTTTCCAAAATGTGGGCATGTCAAGTTTAACCGAACTGCATATACTGATTTGATTGAGGGATTATAGGAGGCCTATCTTTTGGATGATGAGCTTGACCATGTATTTTAGAAATTACAATAAGATTGTGGAGGAGACACATTATGAGCTAAAAATGGGCTAATTTGCTTAATGGTAAGATTTTCATTCTCTCTATTTCTTCTTGTAGGCTAAAAATTATACAAGAGTTGCATTCTTTACTTGTAGCTAGACATTTTGGAGTATTTATGATCTATGATAAGATTAGTAGAAGTTCCACTGAAAAGGATGGTGGAGATATGTTAAAGACTATGCCATGAAGCATATGCATTGTCAAAAAAATAAAGATAGCACCCATAAGGCAGGTGGTTTGTTGCAAACCATTGCCTATACTTGAAGGAAAATTGATATCTACTATCATGGATTTTATTACTAGCTTATCTACTACCAAAAAGGAAAGGAATAGTATTTACATAATAATGGATTGACTCTCCAAGTCAGCATATTTGATTCCTACCAAGACCATGATTACTTAGTCAATTTATGGAACAAATCTTTAGATTGCATAGATTACCGCCAGTGATTGTGCATGATAGAAATACCAAGTTCATGATGAGTAACTTTTGGCAAGTGGTATTCAGCTCCATGGGTACTAAGTTGGCTCCTTCTACAACCTATTATCTACAAACTCATGGCCAGATAAAAATGGTAAATAAGTGGTTAGAGACTTACCTTTGCCATCTATGTCATGATGTCCAACATGCATAGGATTCATGGTTACATTTGACCACGTTTCCTTTAAAAAACTCCACTCCTACTAGTATTGGAGTTTCATCCTTTGAGGCTATGTATGGTTATAAGGTGCCCTAATCTATAGTGATTTTCAATGAGAAGATAAACCCTCATGGGAAAAAAGAATTGGAAAGAATTATGTATGGTTATAAGGTGCCCTGATCTATAGTCATTTTTAATGAGAAGATCAACCCTCATGGGAAAGAAGAATTGGAAAGAATCTAGACCCTTAGCCAAGAGTATAAGATGAATCTTAGAAAAGTTCAAGATCAAATGAAGATATATGCTGATAAGAAGAGACGATCTTTAGAGTTTTAGGAAGGAGAGCTGGTTTTGCTTTTAAAAAACTTATTCTTTTCTAAAATTTCCAATTTTTTCTTATTTATTTAAGCATAAAGTATGATATTTTCTTATTTTCTAGTTTGAACTGATCATGTATACCGAGAATTAAATTTATATCATTTTTTATTCCACACGAATCCCATAAACACCAAAAAAATCCCAAAATTGACAATTTTCCTTAAAACTGCATAGTCGTGGATTTTGCGGATTTATGTATAAATTATTATGTGATTTAATTTTTCTTATTTTCTTCAACATCTCTGATAGATTATAGCATTAACAACCAAAATCAACAATTTTCAAATAATTTCAATCAAAATCTATCATAAAACAAGTAGAACGATTGCTTACGCATAAAAACATGCTTTTTGAGACTCTTATTTCAAGGTTGGGAGGCTGCATTAATACTCTTTCTTGGCTGCTAATAATCTTCCATAGCTATATCTACAATCTTTTGCACTCCAGCACCATCACTCCATCAACATCTTTCATCAAACCCCACCCCCTTCTCTCATAGAATCAAGCATATGAACAAGTAACAAGAGAAGAGAGGAGAGAGGAGAGAGAAAGACTAAGAAATCGGAATTTCATTTCCTTGATCATATTTCACATGCTTATTATCAAAATCTTGCTCTTGGCATGTAGATCGGGCTTCCATCTCTCTCTCTCTCTTGATCGTGGTGTATTGAAGAGGCACAAATCCATCCAAAAATGGGACACAAAACAAAAAACGCCCCCTCCTTCTATTGGGAAATATTTTTAATATTTTTTTCATTTAAATTTCATTGCATGTCATTTATTAAATGTCCATTTTGAAAAAACCACTTTCGCACTGCTCCACAAGGATTTTTGGTCTCTTTGGAGGGCAAACAAACTCAGAATTACGATCTGACTAGACAGCTAGCTTCATGACGTTGAAATCTATAAACCTTGATCCCGTCAAACACTTTTTGGCTCTTGAATCACATAGCTTCTTTAGAGCGCTAAAAATTGTGGGGCTTAAATGGAACGTTAAATGACCTCCAATCGACGAATGTAGACTTGTGTTGGATTCCTAGCGTTGAAATCCACTTAGGAAAACTCTAGCTTGACTATCCCCTACCATTTAATTTTGCATGAAAATTTGGTCCTTGATGCCTCCCAACCACTTTTTCACTCCAATAATGGGCTCAAATGCTTCAAAAACGGGTCCCAAAATCGAGCTCTCAGGGGGGAGGGGGGGGAGAGACATTACAATGGTCCAGAGTCTGAAGATATATACATTGGAGAGGAGATATTGGCTTATAAAGAACACGTTTTGATTGGAGATAGTGAAGTTAGAGAAAGTCCTAAAAAGCTAGAAGAGTGTGATATTGTTGATGATTTTTGTGTTAAAGAGAAAGTCACAATAGATGACACCCTAGTAAAGAGTTTATTCTCCTTCCTTCACAAAGTTGAATCACAATGAAAGCTTTGATAATGCCAAGGTAATATTCAATGCTCCATTTGATTTGACAAAGGTCATTACATTCAACATGGATTTCATCCAAGAAGAGTTCAATTCCTTCAAAGACCTTATGGAGTTAGATGAATTTTTTGAAGACTTTAGCATCTTCATACAAATTCCATATCAAGGAAAGAAGTAAAATCCAGAGAAAATTGTTAGGGAAAGACTCCACCAACTTCATGATGGTTATGTCAAGAAAACATTGGACTTTTCATTTCACAAAAATTGTTGTGATTTTATGAATTCTACTTTGGTTTCTTGAGCTTATTGGCTTATTAAGAAAATCATGTTGTCACAAAAAGGCTTTAAGGGATTTCTTCATCACATAAGAGAATCACAAATGTTGAGGAAGTTGACATGGATATGAAGGAGATCCTCCGCTTTGAGCAAGATGAGGCTATGTCAAATGAGCTTGATGTAGTTAATTGGAAAGTGGGTAATCTCATGGTGGAAGACAAGTAGAAAGACATATGATGTCTATTGAATCCCTCACTCTAGCCAATATTCCCTCTTTTCCAATACTTGGAAAGGAGTTCCTATTGCTTAGTGATATCCAAAAATTTCTAGGGATTATGGACACTTTTGCATTTGAGTAATTGCAAAGCCTTGTAAGTATGGTCAAGTCCCTATGGCTCATTCCAATGAGGAATTCCACATCCTTGACATAAACATCTCAAAATTTTTAGAGGCAAATAAAACCATTATATTTTTCTTGTAAAAATCTCTTAAGCACTTAGAGACACGTTGAACTAAAGAGGAGTTTTTGGAGACTCAAAGATGAGTTGGTATTGAGCATATGCAAAGGGAGGTGGAGAAGAACGTCACCATGGAGGAACCTAACCTACTTTCTAATGATAGCTTCTTTGTCATTTCTTTAGCTACTTGAATAAATAATAGTTAAAATAATTCATTCTCCCATTTTCTACACATAGTAATTTATGATGATGATGGATTTCTAACTCCTCAAGTGGCACAAGGACCAAGTTCAAGCATGATTCTACCCTTACATGCTATTTTCTAAGCTTGATCCAAACATGATGAAGATTGATCATACAAAGTATTGTGGCAAGCCAAAAATACCAGTAACTATTTTGAAGACTTTGTGGAGATATTTAGGTTATTCCCTCATACCTAAAAATAAAGAAAATGTCATAGTTATTGAGAAGTATGTTATGATAAGGTTTTTTAGTATGCTCATAGATGCAGTGGCTCAAGGAGTGGATACTTCTTATGCTATAATGCTTATGCCTTGGTGTAGAGGCGAGCTTGCACTCAATCAACAAGACCCACCGACTACTTATTTTTTTAAGTGTTTCAAGTGAGCACAAATGGCTATCTCTCACCTAGCTGACATGCCTTCAATCCTACAAGTGTAGTGAGCTTACCTTGATGCTCGATGGAGTAGCCTCCTCCCTCGAGCCCTCCAATAGCTCCACGATTTGAGATGCAAGCTCAAGCATTCTCAATCCTACACCTTGCTCCATCCTCCATAGCTGCGCATGCAAGATGAGAGAAAAGAAGAGAGGAGAAGATGGGATCTTCTCTACCACGCTCCCTCATCCTCACTCACTCACTCCCTCACCCTCTCACACTCCCTCTCTCAAGCACAAGTACAAGAAAGCAAGAAGAAAAGAGGAGAAGAAAATACCACTTTAGCCACACACCAAAGAATGAGCTCCTCATTCAAATTTCAACTTTATATACAAAACCCTAAATCCCTTTTGGGTGGTCCTCCCCTTATTTCTTTTTTTACATGGCCGCTTGTGGTTTAGGCCCTTTCTCCCATTGTCCTCCTATCTTCCTAGCTTTCTTTCTACCACCCATCTATCTTTACGATTTTCACAAGAGGGAGCTTGGCGATCTTTTACAAAAAGTTTTAGGGGCGTCTTGTATTTAAGAATATGCTTCTGCCTTTTACTTAGCTTTTGAGGCCGCCCTTGCACCTTTAGCTGTTTCCCTTCTTGCTTCTTCCGTTGTATCCAATTTCCTTTTGGGCCACCTCTTTTAGGTCCCAACTTGCACTTTTCCACTTATTCCACTTTCTTCTTTGTTTGCTAAGGTTGACCGCCTAGTGCTAGTCCCATGGCACTAATAGTTGGAAGGTGGGATGGGTGTAGTTGGATAGATTTTTTGAGTTTGTATACAAGCCCTTGCAAGGAATGGTGTCGAATAGATCGGCCTATGAAATTGAAGATGGTGTTCGACTTGGTCCCTCACTGACAATGACGCTAGGTGGATTTGTCCTTGAAATTGAAGATTGTGTTGGATAGATCCCTGCTTGGAGAATGGTGGGTGGATGGATCTGTCTTTGAAATTGACAATGGCGTTAGACGCGGATCCGTCCTCTTGCCTCCATGGTTGCTATGGTACGATCTTAACATGACTTTTTCCTATTCCCTTCAAGTTGCCTTATCCCTTCACAGATTTCCATTTGGCACTCTAATAAAATGAATTACATTGCGCCTTGTGCTTTCCTTGCGAGAGCGCTTGGGGGCTTTCCTTCATCCTTGAGAGAGCCTTTCTGAATATTATGTGCTTATCTCTAGCCTTTTTGAGCACATTACTAGAATCTTTAGTGCTTTTCGCCATACTTGAGAGAGCATCCTTCATCCTTGACATGGCCTCCCTCATCCTTGAGAGGACCTTGCCAAAGTAGGTGGAGCTCCCTCTTTTTTTTTGAGATTGCCTTCTCTTTCACTGTTCCAAATGAGCTTACTCATTCTCTTTTTTAAACTGGGACTACCTTGGTCTACCTCTCCTTTGTTTCGGCTGCATAGTGACATGTTATATAAGATTATCCCCCTCTTAGATGAGTGTGAGTTCTAGGACACTTTTGGTTATGAGTTGATGAAGATTTGGTGATTTAAAAGGGTGGTCATGTGAGTCGATGATGATGGGATCTCAGGGAAATTGGTCTTGGGAAGAAATTTATCATTCAATTAATGTGGTGGAGGCTGGAAGCGCATTGCATGGATGATGGGGCCTTCAAATTTGGTGGGTTGCAACCTTTTTTTGTACATAAAAAGAAAAGAAGATACACTACCTAGGGGTGTGCCTGTAGTTGGATGAGGACGATTCCGATGATAAGTAGGAAGATTGTGCTTTGAGAGCAAAGAAGAGATCGATTCAATAGAGTAGGACATGGAGGGGAACAAGATTGAACAAATAAGGGAAGACTCCAAACCATAGAAAAAGAGCATCTTTAGAATTGAGAAAGGAGTCACACAGATGGGCTCCAATGGCACTTGGTTGGAGCACATAGGAGTGATTTATTGTGACAAAGCATGTCTTGCCCAACCAAGTATCACACCAGTACTTAGAATGAAATCACCATTGGAGCTATAACCTCCAAGAGAGACTCCCTCTTCTAGCAAAGACAGAGAGTTTAATTCCAAGTCAGAAGTAAGCTCGGACAGTGATCTTGAGATACCCCGGCCACCTAAGACTAAACACACCAAAGGAGACCTACTAGTACCTAAGGTGCCAAAGGTTCAAGGAGGAAAAGAGAAAATAGCCTAGGGGGATCGACAAGCTGAGGAGGAGAGAAAGCCACAAGACCTATTGAAATGATTCACAAGATCTAAGAAAGGCAAGAGGGTAGTGGTCTTGCTAGGAGCCAAAAGACGAGGGCAAGCAAGCGAGCCTATAGAAGGACCTGGCAAAGTCAAGGAGGTCAATCTATCTGAGGAAGGGGAGATACGTAGCCTATTTTTATGGCTGACAACTTGACCAAGGAAGAGGAGGCAACTCTTGTTTCTCTCTTACAAGAATACATAGATGTATTCCCTTGGTCCCTTGATGAGCTAAAGGGTGTAGATCCAAGTGTAGAGACTCATAACATCCCGATGACACCTGACGCAATGCCAGTCAAGCAGCAATCGTATGTAATGAATCCTTAAATGCACTTACTTTATGAAGGAGGAAATCGATAAGCTACTGAGAGTGGGATTCATTTATAAAATTGAGCACATAGACCAAGTGTCACCCATAGTAATCGCGATGAAGAAGAATGAAAAAATCAAAGTTTGCATCAATTACAAGAAAGTCAACACTGCCACAAAGAGAGACAATTATCCACTACCATACACTAAGCATATGCTTGAGAGGGTGGATGGTAAAGAGGCTTATAGTTTCTTGGACGGCTTCTCTAGATACAATCAAGTGCAAGTGCATCTAAATGATAGGCACAAGACTACTTCCACTACCAAATGGAGCATCTTTGCCTATGTAGTCATGCCCTTCAAGTTGACAAACAAATCATCCACATTTCAAAGGATCACATGTGCCATTTTCAAAGGCATTCTTAGGCGAGAGTTAGAGGTATTTGTTGACAATCTATATGTGCACTCCAATTGGAAGGCACACCTAAACAAGCTTTGAGTAGTCTTTGAAAGATATAGACTCTATCATCTCTTCTTGAACCCCTTAAAATGCCAATTCTGGGTGAAGCACGGATGCATCCTAGGACACATGGTATCAAAGAATGATATTTCCACCAACTTCTCAAAAGTTAGGGCTATCAATGATCTTCCACCACCAACTGACTACAAGGGAATTTAATGCTTCCTTGGCCATAAATGGTGCTATTGACGATTTGGGTTAAACTATGTATTAATCGCTAGGCCTCTATACAAATTGTTGGTGATATTTGAATGGACTAAGGAATGCCAACACGCATATGAAGAGTTGAAGAAGGCTCTAACCACCACATCACCAATCCTACGAGCCCCAAACTGTGGACCATAACCTTCCACATTCACATTGATGCCTCAAAGCTTTCCATGGGAGCTATGTTATGTCAGCTAGGTAAACATAATTTAGACTATCTAGTGAGCTCTACTAGTAGAAAACTCACATATACTAAGATGAACTACTCCACCACGAAGAGGGAGGGGTTAGCCATGGTGTTTTCTATAAAGAAATTTTGGCATTACCTTTTCGCCACACCTTTTGTCTTCTTTGTTGACCATCAAGCCTTACTCTATCTTGTTAACAATCCTATGCTATGGGGCGCATTGCACGATGGCTACTTCTACTTCTAGAGTGAAGGGAGCTTCAAGCGCAACCCTCGAGACCTACAGACCACTCATTGGTCAAGCATTTCAAGCCAAGTGGCCATGGCTACCTCTCACATAGCCGATGCGCCCTCCCTACCTATGGGGTGTAGTGAGCTTACCTTGATACCCGATCGAGTACCCTCCTCTTCCGTGCACACTGGTAGCTCCAGGATCCTTGAGGTAAGCTCAAGCAACCTCAATCCCTCTCCAACAAGCTCCATCCTCCATAGCCGCCTGAGACAAGAGAAGAGCAGAGAAGAGAAGAAGATGAAGAGAGGAGAGGGGGAGCTTCTTCTCCTCGATCCCTTACTCTCACACACTCACTCCCTCACTCCCTCACACTCACTCACTCCCTCTCTCAAGCACAAGCAAGAAGGCAAGAAGAAGAGAAGAAGAAGAAGAAGCATTTTGACACACACCAAAATGAGCTTCTCATTCACTTTTCAACTTTATATACAAAACCCTAAATCCCTTTTGGGTGGTCATCCCCTTATCCCCTTTTTTACATGGCTGACCGTGACCTAGGCCCTTTTTCCCATTGTCCTCCTATCTTCCTAGCTTCCTTTCTATTGCCCATCTACCTTCACAAATTGCACAGGTGAGATCCCAGCACTCTTAAAATAAATCATGATGTGCCCTGTGCCTTTATTACAAAAGTATTGACTTGCACTTTTTCTTGTGTACCTTTCTCCTTGCTTTAGGGCTTTTCTACACTTCTTATGTTTCCACATTCTTCTTGGCACACCTTTGTCTTCTGTTTCACTTTTGCCTTGGCCTTGTCTTTTGCTTTAGATTTTCCGACTTTTCCACATTGTTTGTTTGAGGATTAACATTACCCCCCTCTTAGACAAGTGCCAATCCCATGGCACTCACACCATCATAGGTAGTAGGCTTTGGCATGTACCAAAGACGTGGGTGAAAGGGACATTTGTGGTTTACCCTGGATGATTTTTGGTGGTGGTGTGGATGAAGGTCATTGGTTGCATGTTGGTGGTGATAGGGCTGGGAGTTACACTCATGGGTGGGCACAAGTGTTGATGTTCTGGGGATTCTGTGGCCAAAGATTCTTGTTGGGCTTACATGATGATAAAGGATAAGAATTCAAAGTTCAGTGTTGATGGAGGGCGAATGACACTTTCGTGGGAGTCTTCAATACTTGCAATTGAAAACCTTGCATATGTGGTCTCTCCCTCGGGGTAGTGCTACTCTTGTTTATTATGGACAATACGTAGTTCAATTAGTTTGGGAGACATGTTAAACTCTAAGCAAGCTGAGAGTATTGTCTTGCACTTGAGGACCCAAACTATGTGTATATTTTGGTGTAGATATTATGTGAGTGCTCATACATGCTTAGATATTATAAAGTTAGAAGACCGCGGGTTGGTTCCTTGTAACAACATGTGGATGAAGCAAAGTTTTCCATGTTGAGAAGAAGTACACCTAAAGGTGTATGAGACATCCTTTGCATTGTGATAGCACGATGTAGCATAATTGAATATATTGGCATTGAGCTTTCGGTAGCTAGTAGCTAATGGGCTTGCTCGACGATTACGGTGTACTTTTCATGGTTATTCGTGTGGTGCTTATAATGATTGATTGCAATGGTATTAAGGCAGAGTGTAAAAAGGAATCGTGCAAATGGATTAGGGTGACAGGTACCATAGGCGAGACAAGCTCCCTAGGTATGTCCTTCCCTTGATGTGCCCTGAACAAGTGTGGGGGTTGTGTAGAGGGCTAGGGGACTAGGGATGATGGAGTCAGCCGACCAAGGTCACTAGGCATACCTAATTTGAGGGTCCCTAGGTTTCATGCTGTGATTGTGAGTGTTTTTTTATAAAAATATATAAATAAGAATAACATGAGTACAACCATTGCAATACTTTGAGGCTATCAGCCTTTCAATTGGATTGGGAAATATCGAGATTCAAAGGCTGCGAAACTGGATATTATAGCAATGATTGTGTCCTAGCCTTGTTGCTAGAGGAACAGTTGTTGAGATGGAGAGAGACACTAGAGATTTTGCAAAACCTCTTTGAAACGTGCAATTTTGGTACAATTCAGGTAACAACTATTGTGAGTGTCAGGTGTAGAGTTTGACCCAGAGGGGGAGAGTGGCCCCACTGATCATGATTTGGGCCATGCAATGCGAGTGATCAGCCAGGGTGATTTTCACATTCGGTGGTGTGGCTTCAACATGGCTCTTTGTGAGGTTGGTGGTCTTGTGGTGACTTGGGCATTGAACACTTTCGTACAAAGACCTGTGTCATCCTGCATCCACTTGATACTTCATGAGAGTATATGCAAGTCACATAAATTGATTATAACGAACAAATGCAATACAAAAAGATATTACTTTATCAAAATCCTATGGTGCTGACTACGATGCATATCATCAATGCTTGTTAAAGACGTGGCATGTATTAGTAGTAGGTAAGGGAGGTTTGTATAGTTAGGAAGCCTACCCCTTTAACCATTTAAGGACAAAAAGTTATGGCAAGATGGCCTTTGTTAAGCGGCTTATACAACTTAGGGGCTATTCTATTTGTATGAGGCAGGGTGATTTTGGGTGGTCGGGCGACTAGAGCTGTGCTAGTGAGGGGCTCCCATCAGGCTGGGCAGGGAAGATATCGGTTGAGACCGGAATGGTGTAGTCCCTGGCCATAGCTATTTCATAAATGCTTTTAAACAATTCATCAAATTCCCACTTGTTTCTAGCTACCTTCTCCTCTTTTGAGCACCTGGTGCCTGAGCGCCTGGTGGGGGCCTGCACGGCCGGTGTTACTACACCCCGGGTGCTCCCTTGAGCCTTCATCCTCTTAGCTTGGGGAGTTTTTAGCCTGCGTCCTGGGCAGTGTCTCTTGGGGCCTCTTTTTGGCATGTACCTCTTTAGAGTAGGCATGTAGAATTCTAGTGGAGGCACTAGTGCCTTATGCTCCCTCCGACTGTGGAGAGCTTCCTTGTAGGCCAACTGCATTATGTGCTCCATGACGGCTTCTGTGGGGAAATCTACAAAATGTGAACCAAGGTTAGACTTTGAGGTAGGATAGAATTTTTTGCATGAAAGGGATTAAACAGTGGATTATCAAACACTTATGAGGAGGAGGGGTGAGGTGAGGTATGCATCGTTTGTTATAGAGGGATGGCCCCATGATGATATTTGCCCTGCTTCAACTACAGAGCGTATTCTAGCCATTAGCAGATCTTGGCTTATGCTAAGTTGCGTGGAATGGTTGTGATGGAGTAGAGTAGGGCTCGTCCCCAGAAGGATAGATCAAAAAGGGAAAAGGTGTATAGAAGGGGATGGCGCCCCGTCTACACTATCAAAGATGTTGGTCACAGCTTCCTATGGCAGTAATGAGGGTTGCATGCTCTCCACGAGGCAAGAATGGTCACAAGAATTCTAGATGTGTGGTGAGAGGAGGACCTAAGGAGCTCATCCTGTCAAACCCAACACTTCTCTCTGCGCTTGACTATCATTGCTTGTGTGTGTTGATATTATCTATATAGGATCACAAAACTCATTGTTCATTTATATACATATTTACAAATCCATGTCACTCCGTGAGGATAAAAACCAATTGTAGAACTAACTATTGTACTGGAGTGTGGCACATGCATCCAGTACTCGTGGTAGTGTACTCAATAACAATAGATATTTTGCAACATCTAGTAGCATGCTACCTTGTCCAAGCCTACTCACAACTTGTAGCTCCTCCTCAATGAGAACCTTATCAATTAGAGAGTTTTCTTGGCTAGTTTCGGCTAAGTCCATACTCCAAATGGCAGTCAGCACAAAGGAACTTGGCGCCACATAGATTGGATCTCTTTCAGACCGCCATTTGGCCAATCGCTCCTCTAAGACTCTGTCATAATCTAGGCTTCCAATTCGGCCATTGTAACGAGGTTTTCAAACCAACACTTTTTAAATTGACTTGACCCTCTGATTGTCATTTTATTTGCTCTATCTCTAAGAAATTTGGTTGGCAGAGCACATCATTGAATGTCGTAGTTAAGCATAGTTTGTCGGCTTCCTCAACAAAAATGAGTTGCATGCGTTCATGCAGGAGCCTGCCATAGTGATTGTCAAGATGTTCTTGCTCTTCCCAGGATAGGGGAAATGGCAAGTATTCTTCAAGCTGCTCCCTAGGGAATGCACTTATGTTTGCAAGGACATAGACACCTGTGAAAACTTTGAGCTTAGCATCCAACTTAGTTAAGCATTCTGCAACACTTCTATGCTCAATGACGGCTTGCTCAGTTGCTATCTTATGCAAGGTTCTACAAGTTTCCCTAGGTTTTAGCATCGATGGGGGCTCAGGTTTAGATGAGCAAGATTGGTCAGTGCCAGGATTGTTTATTCTCTTAGGGTTTCCATGTTTCTCCTAAGGCCTTGTTGCTATTGTGTCATGGTTCTTCTTCCTTGGAATATGTGACCAGTATAGTCTTGTTACCCTGTTGTGACACTGTTGTATCCATTCTTGATTGGTCACTGCGAATTTTGTTGTCGGTGGATTGAATGTTGCAAGCAACCATTGATGATAATGGTTGCTTTGATTTTTTAGAGTACATGAATGTGTCTGAGGTTTCATTGCTATTAGGAGAGATGAAAATGGGCTCATTGGTAGATGGACTTCACACTTTATTCCTCAGCTCATCAACGCTCTTGCTCTCAATCTTCTTAGTGTCTACAACCACTAGAAAATGCCGTTGTTTTCTCCTCTATTTCTTGGGAAATTGCGGTGCATCCTTTAAGGACGCAGGACCCTGAACCACATCAATAGTTGATGTGTTTGGCTGGGCCTCAACATTCTCTTTCTCTAGTGTGTCCTTATGGGGCATGGCTGTGGCCTACTGAATAGCCTTGCTAGGTTGATTGGTCAGATGCACCCTCTCCTTGGCCACATCTTCAAGAGATCTCCCCTCCAACCTAGGCTTCAGGTGCTTTTAGCAATGCCAAGGGTGTCAAAGATTTTGGTTGCGACACCTCTTTCGCAGGTGAATGGCCAAGGAAGCCTTCCACCAAAGGTGTCCTCATCACGGCTCAAGGTTGTGATTGCTGTGATTCCTGATTGAAAGTAGTAATGGCTAGTTGAGTGGACTAGCTACTGTTAGTAGATTGCAATGCCATGTCCTTAGGCAGATTGGAAGTGGTTGTGTATTTGGTTGCCCTTTGAGCATTCACTTGTGCAGATCGATCTAGTCACATTAGATTGCACATTCATATCCTTGAGCCGAGAGCTACGGGTGGTGTCATGTCCCACCTCTTGGACATCTAGAATCTTGGATGAAGATAGAGATTGGGATTGAGTGGCTGCACTTGATGATTGTTTTTGTGCTTCTTGTGTCCATTTAGGGAAAGAGGGTGTAGAAGACTTGGGACTCCTAAGTGGCTTTGACGATGGTTGGGAGATTTGCTTGTGTCTATTAGATAATTCTACCATTTGCGTTGTTGAGCACTTAACCTTGCCATGAGCAATGTTGTGCCTATGATGTTTGTTATCCACTTGGAAACTCGAAGTCTCCTTGGGCACTAGTGGCTTTTGCATACCCTCAATGATTACATATGATATCTACTTGTCTAGCATGCTAGGCTAAGGATCTACCCTTCGAATAGTCTCGTTTGGTTTCTTGATTTTGATCGTGAGGGACTTGGTCACTCTAATGTTTTTGACTTGAAACTTGGTTTTTTGCTTAGATTTCCTCCTGTGCTTCCCTGCTTTTGATACAATCTGGCTTGGAGCTGACAAAGGTGGTTTAGCCGGGGGCTTTTGTACCCAAATCCATCAGCTACCTACGTAATACCCTTGAGCACATAGCAAGGCTTTGGATATCCATCACGGCATTGTGCTGGCTCTCCATCGATGGTTTCATCTGTAAGGCCCGGGCTTCTTTTGTGGTCTTCTATGATATTTGTAAGTCCACATCCTTTCCTTGGCATTGTCTCCTGACCTTCTTGTTTCAAGCATGGCCTGGCTCACTAGTTCTCTCTGTTCAACATGTGCTTATATCATCTCTTTCAACAAGTCCTTACTCTTGTTACTAGGCTTGCCTAGTATGTCAAAACATTCCTTGTCTTCTCTCGAGGTTTAATGAGGTCACCCTTGCTAAAGGTTGTGATTATCCTCACACTCGGTAGAGTCAAGTGTATCCTCTATGCTACATAATCGGCCTCACACTTCATCGCTCTTTTGAAGGTTCGTCGTAGGAGGGTTTCCTTTCCATAATTAGCAATATTTGGGGAGACATGGAATAGGATAGGCAAGCTTTCAGTTTCAATGGTTACAAGGATGTTGCACTTCCCTATAAGTGCTTGTGGGTGTTCCCCATAAGGGTTAAGAGTTGCATTAGTTGGTGTGAGCTTTGGTTGATGAGAGCGTCGACACAGTGCTCCCTTTTTGTGGTGATTTTCACCCTAAGATAAGCTAGCGATACTATGTCTTCGTCTTCCGAGTCTTGGCTTGTAAATTCAAGTCTTCTAATACATGCCCTTGAGTCCCCAATTACACAACTAGATGTGGATTCTCCGTTGATTTCTTGGGTCATCTATGTAGTGCTGTTCAAGGTGCATCTATCATTAAGATTGCCATGTTTAGTCATCCTTGCAATCATAGCTTGATGTTGTTCCATTCCACTTTGGCTAGATGCAGTCCAGATGCAACACATACATGTTTTTGTGGTGTGGCCTTTTTTCCCTTGTTGGCTATATTGGCCCATTGAGGTTCCAGGTTCTCTATTTGACTTTGTTCGAGTATGGGCTTTTGATTGCTCCTTTGCAAGTGAGAATCCATGCTTGTGTAGAGCCATTACTACACTAGGGTCTAATTTGAAGGACCTGTCACGGCACATGTTCTGCAAGGGTCTTATTAACGAGGCTCTATACCTAGCTATGTCTCAAGATCTACTCCTACTAGTGGGTTCTTTGAATCATTATGATTCTATGTGAGTTCCTTGTTATTGAAAGGAGCTGTCAGTTCTATTCACACTTGTGCTTAGTGCTTTCCAATACATAGTGCCAAATCAAGCTTTCTCCCTTTTAGTGCACTTTGAATTGTGAAATCGGCATGGGGTGCGAATGCAAAATGACCAATGCAATTTCCACTTTTTCCCCTTTTGTTTGTAGCCTAATAAGCACATTTCCTGGCTGTCCTCTCGTATTGTCTAGGGTCTATGTTGCACACTCTACACTCTATCAAGGCTGGATTGGAAACTAAGGGTCAGTTGCAGCTCTAAATCTTGTATGTTCTATGGCCTGCTAACTAGAGGTTGACTCTAGGCTGCCCAAATGTGGCTTCTCCAATTTTTGGCTTCTAAGAGTCAGGTCAAGTACTTAGGGATGTTTCGGAATGTGTTTGGAGTGGCCTTGGCTTGAGGGAATGGCTCACTTACTAGTTTAAAATGTTCTACCTTGGGGGTCCGAGTCTGGAAGTCGAACGATCGGAGTTTGGGTGGTTTGACTGGAATTGGTCCGCCTGGTAGAGTCAAACTGTCCTATCGGACTAGGTGTTCCGAGTCTTAAAATGGGTCCTACTGGCACGTGGCATAGTCCAACCAAAAGAGTTAGACGGTCCGATTGCGTAGTTGGTCCGATCGGATTGGATGGTCCAACTCTAAGGTGGTGCATCTAAGTCGGACGGTGTGACTGGTAGAGTAGTCCGGTCCGACTCCGAGATTCGAATAGTCCAAGTGTTTGATTCTGGGACTCGGACACCTGCAGCTTGGTCGAACTACGTTTTCCGTGGTGCAGTTGCGAGGGCACAAACAATGAATGCTATGTGTGAGGGTCTTGGTACAAGCTCCAAGTTTCCAAATCAAACAAGCACAACTCAGAGAAGGTCGAGGAATACCTGGAATGGCTAGGCGACAGCAGAATGATTGGATCAAATCCCTTCTATACCTGCACTCACAATCTCTCTCTCAAGTTCTCTCTCTCAATGTCTGACTTCAAAATGAGGGTTCTCTTGACCTTTTGAGCCTCTTATTTCCGTGCTCAAGTCTCCTTCAACCTTATCGTTGCCCCTCTTGCACCCATCTACTCAAGATTTAGATTTTATGCCCCTTTTGCCCAGTTTTTAGCCTATTTTCAGCAGCAGAAAACCCTTCTATTTTCCTTGTTTCATTGGTCCTAATCCTATCCTAGTGTAACAAAAAAAAAAACAGTGGCTGAGGTTGATTTACCTACTCGCCTACTCAACAACAAACCAAAATACTTATGCCGATCGAGTATCCTCCTCTCCTGTGCATGCCGATAGCTCCACAATCCTTGAGGCAAGCTCAAGCAACCTCAATCCCTCTCCAACAAGCTCCATCCTCCATAGCTGCGTGAGACAAGAGAAGAGTAGAGAAGAGAAGAAGATGAAGAGAGGAGAGGGGGAGCTTCTTCTCCTCGATCCCTCACTCTCACACACTCACTCCCTCACACTCACTCACTCCCTCTCTCAAGCACAAGCAAGAAGGCAAGAAGAAGAGAAGAAGAAGAAGAAGCTTTTTGCCACACACAAGAATGAGCTTCTCATTCACTTTTCAACTTTATATACAAAACCCTAAATCCCTTTTGGGCGGTCATCCCCTTATCCCCTTTTTCACATGGTCTCGGCTATGGCCTAGGCTCTTTTTCCCATTGTCCTCCTATCTTCTTAGCTTCCTTCCTGCCGCCCATTTACCTTCACAAACTGCACAGGTGAGAGCCCGGCACTCTTAAAATAAATCATGATGCGCACTGTGCATTTATTACAAAAGTATTGACTTGCACTTTTTCTCATGCACCTTTCTCCTTGCTTTAGGACTTTTCTGCACTTCTTATGTTTCCACATTCTTCTTAGCGCGCCCTCATCTTCTGTTTCACTTTTGCCTTGGCCTTGTCTTTTGCTTTAGATTTTTCGACTTTTCCACCTTATTTGTTTGAGGGTTAACATAGAGTTTGACTTCTATGTGGTTGTACGCAAAGGAAAGTGGCACTACATGGTCGACCATATGTCTCGCATATCCACAAGAGAAGCTGCTTTGGATAGGGCATCACAAACGACTTACCAGATGTGCATCCATTTAAACTGTCTAGCAAAAGAGACTTGTTTAGAGCCAACTTAATGCCATACTGAGCAAAAATGACATAGTCCAAGTGCTTGAGCATTGACTACCTAAATGACCCATCAAGAAGGCTTGACTTAGGCAACTTATCCTTAAAATACAACCCTATCAGTTGATAGCAAGACAAATCTATAGGTTAGGGCACGATGGCTTGCTGTGTAGATGCATATGTGAACATGAGATGTATGATGCACTTGTAGAAGCACATGACGAAATTGCAAAAGGGCACTTCAATAGAGACACGATGGCTTACAAGGTGTTGCATTCTCAATTGTGGTGGCTTACTCTCTTTTGAGATGCAGTATGATTTATAAAGCACTGCACAACGAGTGCCAACGGATCAAGGTACTCATTCACAAGGACAAAATTGAGCTAAGTCCAATCATTGCAAGACGACCATTTGAGAAATGGGGAATTGAATTCATTGGGCTGATTAGCCCAGTTGCATAATACTCGCAGTCAAGTACATCATTGTTACTAGAGACTATAAGCTATGAGAAAAAAGATGCTAGAACTATTACTAAGTTCCTTTGGGGGGAGCAGGTGATCTCATGCTTTGGCTGTCCCATTGAACTAGTTAGTGATCAAGACGCACTTCATTAATGAAGTGATTTCTCATCTCCTGTCAACCTTTCTAATTATCCATTGAAAATCCTCACCCTAATATCCTTAAAACAATGGCCAAGATGAGTCTATTAATAATATCTTAGTGAACATCTTGACCAAAGTGGTCTCTGCCCCTCACGCAATGTGACTAGGACAACAAACTAATGGTAGCCTTATGGGCTTGCCAAACAGCCTATAAAACAACGATAGGATAGACTCCCTTCAAGTTAACCTATGGGACTAAATTAGAGTTCCTTGTCCAGAGTTTAAGAGTATCCACCCAAGAGAGATGGGATGGAAAGGAGACAAGGACTGATTGCTTGATCGAGCTAGAACACTTTAATCAGAGACTCGACTTTTAGCCACCCATGTGTTGATCTGCAAAAATACATAGTACAAAAGTTGGTTTTGACAAGCACATCAAGCAACAAAATTCCAATAGGTTGACTTAGTGTTTTTTTACTCAATTAAGGGCCACAAAAAAAAAAAGTTCAAGGGGTTAGGACCTTTTTGAGTGTCTGCACTATCAGCCAAATTGGCAATGTAGAGCTTGAGACCCTAGAAGGAGAGGGCATAGGCTTCTTTAAATTGGAACCACATAAAGAAGTACTACCCTCCCACGCATCGAATACATGAGCCTCCCATGCTAGAGTCCCTTGTGAAAGCCCGAGTCACCACAATAATAGAAATTGAGGAGGAAGATGAAGAGGTAGTAGCACATGCTTTCCTGCACATGATGGTCACTGCCCAACGAACACATACCTTGGATGCATTGATTGATGAGGGAGCTGATTTCAATATCTTAACTCATGATCATTGGACTCAAATTGGTCGTCCACAACTACAACCTACCAACACCAAACTTAGCCCAGTTGGGGGATCGTATGCCATCTTAGGAAGGTGCAAAGTAGCAGCCTCTATTATGTTTGAAAGCATACCCATAATCTTTTACATGTTGCCGAATGCAAAGGATGCTGGGCAGGAATCACTATTAGGATGCTCATTTACAAAGCAAGCTCACTGTAATGTCAACTAAAACTCACAACATATTCACCTTGCTATTGGCAATGTACAAATAGTCACGACTTTAAGTAAGGGCAACGCGGCTCCATCCAAGCTCGCGAGGCCATTGGTAGAGAAACTCGCCACCAAGTCTAAGGATGGGGGTCGAGACCTGTCACAACTTGCCATGCCACACTATCAACACGCATTTGGGATCAAGGCTAAGGCCTCTAAACCACAGTTCAAGTGGGTGTCTAAACATCAAGGACTGCCACCTAGGAGCATGCAATTATGACCTCGCAAGCCTAAAAACTCACACTCAAAGCCCAAGAGACAATAGAGAAACTATAGGTAAAATCGAACAGTCAACCTAAGATGGGTGTCCAAAACCTTACTGCAAGCACAAGGCTACTACAAGGGTAGTGCTTGGATTTGGGTGCCTAAAACCTGGAGGGCAAGCAACTCTATTCAAATGCTACCCTCTAGTCTAACTATACAGAGCTGCACGATAGATAAGGCACCAAGGCCACAAAAATCTCAAGCTATGAAGCCCATAGAGCCCAACACCATTGACCTAAAACCTCAATGAGCCCATCGACTAAAACTGCAATACCTTGATGACTCCAAACCAACTCAACCCAACACTATTAGTGCTACTCAAGCCTCATAGACATCTGGTAGCACAAAGTCAGAATCCCAAGCCAAGCCTAGCATACGAGAGGCCAACTGCACACTATGGAGAAATCGCAACCATAGATGTGAGTTGCTAAGCTATCGAATCCAATCAAATCCCATCCCCCTAGCAAGCCTTAAGCCTTCTTCTCAATGACGTTTGATTCTTACCTTGGCCGTAGAATTAGTTGAAAATACAAGGGATGACTTAGTTGGTTGCCTTTGGCATTTGGATACCACATTTACTATTAAAATATGTGGAATCTAAAGCATGGCAGATGCGAAAGTTATGGAGGTTGAAAGAGGAAGAAGAAACTCATGAAGACATTGACCCTGGCAAAGAAAAATTGTTACACAAGTGAATTAGGTTTTAAGATTGAGACTAGGACTCATAAACACAATCTTGTGTATTGACAGTGACAAGACACTTTACTGGAAAGAAAAGAGTACTATCATTGCATTAGAAAAAGAGTGCAAGTACAATTCTTTATAGGAATTGAGTGGTGACATTTTCTCCTATTGTGCATATGGGATACTGTTCCTGAGCCCTCACTACTCCTTACGAAGGGATTGAAGTAGGTGTGATTGAAAATATCTCAACACCTCACCTCAATCACAACCAGAAGTACAAAGCATGTAGAGGCTTTAGTGAAAGCAACACCTGCAAAGTGTGGGCACACCATAAACATGGAAAAACTCTAGAGATTATTGCAAAAAAGGCTAAGTGTGGATACCATAAACATGATGGACATCTAGAGGCTGTAGTAGGGGTCTCACAAAGTGTATAGAGATTGTAGTACATGGCTAAGAGGATTTTACAAGTTTATGTCTGAGGCATTAGGGCTAGGAAATACAAAGCTAAAAAATTCTATCTGAATAGGAGTGATGAAGTTTGTGCTTCTCCTGGTGGTCTTCTTATTTTTCTTCTTCCTTTGCTTTATTTTCTTATTCTTCTTTGACTACAACTAGATAGGCCTTTTGGGACCTCTTTTTGGAGTAGCAAAAGTTCTTGGTGTGTCCAATTCTTTTGCAGAAGTCATAGAAGAGCTGATCCTTCTTGCCTTTGTACCTGTTGCCAACATATAATGCATGTTCATCTCTAGATATGCTTAGTTCTTCCTTAGTTTTTAGCTTCTTTTCCTCCTCTAACATTGATGCCTGGATATCAACAAGTTCAGGATTTGGCATGTTGATTAAAGTTGTTGATACATTATTATATTCAGGAGGCAAACTCTTAAGTAGAACACTGATGCAAACATCTTCTTCCATTTTAATGTTGATTCCTGCAAGTTGGGTTAGAAGTCTTTCCATGTAATTTAGATGTGTGGAAATTGATGTGCTAGACTTCATTTCAAGCCTTAAAAAGTCAATTAAGAGACCATACTTTGATGATCTAGACTGTGCACCAAACAAGGTGTCAAGTCTCTTCCATATATCCTGTGAAGTCTCATAGTTATCCACATGGTGAATATAGATGTCGTCCAGCTCCATTTTGATAATGGCCTAAGCCTTATCATCGTTCTTTTGCCAAGTGACAGCAAGATCTGCATCACGAGGCTTCTTTTCTTTTCCGATGGTAATGGCCCACAGACCCTTCTTCATTAAGATGAGTTTGATGCGAGTCTTCCAAGTATGAAACCCGACTCCTTTGAAACAGGTAGTTGGAGAGTCTTTTCCAAGTATGAAACCTGACTCCTTTGAAACGGGTAGTTGGAGAGTCTTTTCCCATGTTAGACTTGTGGGAACAACAACAAATTATCTTCAGAATTATCAAATTTAAGCAGCAGAAGAGTTGGTTGAGATGTGTCAAAAGACACAAGTGCTAAGAGCACTAAAATGAGTGTCAATAAACACTATGTTTCTTCCTTGAGTCTTCCAAATCTGCAAAATCCTTCAAGTTCTTTCAGATTCAAATCTTCCCCTTCTTGATTTTATGTTGGGACCTTCAAATTTGAGTGACAGTGGGTTGTTCCAGTGGCAGGAGAGAGAAAATGATGAGATTTTTTAGCTTGGTGAAGTTTGGCTATGGAGTCATAGTTAGGGTTTCTGGGGGCAGCCTTATTTTTTTGGCATTACAGGAGCTATACTTGATCATATTGAAATTTTTTTATATTATGATGAATCTTACTTCAATGACTATCAATGCTTTATGGTAATGGCTAGGATTGTGCCTTGTAGAGCATGCAGCAGTAGCACGACCTAATCAGACACAGATTTTGACAGTGACTTATAAAAATGACAATGGTGGTCTCATTGTGCATCAATCTTGAAAATTTTTGTGATAGGATGGAGCATCTTGATCTGGGAAAGATCTTCTTAGAAGGAAGCTCTAAGATATGTGCCCTAGTTGAAGAGATCTTAGCCCTCCAAGTCACGTAGATCCTGCAGGCTATGATAGACACACATGCAACAGTTGTGAAGAATCACAATGCTAAGTTGGAATTGGCCTAATGTTGAGCTCTGAGATGATAGGGAGGAGCTCTAGAAGCAGGGCAACATTTCTCCAGAAGAAAGTATAGAGAGATTTGACCTGTGGAGAGAGATATGAGAGCTTCAATCTCACAAGGTGCTGCTAGCTATGGTAGCCATGAAGGCAAGCTTGAAGGTGGAGATGCAAAGTGAGTTCATAGGCTAAGATTGATCTGAGTAGAGATGCACTGGAGGTGAAGAGCTACTAAAATGAGCTAAGACATGCTCAGTTGGGCTTTGATACCATGTTAAAATACGCTGGATCTAGAGCATGGCAGATATGAAAGTTATGGAGGTTGAAAGAGGAAGAAGAAACTCATGAAGACATTGACCATGACAAAGAAAAATTGTCACACAAGTGAATTAGGTTTCAATATTGAGACTTGGACTCATAAACACAATCTTGTATATTGATAGTGACAAGACACTTTATTGGAAAGAAAAGAGTACTATCATTG
This sequence comes from Lygodium microphyllum, assembly GCF_053477565.2. Taxonomy (NCBI): domain Eukaryota; kingdom Viridiplantae; phylum Streptophyta; class Polypodiopsida; order Schizaeales; family Lygodiaceae; genus Lygodium; species Lygodium microphyllum. The sequence goes on along the minus strand of NC_141161.1, from coordinate 31,079,713 downwards.
CATTAGAAAAAGAGTGCAAGTACAATGCTTTATAGGAATTGAGTGGTGGCATTTTCTCCTATTGTGCATATGGGATTCTAGTCCTGAGCCCTCACTGCTCCTTACAAAGGGATTGAAGTAGGTGTGATTGCAAATATCTCAACATTTACCACACTTGGTAAAAGTTATGACCTATTAGACCTAGGTCTCTTAGATGAGCCTTTAGCAATGGAGCTACACATGCTGCCTTGATCATGGGAAGAATCACAATTTTGTATTCATCAAGGATTCTGAGGCAGTTGAGAAACTCATAGACACTGAGATTTCTCACAAACAAGCATGTGAGAAACACCTCATTACATCTAAAGTCAAGGGCACGGTCCTTGCCACTGACCTAAAAATTGCAAAGTTGAAACAACTAGTTGCTAACAACTCCTCTTTCTTGCACCAAAGGTATACTCTCAGACTCCAATGGGAGTAAGAAGGCTACCAAATCATGACCAACGGTGAGCACAAACATGCAATCAAGACCTAGGAATATGATCCAACTTACATAGCCCCAACCTCTTATAGAGTATTGACCGCCATCCGCAACTCGCCCTCGAAGAGCATATCATGACTCACCCCTACTTAGATCGCATTTTGACCAAGGAGGAGCTACACATTGCAAGCCAAATAGACTATGCTAATTTCCTCACAGGTGTCCTCACTTACCTCACCCACATAAGCATTTGACCTGTTGGCATGGACCATTATGCTCAAATGGAGTACATGCCAAATTTCTATGCTTGGCTCATGCAAAGGTGAAATGCAATGAGCATGCATTGTATGGTCTCCACCCTTCAACCTCTAATCCTAGGAAGGATTCTTCTAATCTCTAAGGAGGGAGGGTGTGAATGATAAAAGGTGTGGAACACAAAAAAAAACCCTAAAACCTCAAGCAACGTTCAAAAATGAAAAAGAATGCATAAAAATCAACTCATGATTGAGGAAAAGTGTTAGAAATTGTTGTGAAATGCATAGATTGTTTTTTAAAAAAATCTCTTTCTATATTTAAGCATTTCATTTTTCATAAGCATTTCTTCCATCTCTTACGTGTATTTTTGCAAAAATTATCTAAAGAATACTAATGGTGGGCTATGGCTTCATGAACACAAGCACCTACAATGGCAAGATAGGAGAAAACTAGCAAGCTACGATTATCAAAGGAAGACACCTCTCAGTGGGTGAAGACAAGGGCCTACAACCAATTCAAATTTAAGCACATATTGAATTTGGAAGACATAGCCATTGAGGAGCCATCTATCAAGCAAATCGTGAAGCATTGTAAGCTATAGAAGTATGTGGAGAAGGTGGGCCAAGTTGTGGACTATGAGAAGTATGCAGAATTCCTCTGAACTTTCAATAGGAACTGTGGCATAGTCATGGTGCATCAAGAGAATGAAATCGACCAAGTGAAAATTGGGTTGAGTCCTGAGTTGTTGTAGAGAGCACTGGGCCTACCCAAGAAAGTAGAAAGATGGCCAAAAAGGGATGTGTACAGCATATTGGGAATGGACAAAGTGATGGTTCACACCAACAATGGCATTAGCTTAGCTGACATCCCCAACACTGAAGTCCAACTACAAGCCAAAATGGTGCTGCCTTGTTCTCTAGCCAACGGTATAATGCATTGATGAGTAGAATCAATGTGCCAATGCTGGAGAGCAACACTGCTAAGTCCTTTGATGAGGTGAGCCTAAACATCTTCATGCATAAGAGGATAGAAACAATGGAAAAAGCATTGACCATAGGCAAAAGACCGGCAGGGGGAGAATCCCCACCCTCCAAAGCTAGAAAGAAGTTGTCGTCAAAGGCCTCTACCATTGGCTTTAGAGGGGTCTTGATGGCCATCATCAGAGAGGCCTTGAGAAAAGCGCAAGAAGATGAGGAAGTTGGTGAGACACCAGACAAGTCCCCTCCACACCAAGAACAAGAACAACCCAGTAAGAGGATGATGAGTGATGAAGAAGGGGAGTGCGAAGCACAATCTAGTAGAGGAGGGGCCAAGACATCAAAGAAAAAGACTCCATAGACAAAGGCCAAAGAAGAGAGCAAGAAGAAATAAAAAGAAGATCTATTAAGAGTCCAAAATGAGTTCAAAAGTGCCAAAGAAAGAAGAAAGAGAAGAGAAAAGGAGGAGGTGAGAAGAATAAAGGATGAATCTAGGAAAGCTAAAGAGTTGAGGAGGAGGAAAGCAGAGCGAGAGGCCAAGAAGTTAAGGAGGAAGGAAGAAGAAGACATATCCCTATCCATTTACCTCTTAGTGGATTAGCCTTCAAGGGAAGAGGAGCTAGCTGCCATGAGCCCTCACGAAGAAGAACGCCCAAGCATAAGCTCCCAAGCACCCAAAAATATGCCAGCCCTAGTAGCCAAGGCAAGGGAAAGGGTCCAATTAACCCCATCCCACCTATCCTAGTGTCCACCACCCCAGCCTCTACACTCACCGAAGCCTTCGTATACCGTGGTGGATGCCAACCTTGTGGCCTAGGTGTAGTAAAAAAAAAAATAGTTCAAGGTGGAAGTGGAGGGACCCTTGTGACTAGAACAAAACAAGTACTAGCTGTGGATGTGGAGTCCAGATAGGACCCCAAAGGACAGAAGATAGAAGCAATGACTGCTCCTATAGTATCGTCATGGTCTACACATTATGATGACTATGTTAAAGAACTCCTATCACAGTTGGAAAGGGAAAGAGAAGAAAAGAAAATCCCTATTGCTAAGGTTGAGGCCATAAAGGAGGCTATGGCAACCTTCTAGCTAGAGAAAACACACCAAGTGGAAAGCTACCAGAAAGAAATAAGTGAGCTAAAAGTAGAGCTCCAGGCTAAAGAAGGAGAAGAAGATAAGTGGCAGAAGGGGCTTGAGAAAGAGCATTAGGAGCTGGTTGGCATGCAAATGCAATTCTAACTCATCATAGTGCAGAATGAACAACTGACATGGAGAATGGATAAGATCCAACAAGCCATGGATCAACTCATAGCAGAAGAAGCAACAAAAGCCCAAGAATGGGAGGAGCATAAAAAACAAATGGATGAAATCATAGGTAGGATGATGATGGAAATGGAAGAGCAAGGGAGATTAGAGAGAGAGATCGAATACTTGAATAAGGAGAAGGAAACAATAACTGAAAAGTGGAAAGCACAAGAACCAATCATAGTGGCCCTGGCACGAAGATAAAATAAGAGCCTCAAGGAGATGCAACAAAAGGCCAACGAATGGGTGGTGAAGAGTGAGAGAAGAGTGAAAGACCTAGTGAGTGGCTTCGCCCTTGGCATAAGGAAATAGAGTTGTTGTTGAGAGCAAGGCAGAGGCCGTGCAAACAATATTAGAAGCCCAACAACGTGCCTTTCTTAGCACTATAATGGATGTCACACAGTCAAAGGAGGAGGAGGCCATTGAATTGCTAAAGAAAAAGGTAGAGATCGCCCATAGAGTAATAAGGTATGGGTTGTGTGCTCAACCACAAGAGGAAGGTACTAGCCTAAGTCAACAAGAGCAAAGAGATCAGCCTAAGTTGACAAGAGCAAAGAGATTATTTGCAACGGTCGAAGAGATGGACCTACTAAGCTTCAAGGAAGGAGAACCACAAGAGCCCAGGAGTGAATCTCAAAGGCAGAGGCCACCCCAGAAGTAGGGTTGGAGTTTGAAATGGGATAGAAGAGGAACTAGTACCACAACCTCCCTCTCCACAACCAAAAATGGAGCAAGAGGTGGACACCACTGTCAACAAGAGAAAAACAGAACTCAAGAGGAAAAGGGTGAGGATTTTGGAGTAGGCAAGGAGAAGATTAACGCCCAACCAACAATAGCCCCTAAAGCACCCATTCCACCACAAGCGAACTACTTTCTAGTGGATTGGAATGCGGAGCGCATAGTGTGGGAGAAAAATGAAAATGGCTACTAACCCTTCCACTTCACCTTTGAAATCCCCTCCACCTTATGCAAAGTGCTATCGACCAAAGTGGTGGAGGAGGTAATAAGCATGGGAGGAAGGCTCGGAAATAGTTGGAACCAAGAGAGGGAACAAAACACCTGACATGATGGGGAACAAAAGCACTCGAATATTGGGAAGAAAAAGTCATGGAGGTGCCCCTGGATAGTTCAAGGCTACGAGTCCCAACCAAAGTGGAGAATGATAATTTGGGATGGCAACGTGGATGCCTCGATGCCATTTTGCAATACGCTACCCTTCAAGAGAAATGACCCCACACATATGCCATATCCAAGAAGGGTAGGGGTGGATTTCAACCCTAACATCCATGGCAGATATGATTTTCCAAAGATACATAATGTAAATGCCACCAAGCCACAAGATGCCCTGACCTTCTCCAAAACTGCTCTATGGGACACTCAATTGCCTATTTTCTCAAGGAATTCTTTTTTTTCCCAAATCCTACCTTTATTACTACTTGTAATTATCTAAGATTACTCAGGGTACTACTTAGATAGGAGCCTATGCCACAATAGTACCATCTTGTTCCACTCTTTTTTTATCTCAATGCTAGCATAGATAGCTCTGTAGTGGCTAGGCTAATGATGCATGTTGCCCTCCTGCCATCTTTTTTCGAAGCCCTCTTAGAGGATATGAGCGACAATCGTTTCACTAGAGTTGCCACCATTTCTTCCTATCCACCACCACTCCTCTGAACTCTCAAATAAGCCTAAAAGGATACATCCAAAGTAGAAATTTTCTTAGCCAATCCCTTAAGCCTCCAACTTCCCCACTCATGACTCTGATGATGCGAATACTAAATCTTTGTCTACTCTTTTTATAATATTATTTATAAAAAAAGAGAGTGAAGAAGAAGAAGAAGAGAAAGAAAAGAAAATAAGTAAAATGACAAATAAAAGAAAAAAGGAAAGAGAAAGAATAAGAGATCACCAGAAGGAAATCATAGGGAAAGCAAGCGAATAATCTCGTTACATGTAGGCCACAATCAAGGGGTCCTCAAGTTAGGTGCATCCACTGGCTTCGATTGGTGAGCTACATCTCTTATCCCCTAGACCATTTTGATTCCCCACATCATGCTTAGGGCACATCAAGGGCAGGATATACCTAGGGAGGTCACCCTCGCCTATGGTTAGACCTATCTCCCTAAGCCACCCTAACTACACCCCTTAGGGAAGAACTAGGTCCTCAAGTATGGGACAACACCCAAGCCTTTGACCCAACTCCCAATTCCACTAGCATGAGCATAATGCACCACATAGTAAGGTAGCCACACCCTAGGCAGTGAACCTTCTTTTTTTTACAAGTAACTTCAAACAATGCAAGCCACGAACTTTGCACGCCCTATCATCATTGATTCAACAACAGCCTGGTTCATCACCTCAAACCCACAAGTGCCATGGGATTGGCACTCGTCTAGGAGAGGTTCATGTTATAAGACATGTTACGGACAACGGACCATGTAGCCAAAAAGAAGAAAAGGAAGCCCAAGTCAAAAAGTGAATGAAGAAGCTCATTCTGCCCAGGTAGGAAAAGTGAAGGAGAAGGCAAGCTTAGAAAAAACATGGAAGAGCACCGAATATTCTAGCAAGATCCTCTCAAGGATGAAGGAGGTCCTCTCAAGGATCAAGGAGGTTCTCTTAAGGATGAAGGATGCTCTCTCAAGGATGAAGGAGAGCCTCTGAGGGCTCTCGCAAGGAAAGCACAAGGTGCAACATAATTCATTTTATAAGAGTTCCAGGCTCCGTCCTCTGCAAGTTGTAAATTCTAAATGAATAGAGGTGAAGGAATGAGGCAACTAGAAAAGAATAGGGAAAAAGGACCTTGGTAAGATGCCCAGTCCTTTAAAAAAAAAGAGGGACGGGTGTCCAAAGGATTTAGGGCTTGTATATAAACCTGAAAAGTAAATGGGGGGCTCATTCTTTGATGTGTGGAAAAAGTGGTCTCTTCTTCTTCTCTTCTTCTCTCCTTCTTGCTTGCTTGTGTGTGCTTGAGAGAGGGAGTGTGAGGGAGTGAGTGTGTGAGAATAAGGGATCTTGGAAAAGAATCTCTCCATCATCTCCTTTCATCCTCTTCTTCTTCTCTTCTCTTCTCTTGTCTCGCACGTGGCTATGGAGGATGGAGCTTGAAGGAGAAGGCTTAAGGTTGCTTGATCTTGCATCTCGAATCCTAGAGCTACCGGCCTACTTGAGGAAGGAGGCTACTCATTCGAGCATCAAGCTAAGCTCACTACACCCTCGTAGGATGGAAGACACATCAGCTAGGTGAGAGATATCCATTTTTTCTTGCTTGAAACGCTTGAAGCAATAAGTGATCTGTGGGTCTTGGCAGCTGAGCGTGAGCTCCCACCACAAGACTGGATTTTAAAGGCTATTTTTAAAGCAAAAAGAAGCCTAACAGACTATGAAAGACAAAAATTTATGCAAAATGAAATGGTTGCAGATTGATGAGTTGGATTTTTTCTAAATGGAGTTCAATGCCAGGAACCCAATGCAAGTCTCGGTTTGTCGATCGGAATCTGTTTGATCCCCCATTTAATCCCTACAAGGTTTCCCATTATGAAGTAACTATATGATACAAAAGCTAGAAACTGTGTGACGGTGGCCAGATTTATAGATTTTGACATCAAGAAGCCAGTTCCAAATGGATCTTAAATCCAAGCTTGTTTGTCTCTCTGAAAGCAAAAAGACCACTTTGGAGAGAGTGTGAACACAAAACTTTGAACCAGTTTTCTAAAACCAAAACTTTAAGCTTATTTTAGTCTCATGATTTGAAGAGGTATGTCTCTTCAAAATGGGGGGGGGGGGGGGGGGGGGGAGGACTACCTTTTTTTTTGCGCCTCCAACTTTGTTTTTTTTAATGGTTTTTGGGATCAACATCATACAAGGAATCATCAAGGCAGCAAGATGCATCAATTCTTCGGCCTCCATTGATTCAAAAATAAGAAATCATAAAAAATGATGCACTGAGTAAAAATATTAGATTTTTGTCTTTCTCTCTCTTCTCTCCTCTCTCGTCTTGTGGTTTGTTCTCATGGATCAATGTAAAAGAGAGGGGGATGGGCTGAGATGGACATTTTTTATCATACGATGATTCAAGAGTGAATAGAGACCTAAATCCAGGTTGGACAGATCATCAACGGTCATGAAAGAGCGTTCATGGGCCTCCAAGAGTCATAATGAGCGGTTTTATAAGAAAAATATAGATTTATTGTTTTATGATCAATTGTTGTTTGAAATGGTTAGTAATGATTGTATTTGATTGCCTATACTCTGATTGATAAGTCATGTTGAAGGAATCATTACAAAATCAATTATATAATAATTTTATGCAAAAAAAGGAAACCCAAGACTAGGCGGTTTAAGGGAAAATATATGGTTTTTGGGTTTTTGGTGTACATTTTTCGTTCCCATGGAATAGAACATGCTAAGAAAATATTTTTCCATAATTTTATTTAGTATAAAAAATAAAATTAGTAATTATTAGTACTTTTCTATAAATAAATAGAAAATATTAATTAAAAATAGAAAAAAATAGGTTTTCACATCATAAAAATAAAGAAATGAGATTTATGTGTGTGGACATATTATAGAGTTGAAGCATGAAATTTAGCCCTATCTCTTTGTTAGAGTGATTTTTTATCGCTTTCAATAAAGAAAAATACATTAAAAATCATGCCTTACACCTATCAACGTATGCAAAATTTTAGATGGTAGGGAGTAGGGGATTGTTCAGTGAATAAAGTACATTAAATGCTGATGTTTTCTAGTGCATATCATATAAAGTTCATGGTTGTTTAAAATTAAAAAGCGACTAGTAGCACAAGGAAGCTTAGTAGCCCTAAGCAACAAAGCACTCTTGTACTAAAAGAAAATCATGAAAAGAAATGTCTTTGCACTGTCATGTTGTAGTTTTTTTTTAATGAATAATTTTTTTTCCAGCACGATGGTTATATACACACTTGCACTGATGGACCATATCGTATCATATCCTGGATGCATAGTAGCTATTTCTATGAGTTATGACCAACACTGAGAGTGTGAGGTATCCTAAGTTGTAGGGCTAGCTATTTAGTTCCTTGGGAGCTATCTAGTTTATGTTGTATCTTATCTATACTTTGTGTACATTGTAAGTGTGTGGAAGAAGAAGAAGAAACCAGCAAGAAAATGTTTTGGCCTCCATATCTCTTCTTGTGTTCTTGAGTGAGCTTCCTCTTGTATATACAGTGTGCGTTTGGCGCAGCAGCTCAAGCAAGTCCCCCTACCACGTGATTCTTATTATGGTATCAGAGTCGCGCCACTGAGAGGGGTTGATTTCGAAGGTTGAAGTGAAGGAGAAGAAACAAGGTTCGAGCAAGCAAGCAACGTGTAAGAAACTCTCCCATTCTTCCACTCTCTCTCTTGGATAGTGCATGTGGAGACACTAGAAGAAGGGTTGGGCAAAAATTTCAGATTGCTGTGAGATTTGGTGTGCGAGCAGAGCAGTTATTTTGGGCATCTGAGTCCGTTTCAAGATCTGTTTTAGAGCCGCAAGGTTGCGGACAACAGTTTCAGGGTACACCGTGTTTTCGGCTATGTTGACCGAAAGTGGATGCATAGGTTACAAATTGTGAATCTGTAACTTTTGAGGTATTTGCAGGAAGCAAACATAAGGTTTATCTGCAAACAAGTTGTAGATTACATGTGCTATTGAGAAATCAATGAAAAAGGTTGCTTTGTGTAGTGTTGTGCATGTGTTGTGAAACATTGCAGAAGACTAGCTTGCTGTGTTGTATCCTTGTTTGTGATAATGGCAGAGAACAGTGGAAATCCCATTATCGAGAAGCTCGACAAGAACAACTACCCTTCACGGAAGTTCCATGTGACAAACTTCCTCATTGGAAAAGGCCTTTATGAGTTTGTTTCAAGTGAAGAAAAGGAGCCAGAGCTGGGTATCCCTCCGTGACTGCAGATGAATTAAAAGCATGGAAAGAAAAGAATGCGAAAGACAAAAAGGTGATGTATTGGTTATCTGCAGTCATTGATAATACGATGTTGAGTCATATTAGGAATGCAAAAACTTCACATGTAGCTTGGACAATTTTTGCATGTTTTCAGTAAATACAAAGGCATGAAAGATTCAACTCAAGCAAGAGTTGAATGCCTTGAAGAAAGGGAAAATGTCTATTAATGAGTATGTGTTGAAGATGAGGAGCATTGCAGATGCTTTAGCAGTAATTGATGCAATGCCGGATGATGATGATTTGGTTTCATCCACTTTGAGTGACCTTAACAATGAGAAGGCATGGAAATCATTTGTTACTTTAGTATGTGTACGGAAGCCATTTCTAGATTTTGATGAATTGATCTCTCTGATGATTACTAAAGAGACCAATATGCAGAGTGATTTGTATGAAAGAAATGGTGAACAGGTTGAAGCATTTTACTCGAGTTCAGGAAGGGGATGTGGTAGATCCTCTTCGAGAGGCCATGGTATGGGATGTGTTGGTGATAACCAGCAAAACAGGTTCAATCAACAGTTTGGTGAAATGTAGGTTTCTCGAGGCAGCAAAAACTTTAGAGGTAGGGGGAGCTCTAGAGGAAGAGGTGGATGGCAGAATAGAGGTTCTGGAAATTCTACTATTGTTTGCCATTATTGTGGCAAAACAGGCCATATTGCAACCCATTGCTATGCAAAGAAGGATGATATTCGCAGTGGTTAATTGCAACAAGGAAACTATGCATCGTCTTCACGACAGAATGAAGACAAAAATGAGCATTTGTTTGTTATGCAGCATATGATGAATGCAGTTACATGAAAGGGGACACATGATGATGTATGGTATGTCGATTTAGGTACATCTAATCATATGACCAGTCATGTTGAATGGTTTGGAGAGATGCAGGACTTACAAAACCCAGGTTATGTGCAGACGGCTGATGATTCATACCACCCAATTTCACACATTGGAAAGGTTCCCTTGTCTTTATATGATGGCCAGACAAAGAATCTGACAGATGTATTACATGTGCCATCAATTACAAAGAATCTAGTATCTATTGGCCAAATGGTAGAGCAGGGGTTGGAGGTCCGATTCAATGTAAAAGGTTGTTTTGTAGAAGACTTTAATGATAAGTGTAGGTTGGTCGCAAAAGGAAGTAGAGTTGGTCGAATATTCATTTTAGATGCTGGAATTCCTGTAATGGATGCTACTATGTATGCTAAAGGAAAATGAGTAGTTACAAATATTGAAATCTGCCATCAACGTATTGGACATGCAAATGTGCAAAGGCTAAAATTGATGCAGTCCAAAGGATTGGTTATAGGGTTGCCTTGTTTTAGAGTTGCAGAATTGCATAAAGTCTGTGAAGCATGCCAGTTTTGTAAGCAGGCGAGACAACCCTTCCCACATGATAGAGAAGTGAGCAGAAATATACTTGATGTAGTACATACAGATGTTTGGGGGCCTACATAGAATGCATCTCTTGGTGGCAGCAAATACTTTGTCACATTTATTGATGACTATTCAAGGAAGCTATGGGTATACTTTATGAAGGAAAAGAGTGATGTGTTTGAGCACTTCAAATCTTTTAAGGCAGCTGTTGAAACAAAAACAGGCTTAAAAGTGAAGTGCTTGAGATCAGATGGAGGGGGAGAGTACCTCTCTAATGAGTTCAGTGGCTTCTTGAGGACTCATGGGATAAAGAGGCAATTTACTTCCAGGTATACCCCACAGCAAAATGGTGTTGTAGAAAGAAAAAACAAGTATATTGCACAAGTTGCACGGGCATTAATGGCTGAAAAGAATATGTCCAAAAAATTTTGGTCTAAAGCTATCCATATTGCTGTCTACATTATGAATAGAACTCCCACAGCTGTAGTTCATGGGATGACTCCTGAAGAGTGCTTTACTGGCAAGAAGCCCGATGTATCACACCTGAAGGTATTTGGATGTGTTGCATATGTCCATGTGCTAGATGAGCTTCGGAAGAAGCTTGATCCAAAGGATGAAAAATGTATTTTTATTAGATACTCTTTAGAGCAAAAAGGGTATCACTGTTATAACCCTGTCGTTTAGAGTGAGCAGGGATGTTATCTTTGATGAGATGGGCAGCTGGTATGCACCTATTGGTGATGTATTAGATGATGATAATGATCATGAAAGCTATGTGCAAAAAGAAAAAAAAGAATTACAGAGTCTTAGTGGACCAAAAACATCATTTGGTACTATACCTACAGTGAGCCCTTGATCTGGGAGACTAAGGAGTAGTCCCACATTTTCAGGTGGATCTATAAGTGTTGCAGGGAAGGACAAAGGAAAGAAGAAAGTGCTAGATGGTAATGATGCATCTATCAGTCAAGACACCAAGTGTACAGAGAGCTCATAGTAATATAAAGGCTCCATTGAGTGATCCGGTGGTACAAAAATCTAGTAGGGTTAGAGACCCTGTTAAAAGATTTGGTTTTGAAGGTTATGAAGCTCACCATTATGCTTATATGTTGAAACTAGTTGAGGATGTTGAGCCCACTTGTTTTGAGGATGTTGTTGGTCATGCTCATTGGGATGCAGCAATGGATGAGGAGTGGTTGCATTAGAAGCCAATAAGACTTGGGATCTGGTAGCCTTACCTAAGGGTAAGAAAGCTATTGGTTGTAAGTGGGTTTACAAAGTCAAGCATAATGTAGATGGCTCAGTTAGTAGGTATAAGGCTAGGCTGGTTGTAAAAGGCTATGCTCAGACATATGGCATAGATTATGAAGAAACATTCAGTCCAATTACTAGGATGGCAACTGTTAGGTATATGATTGCCTTGACAACAGCCAAAGGTTGGAGTTTGCAGCAAATGGATGTTAAGCATGCCTTCTTGCATGGTGAATTGCAAGAAGAAGTGTATATGGAGCAGACAATAGGTTATGATGCAGGTTAAAGAAGGTGCTCTATGGGCTGAAGCAAGAACCTAGAGCATAGTCTGACAAGATTGGAGAGTATGTTGTCAATATTGGATTTTGTATTTCTGATGCTGATCACTCACTTTATGTGAGAAAGGGAGATGCAAGATTGGTCATCATAGTCATCTATGTGAATGACTTGATTATTATAAGTGACAGTGACAATGGGATTGCTAAAGTTAAGGACTTCTTAAAGAAGAAGTTTGAGATGAAAGATTTGTGTGAGCTGAGATACTTTCTTGGTATTGAGGTGATCAGATGTGATGATGGTATATGGCTATCCCAAAGGCAATATGGCTTGGATATGTTATATAAGTATGGTATGACAGCATGTAAGCCTCTTTTAGTACCATTGGAGCAAAATGTGAAGCTGAGTGCTGATGTTGGGGATGAGATAGAAGACCCTACTATGTTTAGGAGGATAGTAGGGAGTTTGATTTATATAACTATCACAAGGCCAGACTTGAGCTATGATGTTGGCCTTGTCAATCAATTTATGTAGATGCCTAGAAAGCCTCATTTGGATGCATTTAGACATATATTGAGGTATGTGAATTCCACTTTGCATTATGGACTTTTTTATGAGGCAAGTAAAGACATACAAGTATTTGGATACACAGATGCAGATTGGGCTGGTAGCATGTCAGACAGAAGATGTACAAGTGGATTCATGTTTTCCCTTGGTAGTGCAGTAGTTACATGGAGCAGCAAAAGCAACTTATAGTTGCTTTATCGAGTACAGAGGTTGAGTATAGAGGTGCTACTATGGCAACATTTGAGGTGGTATGGTTGCAGAAGTTATTAGGTGATTTGGATGTGCAGGGAGATGGTCCAATTGTTATTCATTGTGACAACATGAGCAACATACAGTTAGCTAGGAATCGAGTGTTCCATGCTAGGACAAAACACATTGAGGTGCACTACCACTTTGTGAGAGAGAAGGTACTTGCAGGAGAGATTGACTTAGTATATGTCAGCACCACACAGGATTAGATAGCTGAACATTTTCACAAAGGCATTGGGTGTAGAGAAGCTTGAAAAGTTTCGAAGCTTACTTGGAGTTGCGGAGATAGAGTTGAGCTTGAGCGGGAGTGTTGAGATGGCAAGCTCAACATGTGCGGACATTGATGATGGACCACTTGGCTAGATGAGTCTGCACATCTACACTTAGCATGTTGGCAGTCATTATGATACTCACATGGCCACTGGCTTATCGCTTATTATATTTAGTTTGTTACACCTACCTATAGTTGGCAAAGATATAGCACCAGTCGATTAGTGTAGTCGTTTATGCACTGTTTGACTTAGTAGGCCACTTTTTTTAATGTTGTATGTTATCTATACTTTGTGTACATTGTAAGTGTGTGGAAGAAGAAGAAACCAATAAGAAAACGTTTTGGCCTCCATATCTCTTCTTGTGTTCTTGAGTGAGCTTCCTCTTGTATATATAGTGTGTGTTTGGTGCAGTAGCTCAAGCAAGTCCCCCCAACACGTGATTCTTATCAGAGTGGACTTTATTTTGAATTTGTTTTATGCTCATGACACGTCTTGATTTCTTTGAAGTGTTTGTGAGGATGCTTAGAGGATTGGAAGAGAAGGAATGTTGACCCACAATTTGTGCAACAAATAGGTATATTTTGGGAGCTTCATTGCAAAATCTCAAGATTCTAGACATTCAAATGATGTAATTTCTATGAAAAATCGATTTTAAAAACATTGTAAAGGCATGGCTCAAATATTCTAAGTCATGACCTTCTGGATGTGTTTTCAAAGTTTGAAAGAGGCTAGGAGGTTCTTTTGCAAATAAATAAGAAGGTCTCTTAGATCTTAGTTTGAAGTTCTATTATGAAATATAAAAATAATAGAAAAAAAGACGTGCTTGGAGGAGTTGATTGGGAGAGGGCACGACACATTTAGGTGGCTCTTCCCTCTTCTTTTCCTCTTCTCTTCTCCTCATATCTTCTTGCATAATTTTCTTTCTCTCTTGTGCTTTCCTACCTTTTCTTCTCTCATGGTGGTTGAGAGTGATGAAGAGGATGAAGATGATGGATGTCTTAGAGGTACTTGATTAATGAGGTTTCTTTTTGGCAAGAGAGGCTATTTTGGTAGGTTTATGGTGATGGGATCTCAGCCTAGGGATTGTCATGACCAAAAATGGACCCAACACTAGCTCTAAGGCTCTAGCTAGGCATCTATGCTCAATTGAAACACCCCATAGCCTCATGGCCAAGAGCATCAAGCTACACACACTAATTTAACTTAGACACACATTTGTATCATTCATAGTCCAAGGGATCCCTTCCCAACTCGTCATAGGGAGTACCCTAACATAAAGGTACCTAGCACCTCATAGCACCTACACAAGGAGCACATCTTGACTGAGTGTCGTGGCCCACTACTATGGCTCTCCTACACCTAAGGGATTCACCCCAAGATGCATTGTTCAAACATATAATACATACGATACATATTCCTCTCTTGTCATCAATTGTTCTAGGAGATCGTTTGTATCCTCACTTTATTAGTCCCCAAAGAAACAAATGTACTAATCCTATAGCTTGGGACTCACCCTCAACGTGGGTCAACATTCATAAATAAAGATAGGTGCTATGCATCCAATATATATTTCCAATACCATGTAATGAATACAATGTAAGAGTGCCTTTTTCATCTTGCATACATGTGTTAGAAAATACGGATGGACATAGCATTCAGGTTGCTCCATATAAACTTCTTCCTGTAAGTCACCATTCAGAAAGGAACTTTTTACACCCATTTTCCATAACTTCCAACCTTTAGGTGCTGCCAATGTAATGACCATTCTAATTGTTGTCATTTTAGGTACAAGGCTAAAAGTCTCCTCATAGTCAAGGCCATACTGCTATGCATACCCTTTTGCGACCAGCCTCGTCTTATAGTGTTCCAATGGCCCATCTGACTTGCATTTAACCATGTACATCCATTTACAGTCGATGGGGACTTTGCCTTCAGGCAACTGAATGAAATCCCATGTTCCATTTTCAGACAATGCTAAATACTCTTCATCCATGGCAGCACACCAGTTCTCATTTGCAACTGCCTCATCAAACTTAGTGGCTTCTTTGAAACCTATCACCTTAGTCATATAGGCGTAGTGACAGGCTGTATATCTAATGTATGTGTAGCTGTCAACTGGTCTTCTGACCCTTTTTGACCTTCTCAACTATGGCTCACTCTGAGCTTGCCTCTCATAAGGTGATACATAACAATCCTGCCTTGCACCAGGTGTCATAATAGAAGGAATCCTCGACTCACTATCCAAGCTATCACTGCTAGACGACTCATAACTTGCGTTAAGTGGAATTGCTACATCCTCAAACTTCTTTTCTTTTCCCTTATCCAATCTACCCCTCACTAACATGTCTGTGTGATGTAGGAGTATGATTCTACAACCCTCCTCGCCAAGGACTCACTGTAGATGACACATCATCTATCGGACCACTCATAGATGTACTATTTGTAAGTGTATTTTCAACATTGCTTGTGATGGAGGATCCATCAGTAATCACTTCAACTAGATTCCTATACCAAGAGGCCAACTCGTCAAAGACAACATCTCTGCTTATCAAAGTTTCATGACTAGACGACACATAGCAGTTATAGACCTTCTTATCCTATGCATAACCCAAAAGCATGCTCTTGATAGCCTTGGGATCTAATTTCTTCCTCTTTTCATTAGGGATATGCATGTATGCAATGCAACCAAATACCTTTAAGTGCCTAATGTAAGGTTTATGACCATACAACCTCTCATAAGGTGTTCAATCATGAATCCCTACTATAGGGGTTCTATCCAGCACATATACAACATTCACCACTACTTCAACCTAGTAAGCATTGGGCAAACTCTTTTCATTCATCATAGCTCTAGCTAACTTCATCAGTACCCTATTTTTCCTCTCTATTACACCATTTTGCTACGGTGTATAGCTACAAGTAAGCTATCTTTTTATCTTGTACTTTGCAAGATATCTGTCAAACTCTTTAAAGACATATTCTCCACCTCCATTTGACCTAAGATAAGAGATATAGTAGCCTAACTCATTTTTAGCATGCTTCTTGAAATCTCTGAATGCATCAACCACTTCATCTTTATGTTTCAATATGTACAGCCAAGTATACATGTTGAAATCATCAATGAAAGATACATAGTAACGAGCATCTTCAAACAAAAGCATTATGAGACGGGGACCCCAAACATCAAAGTGTATCAACTACAAGTATTTCGAGCTATTCTTCACATGTCTCATAGATAGAAATCATGCCTACATTCCAAACTGACATGCAGGACATACATGGCCAAAGTCATTATACTTGAATTTGGACAATCGAAGTGGCACTTCCTTGCTGTATAGATTTCAGATTTTGTACATTAACATGGCCAATCCTCTTATGCAAAATCTCAACATCCTGAAAAGAACCCTCATCATGTGCAAACATGGCTGCCTTAAGTTCTAGAATGGTCACATCCAATGTAGACATCCTACCATCCCTTCTATCTTGAGCAAATAATTTGCACCCATTACCGTATTCTTTAATAAAGAAACCCTTAGAAGTCTCAAACCATTTTCGCAAGACTACAGCATGGCAAAGGTTAATGCCTACGACACCCCACGTTGAAGACAATAATTAGGGCATCCTTTCAGGACTAAGTGTGCAAACATCTAAAGATGAATCTCCATGTTAATGTGGAGTTTCCACTTAAGGACATGAGATTTTTGAGTGAACGAAGAAATTTCTTAGTCTAAGGAAAGAGATACAAGATGGGATGAATGACAAATTTGTGGCTTGAGCTATTCATCAAGAGCAAAATAATAAAAATATTATTTTTTAAAAAATGGTTGCAATCGGATTAAGGGGGAAAGGGCATGATGAGAAGGGGTGCCAGCTTTGGTCGAATCAGAATGCTGGGGAGAGGAGAGAGGAAGAGAAAATGACAATTGACCCTAAAGAAGAGAAATCACCATGGAAATAATATTCAATCTATCTAATTGATTGAATCATTAGTAAGAAATGCTCATGGCCATGAAGAAAGGAGCGACATTGAAATGTTGATCTCACAAGAGGAGGGAGAGGGCACCTTCTTGGGGCCCATCAATTTGTAGAGGGAGAGAAAGAGAATGTCTGGGAGGAGAGCCTGCCAAAGTTAGAGAGACAATGCCATTATCTATTCTTCTCCTTGATTTCTCTATTTTTTCTTTTTAAATGGAGATGTATAGATAGATCCATTGGATCTATACCTTGAAACCAAACTTTCTAAAGTCAAACACAAAACTTCCTAGATAAACCGCCACTAGTATGGCAGGAACAATTTATAAGGAGCTGGCCCTGAATAATGGGGAGAAGCCATAGTTTTCCTAGGTTAGTATCCTAGTGTCCAACATAGAGACATAGCCGTGAAGGTTAAAATTAAAAGCGAAGTGCAAGACTAAGTAGGTTTACTAAAGTCTAGATATTTGCATGAGATTTGTTGGACTACTACGAAGGAGTGTCATAACTATTGAGGAAGGCTAGATAAATCATAAGAATTAGTTACCAATATCACCTATTTGGTGCAACAACTCATAGGAGTTGGCTTGGAAACACGATCAAAAGTGGCTTATTTGGCTGGTCATTTTTTGGTGTGTTTGTCAAAAGTCAAGTGCACTCGAAACGGTTGATTGATCTCACTTGGATCTTTAAATCCTAGGTATTTATGAGTGAACATGAGGCAAAGAGTTATGTTCTTGGAGTTGGGACTATAACGATTGCATGCAAACCATGGTTATATTAGTAGTGCACTTTGGGCTAATAGATGCAGTAGAAATAAATACAATCAGTGTATCATACCACTTCGACTGGTATTATCGTAACGCTTATCAAACCTTTAGAAGAGTGGTATGGGATGATGTGTTGCCTTGGATACATGTATACAGAGGTTTAAAAGTTACTTTTGACACAAAAGACATTAGAGATGTTGTTGAAATTTTAGGCCTAATCTCTAAGAAAGAAGAAAAGTTGCCTTATGGAGAAATAGACCTAGAGTTACCAACCATTATAAACCTTCTAAGCATGCATGCATCTAAAAATTTAACTTTATAGCTTCAAACAAAACGTGCAAAATTTTAGACTATGAAAGTAATAGCTATTTCATTAATAGTGGATGAATTTAGAGGAGAGACGGAGATAGAAAAATGAAGCTCAAGATCAAGGAGCTAGAGAACGAGTGGCATGATAGAAGGAGACTTGGCTATTAGAAAGGTTTGAGAGGGTGAATGAATTATTGAATCTGCGCGGATGGATGATGTGTCTAACTCAAACATAGAATCTTTTAGGCCTAGTATATCATTCGATAGAACACCATCAAAGGGAAGTGAAGTAAACTCATATCAATGGGATCAAGTCACCTCAAACACTAGTAGTGCCACCGGGGAAAGGAGTAGAAAAAATAGTGGAAGTAGGGGGAGTGAAGATAATGCTACAGTAGGGAGTACGGAACCACCCTTTGATTGGGATTTAGAGTCGAATTTTGGATTGTGCCAACTATTTAAGGAGCCTAAGGAACTTGTGTGGTTGGATATTACCCAAGATTTAGGGTTAGATATATTATTTAGAGAAACAATGTCTTGCAACCTAGTTAGATTAGCTGACTTTACGCAATTTTAGGGACTGTGGGACGAGGATCCCGATGCACATTTGCAAAGATTTGAGGTGATCTATGTTGCCAATGAGACAGTAGAGGATGACAAAAAGCTTCATATCTTCCCTACAACATTAGAAGATGAAGCATCAAGGTGGTATGAGAACCTAGATGCCCAACACAAAGTGACTTACGGTGCCTTATCAAGAGCATTCCTAGAAAAAATTTCAACAGCAAGGTTTCCAAGATAGACTAGCCCTTCCATTGGATTATTTGTCCCAAGGAACAACCAAAAGTGTTGAACATTACATTGAATGTATGGAGACACTTATTCGAAAGATGAATCCAGCTCCTGATGATCCCACGCAAAAGTGTAAATTTATTGATGGGCTTAATCTTGAAGTTCATTAGCATGTTAGCCTATAATGGCCAGCTACACTGGGAGATGCTAAAACACATGATAGATGGTGGAAAGAAGTGTAACTTAGCCAATGACGACGGAGGGACTTATTTAAAGAACCTCAGATGGAATATCTAAGTACTTCAAGTGGGATATCTAAGAACGTGTCTTATGTGACCGTTCCTTTAAATCCATTGGTAACTACAAGTTCAAATGTATCAAGTGTACCTTTAAATCCATATACTTCACTCATATAGGAAGTAGACAAGAATGCTATCTATGCCGCAATCTCAGTCCCCTCTTGATGAAGCAAAAATAGCTGATATTATTGCAAAATCCCTAGGAAAGTTGAAGGAGGAAATCATGGGTGTGATGCAAGCACCCTTGAAAGAAATTTATTCGATAACAACATAGTCTTCTAATGCACAATAATCCTCGAGTAGCTCAACTTCAAACCCACCTAGATCCAATATCTGGTGTGGTAAGTGTCATGGGTATGGCCATGTGGCTACATAGTGTCCATCGCCTTTAAGACTATCCACCATTCTGCACTTTTTGCCTTAAGACAAGGAATCTAGATACAAATTGTTGGTATAAGATAGATCAAGAGCAACAACAAGCTTGTGTAATGAAAATGAATTACAATTACATGGATCATAATAATACAACTTATGTGATTAGACCACCTAATCAACCTTTTAGGCCGAGAGGATTTCCAACCCAAGGTAGACCCCCAGTACCCTGAAATAATTACAATAGTGATGGAAACAGAGGAAGAAATTCTCATTTTAGGAGAAATAATGGTAATTTTCATAATCCAATGGAGCAAAATGGACAACAAAGGCCTAGGAGACCGGTAATTTGTTATCGATGCAAACAAGAAGGTCATATAGCTACATATTGTCCAAATGTGCGTAAAAAATAAGACTTTACTCCTCTTTGTGGGAGGTGTAGCGGCGAAGGGCATCACAAAGAGAAATGCCCTAAGTAAGAAGATAACAAAACTAATGACAGGGTGGTAAGCAAGTTTCTAATGAACCCTCAACCTCATCCACAAATTCAGTTGAAGTAAGGCAAGTGAATGGAGTAAAGTCTAAATTCATACCCCGTAGGGTGACCTTTAAGGCTGCTAACCCCATGATTGGTGTGGTTAACTAGAGTGCAAAAGTAGCAACAATATGAGTAAGGTCTAGCAAGAAGATAACAAAACTAATGACAGGGCGGTAAGAAAGTTTCTAATGAACCCTCAACCTCATCCACAAATTCAGTTGAAGTAAGGCAAGTGAATGGAGTAAAGTCTAAGTTCATACCCTGTAGGGTGACCTTTAAGGCTGCTAACCCCATGATTGGCGTGGTTAACTAGAGTGCAAAAGTAGAAAAAAGATGAGTAACGTCTAGAGAAAGAGAGTTCAGAATTAAAAGGAGCAATGAAGAAGATAAACCTAAGGATATAGATCCTAATGTAGAGCTACCTGAGTCAATTCCTCTGACCATCCATTATTACCTGTGCCTTTACTAAATCTTGAGTTTCAAGTGGGAGTAGCTCCTTTTCTTGAAAGACTCATTCCTCCCAAGGAAGGAAGCAAAGAGTAGACAAAAGTAGTAAACAAGACCTATGATCTTTGGGCTGCATTAGAAGAAGTGTTTTTTACCATTAACCTTCAACAACTGCTAGAAATAGTGCCTACATGTTGAAAGTAGCTTTATCATAAATTAGTTCGGTGTTAAAGGAAGAGGATCAAGATTAATGCTTCTAAAGTAAGCTCAAATTCTTCCAAAATAAAAACAACTAAGGACGTAAAAATAGTAGATTTGTTTGTGATCCACGAGCTCCAATTATAGATACTACTATTAATGGCCACTTGTTGAATGAAGTGCACTTAGATGGTGGCTCAATAGTCAATTTGATGACAAAAGAAAAATGCAAAAATTAGGGTTGAAGAATCTAGAACCTACCCATATAGTTTTATGTATGGCTGATAAAAGGAAAGTGATTCCTTTGGGGTTACTTCGAAATGTGAAATCTGTAATTACTAGCCTAGAATTTCATGTGAATTACTTAGTAGTTCACTCATTGTCAAATATCTCTTCATATTCTGTGTTGCTAGGTCGACCTTGGTTATACCAAGCAAAGTGCACTCATGATTGGTATAAGGTTCAATTGTGACAATTGTGATTGATCCTCGAAATGATCAGGTTAAAATACAAGTTTACGTCTAAAGATTAAAATGATCGGATTGGTATAAGGTTCAATTGTGATTGGTCCTTGAAAGAGTCAGGAGACGAGATTGTTAGTGAAATGGATGAGAAATCCAACAGAGAGTTTTATAACTTGAAAATGGAGAGGACCAATCACGAAGGGTCTTATGTCTGGTTATTTAAAACACAACGCCCAACAAGAGCTAAAAAATAGATATAAATATGGTATATCAGCCTCACAAGGTAGAACAGATAGGTATTGGTGAATATGTTGTAACATTTTCATTAGACAAAGATTCAAATAGTGATATTACTCATTGGTTGTCTACGTTTGAAGATACAACCCTAGACTGCTTAATGCTCTCTACAGGGGAAGTGGAATACTTTTATGATTTGCTTGAAAGATATTCCTCATTATACATGGATCAGGAGGAAAATAATCAATAAGATGCATTTTTTACGTATAGCAAGGCAGAAGTGATTTCTATGGATGAATTAGAAGAGGAAGAGACGCCTGAGTTAGTGACATTTATTGTAGACGACATCTCAACAAACTCTTTGAAAAATATGGAAGAATTTGATGTTATTCAGAATAATAATGGCATGCCTAAGAGTAGGGTCTTTGCTACTTTCCCTTATGAGGAAAATGCTCTACCTCCTTTGGATTTGAACAATTGCTAGATATAGTTAAAAGAACTTATTGTCACTAGCTAGAAAGAAAGGAAAGAGAAAGGAGGAGTAGGAATAGGTGCAAACAGTTACAAATACCAATATCGCAAGATGGTCAGGATTACTCAGCTTTGACCTTAATAGGTTTGCACAAACATCTAGTGAACATCAAGGTAATTATGTTAGGATAATCAGAGAATTAAACAAGGCATTGGAAGTAGAACGTGAGGTAGTAATGACTGTTGTAAATGAAGCAATGAAGAAAATTACTGAGTTACAAAAAGAAAAGGTAGAATTTCAATTTAGAGAAAGGTGATATCTAGATGAAATCTCACTTCTAGAGTTGTATTCAGAAGAATAGAAGTTAAAATCAAGTAATAGGGAGTTATAGATGGAACAAGCCTTACCTATATATAAGAACTATTAGGACAAATATGAAAAGACTAATAGATTTTGGGAAAAAGATAAATCTAAGTGTACTTTTGAGCCAAAAAATCGAGTGAAAAACCCTACTAGTGTTCCTTGGTTGTATCATCCCTTTAAGCACTTCAATGGATATACGCAAAAGATTTATCATTATTCTAAGGGACCACTAGTTGGTTATCAACAAGTTCAATCTAAACCCGCTCAATATGCAAAATATGCGAGTGTGTTGCCTAATCCAAAAGAAAGGGTGATTGATTTTAATATCTATGGGGATGGGAAGGAACCACAACCTAGATGGTTTGAACTTGCGACACCTAGGGATTTTGTAGAACTTAATCAAGTCATACATTATCTGGGTTGTCGAATTCAAGGTGAGGAAAATGAGGATCTACATTCATTTATTCTCAAGTTTAAGCTTAATGGATGGTCTTGGAATTTAGATGATCAAGAATGTTTGGAAAAGAATAATAAAATCTTACGTCAATATCATCGTAAGTTACATTATCAATATCCATGTGATTCAGAGAGCAGATACCTAGAGTAATTGGTTCTATCAAATCCTCATAAGGATTTAAATGCCACTAATGACTGCTTGGGTAAAACCTAGGAAAGATATATTACAAAGTTTTTTTCTGAGATAACAAATGTCTATAGAATAGAGGCTCATGGTGCTACTCATGATAATCTTGCTATTATTCCATATAGGGCTTTACCCTTGGTACATTATGTGAATGCAATGAAAGAAGAACCAAAATCGAGTGCTAGGAATAATTTTCTTGAAAATGTATCAATGGGGATATCTGATGATGTGCCTACAATCAAGCCTTGAAAAATAGCCTTTTTGTTTCTTGAAGAGCCCAAAGTAGAAGTAGTTAAAATAGAAATGGCAGAAGGGAAATATTTAAATCTAGGAGCTCACTTGGAATCCCAAAAACATGGAAGGTTTGAGGAAGTATTACAAGCACATGTTGGGGAATTTGCTTAGTCTTATACTAACCTTAAAGGTATTAAAGTTGAACTTTGTCAACATTATATTGATCTAGAACAAGGCACAAAACTTGTATGTCAACGTCAACGAAGAACAAATCTTGTGTATGCAAAATTGGTCAAAGGTGAGATCACTAAGCTTCTTGATGCATGATTTTGTTTATCCTATTGCATATAGTGAATGGGTCTCCCATATTGTGGTAGTACCCAAGAAGAATAGTAAGAAGATTCACATTTGTGTTGATTATAGAAAGATGAATAGCAAAACACGTCAAGATCATTTTCATTTTACAGATCAGGTACTTGATAAAGTTGTAGGCCATGAGCTATATTCTTTCATGGATGGGTTTAGTGGCTACAATCAAGTGTTAATTCATCCTAAAGATCAATCCAAAACTACCTTTACTATACTGAATGGGGTGCATTCACCTATAAAGTGATGCCTTTTGGTTTATGTAATGCACCCATGACATTTCAAAGAGTTATGATTGCAGCCTATCAAGATTTTCTACGGCAATGGATGGAAGTTTTTCTAAATGATTTTTGTGTCTATGAGATGGCAAAAGAAATGCTTGATCAATTGGCGCAAGTGTTTGAATGTAGTGACGAAGTAGGTATCTCCTTAAACCTTGATAAATGTGTTTTTGGAGTGCCAAAAGGAATGTTGTTGGGGCATATCATTTTCTAAAGAAGGTCTTGTTATGGATCGAGCTAAAATTGAAAAGATTTCTGCACTTTCACCTCCAAAAAATCTTAAGAAATTGTGTGGATTTTTGGGACATCTAAATTATTATCATTGATTCATACTCAATTTTGCTAAGGTGGCCTCACCTTTAACAAATTTGTTATGAAAGAATACTCCTTTTAATTGGGTTGTTGCTTATTAAGAAGTATTTGAATTTGTTAAGCAAAAGTTAATTGAAGGACTAGTATTGGCACCCCCGGATTGGATAAAATAATTCCATATTCATGCCGATGCATCTATGTATGCTCTAGGAGCTGTTTTATGCCAAACAAATGATAATAAGGTGGATCATCCAATTTATTATGCAAGTCCTATTTTAAGTGATACAGAAAGGAACTATATCACCATTGAGAAAAAATTCTTATCAATTGTATTTGTGGTGGAAAAAATCCATCATTATTTACTAGGGAATAAATTTACTATTTATGAAGATCATGAGGCATTATAGTATTTGCTTAATAAAGCAGAACTTTTGAGATGTGTAATTTGTTGGATGTTATTATTTCAAGAGTTTGATTTTCAAATAGTTACTCGTCTTGGTAAAGCTTATGTTCTAGTAGATCATATTTCACGATTATTAACATCTAATAAGGAAGAAGGGATGATCTACCAAATGCATCACTTTTTACTGTGGAGATGCAAGTTCCATGGTATGTTGATATTGCAAATTTTCTTAGCACAGCTCATTATCCACGGGGTGGTGATAAACAATGAAAGTGATAAATTTTAATGCAAGCACACTCTTATGGATTATTGGGGGGTTACCTTTATAAATTCTTCCCATGCGAGGGTATCTATCGGCAATGTGTAAGGGAAGATGAAGTCCCTGTGGTTCTTAAGGCATTGGATAATGAGCCGTGTGGTGGCCATTTTTCCGATGAAGTAACCGCATGAAAAGTTCTATTAGCTAGTTACTGATGGCTTGCCCTATTGAAATGTGCTTATTATTGTTGCTGAAAATGTGATGTCTGTGAAAGGACTGGTCATCCTTCTAAGAGTTTTGCTACACCTTTGACACCTATATTGGCATTAGTGCCTTTTGAGAAGTGGAGAATTGACTTTGTAGGCCCAATTTATCTGCCTACTAGATATCAATCTAATCGTTATATTTTGGTATTTACTGACTATATTACAAAGTGGGTATAAGCGAAAGCGCTTAAGATGGATAAAGCCATTGAGGTGGCTAAATTTATATATGAGAATATCATTACTTGCTTTGGTTGGACATTGAAATTAGTAAGTGGTCAAGGTTCCCATTTCTTGAATGTTCTAATTAGCGAGCTAATGGAAATTTGCAAAATTAAGCATCTCAAATCAATGTCTTATTATCCTAGAGCTAATGGCCAGGTTGAAGTAACCAATCACATTATTTGTGGGAGTTTAACTAAAATGGTTGCTTCTCATCGACGGAACGTTTATATGAGGCATTATGGTCCTATAGAACCTCTTATAAAGTGATAGTGCAAAATACACCCTTCAATTTAGTTTCTAGAACTAATGTTATTTTTCCAATTGAGCATGAGTTGCCTACTCTATGAATAGCTTTGTCATTACGATTAGGTTGTTTTGAATCGTTGAAGCAAAGGATTTTACAATTGGTGAGGTTAGATGAGGAAAGACTGTTAGCTTTAAAGAGCTTAGAAGCAATTCAGAAACGTGGTAAAGCTTGGCATGATCAAAATATCAAAATATGAGAGTTTAAAGAAGACGATTTGGTTTCATTATATGATAGTCGCTACTACAAATTTCCTGGTAAGCTTAATTTTTTTTGGTTAGGACCTTTTAAGGTTGTTAAAGTTTATGATAATGGTTCTTTTGATGTACAAGATATTAATGTTAAAATTGAGATATTAAGAGTTAATGGCCTCCACCTTAAACATTTTGACTTAGTTTAGTTAGGTATAGTTAGGTTAGTGGTTAGAATAATCCTTTAACTAATCTATATTTGGATTTATTTTCTTTCTTGGGGGTTTTTAAAGGGATGTTGGTATGGCTTTTTTGTGGATGGATGCGCTTTATACTCATCTTGATGCTAATAGTTCTGATCCTATTCATGTCGGGTCTTATAGTATTCCGCATTTTGAAACGCATGACAGGTTCTTATATGCATCGAGAGGAGAGGCCTATTATGGTTCTTCTTTTGTGTTCATTTTTTGTTTGCAATACCATCCACCCTTTGGTTGTAGGCAATGTCAGCGATATCTTTAGGTGCATGTGCAACACTTGTGTTGGCAGTGTCGTACTTACTTTTGACGTTATGGTACCACTATCATGTAGGATGCTATAGGTTACACTTATTAGCGCCATGATTATGATAGTGTATTCTCACCTGAGTGTGGTGTTGCTCAGTTTAGAGTGGGTAGAGAGCAACAAGAATTTTCCTGATATCAAGCTATTGTTTATCGTTTTACTCCATCATATTGTGATGATCAAGTAAATGTTAGTTGTCCTTGTTGGGTTTATATCTGTTGATATATGGATATGATAGAGGGCTACTCTTTAGGATGTTTACCCGTGGCACCTATGCCCTATTATGACCATGCATATATAGCTTTTAATAAATTACCAAACCAATTCGTATGTGTAGAAGAAGCCTACATAGTCGAGATGATTTAGAAACCATCAATCAACTAGGTGCACTTTAGAGACTAATGGCCTAACTAAAAGGCATATTGGCAATTAGTCTTTAGAAAGGCCTATATGGTCTATTGTTTTGTCTTAGGGTCGATACTCATCTAGAAGCACTCAACGGCCTCACTAAGGCAAAAAGTCCAACTTGTTTTTGAGAGGTTTATCTGGCCTTCATAGTGAAGGGAAAGGTCTAAAGGCCTGAAGGGGGGGAAGGGAGAGAGAGAGAGAGAGAGAGAGAGAGAATTCAAATCGGTTTTGCTGCAATTAGCCATGAATTAATGACATGCTTCAAAACCATATCTACTTGCTTATTGGGGATGGGATTACCAAAGCCCTCACCATGGTCGATTCGTTCTCTTGTCTCCTTCTCTCTCCTTCATGATGTCTAACATCAACCTGTGATCGCTCTTCTTTTCTTGCATTATTTTTACTGTAGCTCCCCACTTGATGGGACCTAAAATGGGCCGGCACTAGCTATGGCATAGCTAGCACCGAACCTCATGCATATGACAGACAACCCCACCACATGGCCTTGCGGGCCACGAGCATCTAAAACTCACTTTGCACTAAATGCTTATGACGATTTTGTGTTTGTATCCAATATGTAGTCCAACGTTCATCTTCCCTTCTCCTCAAAGGGAGATCCCATATTATATAGGCATAATGCCTTGTAATACACACATAGGGAAGCACCTCTTGGCTAATTATCGCGGCTCCACTGTGACTCTCCTACACCTCGCGGATTAGCCCCAAGATGCGTCACTAACACATATAACGTTCACACAAACTCCACTCTTTCATAATTCAGCGTTCCAGGAGATTTTGATTTGCCTCACAAAACTTTCCCCAACGGAAGTGCCCATCTAACTGACGACTTAGATTTCCTGTCCTCTCAGCGTTGGTTAAAATTTATCAATCAATTGCAATGCATTCTAGGAGATACCATGTGACATGCTTGATGCAAGGTGTGTGACGATTGTGCACAACCATTTTATGATTAAAAAAACCAGCCATGTGAGGTGCATAAAACAACCCTTTCATGAATTTTAACTAAGCATTACGTGCTGCGCTCCTTTAGAGACTAGCACCAAAACTTCTGTGCTACTAGTCACCTATATTTAATTATGAAACGATCCCTAAATGCTATGAACAAAGAGGGAAATTAGAATTTTAATCTTTTCAGCAATTAGATCATCACACAAACTTCATACCCCCCTCATCATTTAGGTGTTGCTGCGTTGTATAGGTGTAAATGCTTGTTTTGTGTCATTTTTGTATGTAAAAAATAATAAACACGTACAAGAACACAAAGGATGAGGCCAAAATGAGGCTTTACCTCATGCTTTAACCTCGCCAAACATTCACGCATATATATCTTATTTTTTCATATTTTTAAAGCGCAAAAATCTCACTTTTCTCTATTTTTTCCTATTTATTATTCATAAAAAATGGGTATTTTCTAATTTATTTGTGTTAGCTTATTATTTTGACTGAAACTTAACATTTTCTTTGATTTTATCTCATTTCCACTCCTTTTTCCCAACTCAAAAATAGAAAAAACGACTAATTTCCATTAAAAATGACATTTTACGAGTTTTAAAGAATTAATAACGGCTCTAAGTCATTACGGGTTCTGCATTTCTGTAGTTATAGCCCTCAAACATGATGCAAATAAGGTTCAAACAAAAATTCATTGCATATGAACAACATTTGGACCATGAAACAACAAAAACAAGCAAAAATTTTCATAAAATTGGAGCATACCGCATGTCTTGCGTGTTGCGGGTTTTTTAATAATTATTCTAGGCAACCCACAGAGCAACCAACAAACCATTCTTCAGTGCTGAGCCTCTTTCCTTAGCCTCCTCTTCATCTTGGAGCAATCACAGCCGGTCAAGCATCCTTTAGCCCCTCTTCTTCTTGATTTCTTACACATGAATTGCCTCTATGTAAGAGTGAGAGGAAGGAGAGAGAAAGATTGGTTTTTTATCTCTTTGCTCACAGCATCATTCCTCGCATGGTCTAGAGCAATCGAAGGCGCAGAGAATCTTCATCCCACAGTAAGGAGGGTTCCTGTGATCCATTTGCCCGATCAGAAAATGATGAAAATGGGGGAAAAATGGGGCGCAAAAAACTGACATCCCCCCACCCCCCCATGGCGTTTCAAATAGTGAGCTTTCAAGCTCTTAATTAGAGCTCCAAGCTTTAATACACAAAAGAATCAGTTCATGACTTGGGTTTCACACTGCACGGAAGTGGATTTTTCAGTTTTGAGAGGGCAAACGACATCGAAATCGAGATCCGTCTGGACGAGTGGTTTCGTGATATCGAAATCTACAAAGCTGGGCCTTGTCATACTCTTTCTGGCTTCCAGATTCAATAGCTGCTTTCCAACCCTGAACCTTGCGGGGATTAAATGGGGGATCAAACGACCTCTGAATGGAGATCCGAGTCTTGCGTTGGATTCCTGACGTCATTTTGCATCTAGAAAAACTCCAGCTTGGCCATCCTCCACCATTTGATTTTCATGAAAATAAGCACTAGTGCTTTAGGGACTTGCCGCTTAAAATCGTACTGATTGCTACCGATGCCTTGACGAAGTCTATTTTTCCCCTGATATTTGTAATTTTTGGCTATTTTTAAGCATGTCTCGGCATAAAAAATCATGTGTCATTGGTGACCATGGGATTGGGCGACTCAGCCCGTCGAATCCCATGAAGAGATCTGCACATAAACAACAAAAAGGAGCATCAAGTTGATACGAAAAATACACAATACAACACATCACAGCTCATGCGCTATCCCGTGACAAAACCAAGGCATGGAATCCACGAGGAGTAGGCCCAACATAATCTGATAGAAGGCCCGAAGCTAGTCACTAACCAACTGCTCCAACACGTACCAAACTCAAAAGAACCATCAAAGAGGTCATCCTAAGTGGTGGTCTGAACTACCTACCTGACTCAACCAGAAGCTCCTACTAGGCGAGGACTCCTATAGCTTGATCAAGAAATATTTTCTTT
The DNA here is from genome assembly GCF_053477565.2 of Lygodium microphyllum. Classification (NCBI taxonomy): domain Eukaryota; kingdom Viridiplantae; phylum Streptophyta; class Polypodiopsida; order Schizaeales; family Lygodiaceae; genus Lygodium; species Lygodium microphyllum. The sequence goes on along the minus strand of NC_141161.1, from coordinate 31,050,076 downwards.
TAGCACATTGCTCTTCTAGCATCTTATTTTCCATACTCGAGTGTGTAAAAAGGAGGGAGCTGAGCATAGTGACCCAAGGAGAACAGGGCATCGGCCTCCGGTCCTATCTCGGTACCCAAAAACCTACCAAGCCCTCTCGAGGCGACACTTAATCCTTGTCTAACGCTCACTTTTATTTTTGCTCCAACCGTCTTTTATTTCATTTTTTAATGGCAATATGTCACCCCAAGGAAGGACAAGATATCGGCCCTGGATCTTGTCTCATCCCCAGGAACCTACCAGGCCTTCACAAGGTGATAAACAATAGCTCAAGGATTTTTCTTTCTTTCCTTTTCTATTTTTATAAGGGTCAAACCTCTTTTCTTTGTGTTGACAAGAGAATCTAACATTTTATCTTTTATTAACTTTCAAGATAGTTGAACCTTATTTTTTAACATTTCTATGCTCCGTTAAAAATTTAAATCTACATAAAATCCAACTAAAAGTCTAAACCCACAAGCAACAAGTTGATTGCCTCTTGATTTGTTGGTCATAGACTAATATATGCAACATTTTGGAGTACAAGCTCCTATTCTGCCACTCAACATAGAGGGTATATGCCTATTTACTTGATTCCTTGAGTCTTGAAAAATGAAACCAAAACATTGTCTCATTCACAAGCCACACATGTTGGAATTAATGGAATGTCTATTGCTTTCAACTTGAAATGTTGGAATTAATGGAATTAATGAAATGTCTATTGCTTTCACAAGCCACACATGTTGGAATTAATGGAATGTCTATTGCGTTCACAAGCCACACATAGTTATAGCTACCTGTCATATAACCATTGCAAACTCTCCCAATGAATGGAGTAGAGTCACCAATTGACTTTATTGTCATATTCTATGTGCAAAAGGCTGATCAATAGCTTTATGATCCTTGCACTACTGTGCCTCAAGTGAGCTCTTCCTCCTTTACTTCAATCATCATATAAGTTTTGCAAAGAAGAGGAAGAAGGAAAAGAGGAAGCAAGAGCTTCTCCACACTAGTTCATCACTCTACCACACACACACACACACACATGCACACACACACACTCTCTCTCTCTCTCACACACACACACACACATAAGCAAGAAATATGCAAAAAGCAAGAAGAGAGCTCTCAATCTTACACACCATAAGAATGATCTTATCTATTTACTTTTTAGTTTCTATACATGGCCTCAAGTCACCCTTTCATTGCATTAGTCTAAACCAATCCTCTCTCACCTTGCACACATTATTTTACATTTTACAACTATTTCTTGACTTGTTTGGCCAAAATCTATTAAGTTTAAACCTCATTGGACTTTAAAATTTGCAAGGGATCGAGCTTCATCCTCTTTTATTAAAATAATTCCAAATAATTCTCTTGTTGAAAAAATGCATGTGCTAAAAAATTGCCCAATTTTCTTCTCTTGTCCTACATTTTTAAAAATTTTAGAGACGTCTTCTATATGATTCTTTGGTTAAGCCTTCCTAGAAGGGGTTAACACTTTTCCATGCAATGCATTGGCAACATCTAGAGGATGAAGACACAAATTTTGTATGCTTTATAACTTTAGCACATCTCAACGAGTTTAAACTTCAAAGTTTATTATCATCAAGAGGTGGTCAAGCATCCTATGAAATGAAAGTAAAGAAGTGTACCTTTAAAAAATAACAACTAGTCTTGTACTATGATACATGTGAGGAGATTTTTCTTAAAAATTAGAGTCTAAGTGGGATGGTTCATATAGAATAGTTAGAATAGGTAAAAATAAGTCCACCACATTATTAACAAATTTATAGGGGGTAAAACTTAGGAATATAATTAATCTTATAAGATTAAGACATATTATCTATCAATATACTAATGAGATGAATGCCCTTGTAGCTTTATGCCGTGTTGATTTGAAACCTGTGAACAACAAAGGTCAAACTAGTTGATGGGATAGATAATTCCCTTTTTGGATCATCCATACCTTGAATAAAGATAATATCAAGGGAAGTCTTGTTTGATGAGCAAAGACTATAAGGTGATTGAGCAAGAATAAGTGATGTTTGTTTGGGAAATGAAGATCTTCTACCATCACTCCTTAAGTATCCTAGCAAGTATCCCTGTAGGTTTTAATGAAGAAGGTAGAATGGAGCCTTTAGTTCACCCTTTGGATATGTTGAAGTTTGCTTATCATAGTTATGAATAGAGATATTGATAATGGCTAGTTTTGTAAATCCTTTATGGACCTATACATTCTATTTTGATGTAGTATCTAAGAGTCCCAATAAGAAAGGGGACTCATTAGAGATCCCCAACATAGGGTCACGATAAAATTATAGATCATTTGTATGTGTTATCACATTGCTATAGACCTAATCACCAAGTTTAAAAGAGTATCTCTTCTGTTGATTCCATGACACTCAAACCAGTTTGCCTACTCATTAACAAATTATGTGTACAAAAAAGACCTACTTGTCAATTGTGATCTTGGATTCTATATATCTCTTAATGATGAGATGGGACTTAGTTGATTATAGATACTCTTATCTAAACCTGCTTTATAAGGCAAGTGGTGGCTAGTTTTGGTAATGTAGAAAGTAGTTGAGACCCATCTACTATTATTATCCTAGATCCATAGGCTCATTAGGTGACATGTTATGCATAGGCCTCTTGTTCTATATACAAGAGGTATGGGTCATAATGATATGGACCTAGTTTAGTGCTAGAAGCCCCATTTTTTCCTTGGAATGGATCATCTTGTTGCATGTTCAACATCACTCCAAGGAGGAATGTGGTATAAGATGTATTGATTTATTACATTAGAATAAGAGGGCCAATTTTTTTGGATATAAATGTTATATCTTGTTAGGCCAAGAGCACCACTTCTCTTGAAGTGAAATTACTTAGTTCATCAGGATAAGAGGGCCATATGCCTAGTTGATGTGGGTGTGTCTAATAGTTCTTTATTTTAGTGCTACACTAGAGAATTTTGAAGAAGCACTTGGAGGGAGCTAATTGCTATGTGGAAGCTTCTTATGGTCAGTCCAAGTGGTGTCTTTCCTTTTTGAGTTCTTTTCCCTTAAATAGAATGTATATGTGTATTTGAGGATATTTCTTTATTTGGTGAAAACTAATAGTTAAGGCATGAATTTAGAATATTAAGTTAGTATGTCTAGGGAGGTTTGAGCAATTATTCTCCTCTTGTGAATATATTTTTTAGTATAAAAATATCTATCTTAGAGGTAACCCTATTGACCCTATCCTCCTAGCCTATCGGAAAGCTAGTTGTAGAAAGTTCTATTAGTTGTGAGGTAGCTAGGGAAAAGCTTGACAAAGAAAAAAAGAAAATGATAAATGCATATAAAATACATACAATAATTATATATGTACAAAGGAATTCTAATCCTTGAAATAACAACATAAAGAGAAAAAATCAAAAGAGCAAATATTCATCCCCTTGCGATAGCAAGCTAGGTTCTTAGGGACAAATCTCAGTCGATGCCTTGCCTTCCTATGGGTAGTATCTAGCCAAAAAAAAAAACAATGGTTGGAGTGAAAATAAAGTGAGTAAGAAAAAAATATTTAGTGTTGCCTTATGAGAGCTTGGTAGGTTCTAGGGTATTGAGACTGGCTGATACTCTATTTTCCTCGAGCCACAATACACTTAGTTCTCTCCTTTTCACACATCGAACTATCAAATAATGAAAAATAAAGAGTGAAAAAATGAAAAAATATATGAATTCAAGTGGACAAGGCTATAGGAGTACTCTCCTAGTAGTTCTTTGTACAATTATTCTAGGTTAGGTAGGCATGTTAGATCACCACTTAGGATAGTGGACAAGGCTATAGGAGTACTCTCCTAGTAGTTCTTTGTACAATTATTCTAGGTTAGGTAGGCAGGTTAGATCACCACTTAGGATGATCTCTTTGATAGATCATTTAACTGGTCTATGTTGGAGGCATTGGTTAGTAACTACCTCTTTATCTCTTTCTCAAATTAGGCTTGACTTATTCTTTATGGAATTTATATCTTGATCTTTGCTATGATGTCGCAGCGCATAGGGTTTAAGGTCACCATAGGGTTTGGCAAGAAAACTGGACAAGATAGATAGATCATTTAACTGGTCTATGTTGGAGGAGTTGGTTAGTAACTACCTCTTTATCTCTTTCTCAAATTAGGCTTGGCTTATTCTTTATGGAATTCATATCTTGATCTTTGCTACGGTGTCGCAGCGTGTAGGGTTTAAGGTCACCACAGGGTTTGGCAAGAAAACTGGACAAGATAGATGGAGATGTGTCTTCAAGAGATAAGTAGATTACAGTGAATGTTTAAAGGTTCAAGAGGAACTTCATAGTCAATCACAGGAGTTTGAGAGAGAAGAATGTATGGCATTTCAATATCTTAGACTTTGGAGATGGTAGAGATAATAGAAGGGTTGAAGGATTCAAGCCAAGTTCTTGAAGATGTTGATAGAGCTTCCAACTACATGTTCTTAGCAAAGATCACAAGAGTATTATCTCAAATATTTTCTTGACTGTAAGAGCAATCACCAATTATAAAATCGAGTACAATATGTTGTCATGTATCATAAACAACTCTACATCCCCTCATTCATACATGATGCCATAGCATGAATCGACTTTGCATGATTACATTCAATTAGGGACAAAAGCTTATGAGTCAATTACAAGGTTTGTAGGGCAAAGAGACTTGCTTCAAGAGAGCTTCAAATTGAGTTCATGATAAGGACTCGTTACCATAGTCAAGAAATAAGAGAAAAAGCTCCTCTTAATTCAACTCAAAGCATCTATGAATGATCTATAAACATTGCCCTGCCATAGGGGTACATAATACTTGCATATTTTGACAAGATGTCTTCTGTAGCATAAGAAATGAATTAAAAGAACAATGATGTAGCTAATTCTCTGAATATGGCTGAAGATATTAGCGCAAAATCAGCCCAAATATCTTCCAAATTTTACCTTTAATGATATCATAAACTCCCGCAAACACAGTGCTGGTGCATTTGGTGTTGAGAGTCCACCACGAGGGTAAGAGACAACAGGGTAAAGGTAGATTCAAGAAGAGGAGTAGATGGAAGAGAAGGGGTTTGAAGAAATTAAAGACGTAGAAGAATACTCCTAAAAAGAATTAGAAAATGTAGAAGAATACTAACAGAGATGAAGCATATAAGTTTCTTTCAGTATTATGAGAAGATATAACTCTAATAGACAAAAATGTATATAAAATAATACATTTCTCTATGCTACTCAGATTGCCAATCTGATGCCTCCATTGGCTCCGAAAGGGGGGTAAAATACCAGCATACATGGCCTAAATTTTGCCAGATCACTCCTTCTTCATCTCCCCCCTTTGGAGTAGTGTTCACTACTTCAAAACAACGATCGCGCATCACGTGATTTTGTCAATCTCTCTTTTTACATAAAATCCTCTCAAATTGGCTGAAAGCTACATGCTTTCTTTTACATGTAATCTGAATCTAGAAGTTGTCTACAGTTTTATAGATTTGTACAAGAGATAATATCTAAAATATCAAAAATTGGCTAAAATCTAATATTTTTGAACTATGGACACTAACACTAATGTTTAAAATGGCATTGGCTCTCTAAATCAATAAGGAAGCCACATTCTAGATTTTTTTAACATGGTATGCGAATACTGGCACCACATCCACCCCCTCCTAACTTGCACATCCGTTAGCATGTGCCAAAGTCTTACGAATTTGCAGTGTTAGAAGAAGTATCTTGTGCCATATCAATGTCTTCATCTTCTACCTTTTCTTCTCCCTCTATGTCTTCATGCTCTTGAATTACATCCAAGTCTTGTAACTCATATGTTGAACTTTCTCTTCATTTGAAGAGCTTGATTCTTTTTCCAGCTACGGGTATCTTCATGCTTGTCCCATCCAATTGAGCCAATGAATATGTTGCATTGTCATGAATGACCTTGACCACATACGGGCCAAACCAATGCTTTACCATCTTCCTAGAAGCACTGTATTCATTGTCTAGGCTACTATCATAGACAAGCACCCAGTCATTTTCTTGAATTGCTCTTGGCCAAAGTCGATGTCTCTTATCAAATCTTCTTTTGTTCTTTAGTCTTGCTATCTTTAGCTTCTCAATAGCTGCTTGAACATCTTGAGGCCTTCTTTCTAGTTGCCATATGCGCAAAGTCAACAACTCTTCTCTATTGATGCCTTCCTCCCACACAACCATATCTACAAAACACTTCTTCAAGAAAAAAATGACAAATAGCTTGAGTGGTCTTGGTTGTTAAGGATTTGCCTTCAAATTGATTGGTTAGATCCTCTCTTGTAAGCACTAAATATCACATATTCCATATTCATGTAGGCATGGTTACAAGATCAATAACCCATCTATAATGTATAGTTAAGGGATAAGTCGGGTGTAACCCATCTCGATGCTTGACCATAGAATACATCTCACACACACAACAGGTTTCAACAAAATGTGCTATGTCCCGATACATATTTTGCTACCAATATTTTTCTTTAAATTTACTAAAGGCTCCCCATATAGGCTTATGGCTAGCCCACAAGCTTTCATGAAATTCCTTCATTACCTATTGTTGCAATCTTTTGTTACGTAAAACTCAGACATGCGCTCCTTTCTTCTTCTTTGTATGCTTCCATATATGCCCTTCTTTAAGAAAAAATCCATAAGCTTTCCGCTTAATATGCTTGAACTCTTCATCAGTCCAAGACTCCTCATCCTTCATTGTGCTGAAAAATTGGCCAATCTTCTTCAAGGAAATGAACTAGAACTTGAGCAATGCAATGAGCATGCTAGCTTCTAGTTGACCACCCTTCTTCCAAAGATAAATCTTTGATCTTTATTGATGTATGTTGATTTACAGCAGTACCTTTTCCTCTTCTTACTATACTTAATGCTATACCATTAAAAAGATCAGCTTCACCTACAAGATTCAGCTTTGGGTTTGTATATGCAGCAACTGAAAGGGTGCTTTCAGCGGCCATGGGATGATATTCAGCAATTATAGATTCTTTAGCTTCATCTTCCTCCATCATCTCATCTTCATTGTCATATCTTGCACATGATAGCACGTTAGCAACTGGATTTGCCTTTCCTACAATATGCTTTAATTCGGGGTTGAGAGATTTAATATATGCAATCCATCTTAGCATAGCAATGTCGGGTGTAGAGTAGTTGGCAATCATGCCCAAGAGTGGAAGACAATTAGTTTCTACCACTATAGAAGCACCTATAAAGTATTCACGATCACGCTTCAATACTGTCACAACTCCCCACAATTCCCTTTTTACTTGTGCATACCTTCTTTGATGCTCATTGAGAACCTTTGATCCAAAAAAAATTGCATACCTCTTATCTTCAAGGTCTTCTTGGCCAACAACCCATCCTATCCCAATGGGACTTGTATCCAAAGTAAGGATGATGGGTTGACCATTTGAATAATCAACCGTTTTAAGAGTGGGGGCTGAAATTAACAACTTCTTTAGTTTGCGTACACTAAGAGTATGCTCTTCCCCCTAAGAGAATCTTTGGCCTTTTCTTAATAATTGATAAAGATTTTCAGCTACATGAGCAAAATGTGGTATCCATATGAGATAGAATACACATGTGCCATGAAATCTTCTCACCTTTGACATATTTGTGCATTTTTCTTGCATTCTGTTGATGGCATTTATCTTGATTGGTGAAGGTTTACATCCATAGGGACCACACAGATATTTGACCAATAGGACTTCTTCTACTCCAAACATTGACTTAGCTCTAGAAAGGATAAGATGTACCTCTTCTAGCCTTTTCAAAATCCTTTCACAATCATGAATATGGTTAACTAAAAATGTCCTACAGCCATCTTCATTAAGCTCCTCATTCTTTTCATTGACTTCACATCCCTTGATAGGTACATCATCAAGAAATGGAAGAGTAAGTTGTGAAATAAAGTTCCTTGACTCTTTGTGCATGACATTCATCATATGGGCTATGGAGTTTGTTGCACCTTGTGGTAGAGTGCACATGCGGACCAATCCAAGAGGTGTCTTCATTGTGTAATGTCTTGGCTTTATAATGAAAGCTGAAATTTGTCATATCTTGAATCAAGGTCGCCCATAGAATAAATCTCTCTACTTGCAAAATCTTCAACAAACTTGTCGACAATTGGACCTGAACCAACATTTCGGATTGTGACACAATTAACAGGCTATAGATCTTGAATGAATCATAAAGATCCATTTTTCTTAGGCACAGTAAACCATCGGTTTGAGTAAGGTGCTGAAGAAGGTTTTAAAATTTTCATTCTGATCTTCTCATTTAGAAGTTCCAATAATTTGGAAAAATGCACCCTTGAAACATGAATGGGCTTGAGGTTCCAAGGCACATGTGGGACTGTAAAAATGACCATAGAAGCAACAATATTTGGATCCACACAGCCTATTTCACTTGGTTAAAATGCAAAAGACTTTCCATGTTTCATTAGCATTTGCATGAAAGAGTGTTTTTTAGCCAGCAAAAGAAAAGAAATTTAACCTATTTTGAGCTCTTTTATACTTTTAGATGTGAATCTGTGAACCAATGTTGAAAGGATCATGAAGACTTGGTTCATTTGTTGCCCTATCAGCCAGCCCTTCACTTTCTCTTATCCACCGTCTTGTATTTTGTCTCCACTTGCGCTTCAGCCTTGTTGAGTAAACCAATGTCTCTTGCTCAACAAATTATTGAATTGTTTGATAAAAACCCAATGTACATACTTCTATGGACTAATTTTCAACCTAATTTTTTGTATGAGCAGTTGCATATATTTCAACCAATGTGTCAGTAGTAATCAGTTTAAAAAAAAAGGCCTGAAATATCTTCATTTTCAGTCATCATGTTAAGTTTTCAGCTCCCTTTTTACATGAAATAAATATTTTCTTTCAGCTTTAGTTATGGTCAGAACAGACTTATAACAACCCATACTATTGGTTGTACATACATACAAATTTGTTAGAGACATAGTTTCTGTAGCATAAGGAGGTTCAATCTTTTTACTTGATGCACTGCCATAGCCTTCTTTTTTAGCTATGTAGCTTGAAAACCCTTGAATTCTCGGGTATTAGGAGGCACAGGATAATCACGTAGTCGATCTCTGTTTCGATGATGGTTAACACACATAGTAAGAAATTGGATAGCTCATTCATTATCCTTGCTTCAAATTTGAGCATAGAAAGAACCATCATTAAGAGCTTTTGTTTCCAAGCGGGCTTCAAAAATGTAAGGTTGCCCAAGAATGATAGGGTACACTACAAGATATAGGCCTTATACCAACATTTAAAGCGACGAAAATGCAAACAACAAAATTTTTCCCCATCATCACAAAAAGCATCGTTATTGGCGACGCCATAGAACAATCGATATTGGTGTCGCTATGTGTCTCGTTATTGGCATCGCTATCCACGTTGCAATGTGACGCGGATAGTGATGCCAATACCGATGCTGATAGCGATGGTTTGCGACGTGCATAACGACGCTAATAGCGACGCGAGTAGTAAAATTTGTGACGCTACTAGCGATGGTAACAGGGAAAAAAAATTTTGTGGCATGTGCTTTATGAGAGCCATAGAAAATAGTTTTTGCACTACTATGTACAATGCACTTTCAAACAAAAACAATGTATACTGAAATCATAAAACTGATACATGAAATAAATACATGATCACATAAAAAGCGATTGGTAAAATCATGACAGGATATCACTAATACATAGAAAATGTCTACATAGATTAGGCGACTCAAAAATAAAGGTGTGTGAGCTCCAGAGATCCAAGGGCGAGCTACGCATCCTTGTCCCCTGAAAGCTATCGTCCCGCCGCAAAGGAGCATCGAACGGACTCTGCAGAAAAAAAAACAACACATCAGTCCACCATACAATAATGTATTCAAATATCTCATGGTAACTACGGACAAGAAAGATGAGTGACTTACAAAGTCGCCGCGTCTATACAATCGCTCGATTAATGCAGTGAGACCGTGCCTCTCTGCATATTGAGTCTCAAGGCTAGTCGGATCGCGATTTGTAATGGAGTGTTGCAAAGAAAACAAAATGCTAACAGTTAAAAACATGATTGTCAGTACAAAGAATATTTCAAAAAAATAAACAAGCAAAATAAAAGAAAAACTTACAAAGTCCTCCAAATATATCCTGTGGCCGCCACTCCCAAGATGATGGACCACTCTAGCCTCGAGTCGTGCCCTTGCTGCCTTGCGCTGTTGACTCCAACATCCTGGAGAGTCTGTAGCCTCATTCCTCAATCGGTGCCAGTCATCTGCATTTAACCACTCGGGCTTTGCAGCCCCACTCTTGATTGCCCAGATCGTCTATGTGACATATAAGGACACATGCAATCCATCATCCAACCCGTAGAGAATCTATCTACTACGGCTGGCATCGAAAACTCCTTGTGCAAGGATGCTACTATGTAGTCCTTGCTCCCCTCCAGTATGTTCTTCCAATGATCCAAGACGTTGTGCCAAAAAACTTGTTGGCACAACTCTCTCATGCAAGCCATCACCCTCCTCCCCTCATCATTCATGATGATGGCTCCTGACCTACTATCGACTAGATATCCATAACACCCACGAGTCTACCTAAGATGTGTCATCTCCCATCTGCGTCCACACTCATGGGCATATCTAGGAGACCCCTGTGCATCCGGTGTACTGACGGGGGTAATATATCTCAGAGTGGCACCCACAGGGGTGCCACCTGTTGACGACTGCGCAAAAGCTAGAGTAACTAGAGTAGACGTCCCCACAGGTGTGACAAATCTTGGAGATGACACAGCTCCAGCTGAACAATGAGAAGGAGACACCGCGTTTGTGTCTCCACATCATCCACCTAAGACACGAGAGCGAGGAGTCGCACCTCTATCCCATGTCGACTACGTGCTCACTGCCGCTGTATCTCTGCAGCATCCCCCTGATCCCGATGCACTCCCTCCCTTTGGCCCAAGTCGTGAGCGTCAAGATCGTCTGCTGAAAGCCAAAGCATCCCATCATGCTGAAGCAGATCTAGCAGAGTGCCCTGACGAAGATTGAGACAGCTCCTGGTCTGCCATCTCTCTGAATCTGGCGATCTAGTTTGGAGACATGTGTGCGAAGATATCCTGTAACTCCTCATTGCTCATCCCTCGACTCATCCTGAAAATGTCACCTACACAGATAAAAAATGATTTAGAATAATCAATTTAAATCATACAAAGCAGAGTAATATAAATCATTTAAAAAAAATCTCACTTAAAATACATATCTTATATACCCTTATAAGCGATTGGTCAACGAATTGAGTAAGTGGATGCTCCAAGTATGAAGTATCCTATGGTCCCAAGTTAATCTCCTGACACAACTCCGCATACGCTGGAAGGTTGATAGACATGTCACCACAAAAGAATGAGTCCGCCTCGTTCTCAAAGAATTCTTGGACTCTTGTATTTCCATCATTGTTAGCCGATGTTGGCTCCAAGCTTTCGACGGCCTCCACCCCTTGCAATATTGACCCCTCTATTTCCATATTATCTTCATCTATGCTCGGAACATCACTTTGATCATATAATCTCACACTTCGGGGAGTTGAAGGTATAACATATCACCATCGAGGTTGTCGGGGGTTTGGATAGAATATTGCCTGTTCACAAACACGTACAAGAGAGTTCAAACCATTGTGACATAAACCATGTCGTAATATAATTAGCAAGCAAATGACTCCATGCACCTATTCACAATGGGCCAGCAACACAAAGGTGTCGCGCAAATCCGCCCATTTTTTTTCGAAATCTATTTCGAGAAATCCAGATGGACCTCGTCAAACTGTTGCTCCAACTCCTCCAAGTACCACTTTGAACCACTGCACATCGAATAGTATCATGGATAAGCTATGGTAATCCACCGTAATAATACTTTGCAAGTTCCCAAAATACTCCATCTCATCCACAACTGTGTTTGGATCCGTTGCTCATCGCCGGCTCTCTTGCTCAAACCTTGGCATGACACCACAGTCCATTGTGGAGTGCATTGTGTCAATACTCTCCACGCGAAAATGCCATCTGCATTTTATCTCATTCAATCAAGTATTCACTAGGTTGTGGTGTTGGAACAAGTCTGGTTACCTCAGGTTATCATGCATGTCCATTGTGCGGGCCACAGTTAGACTCCCTAAGGTCACGAACCATGAAGAAGATGGTATATCAAGGACACGCTGCTTTCTTGCTAGAGGATCATGAACTTAGGAAATGTTTCCTTGAATGACCTCCAACACGTATGAATGCCGCAAGTTGGTACGAGCTGAAAATGATCCATGCGGAATCACATCCAAATGGAATGCGGCGGTTCTCAGTTTTCTACGAGTTGCCATATTGGACCCACTTACAGGTCAACCACTTGTTGGATCCCATGCATATTTTCAAGAATGTGGGCAGCTTGTTATGGAACCACATCACAGGAAAGAGAGACACTATAGGGGCACGAATGGATTTGAAGGAGGTAGGTAAGATGGAGGCGCTTCAAGTGCTGATGGTCGCGTGCAACTTCCTCGCGCTCCTTGGGTTTTGTCCACTAAAGAAGAGCGCATTGTGAAGCAAGTAATCAAGTCTATCCGCACTGCGACGGCGGGTATGATGCGTTCTGTCAGGTCCACATTTTCTAAAGACGACCAATTATCAGGGCTAAAATCACATGACTAGCATAAGATATGTCAAGTTTGTACTACGAATGGATCGTAATTAGAGTGGGAATTTTGCTATTTGGAATGTAGCGATTATTCATAATGCTTTCTCATTTGTGGCAGTTTGTACTACCGATCGCGATCGCAGGATGTCTTACTCTAGAAATTCGTGAGGCCATTTACAAGTTGTCGACTTTGGTGCAATGGATCTCATAGAAGGAGATTAAGACGTCCTCTATTGAATCTGTGAGGCGGGGAGTAGTGGAGACGGTCTGTCTCTTTGAGAAATACGTACCCACTAGCATGCTCACGATACAAATCCACCTTCTTGTGCATCTTGTGGATGAAGTGGAGATTGCTAGACCTATCCATATGCGATGGATGTTCTTCTTGGAGCGCTTCATGAAAACCTTGAAAGGATTTGTGTGACAATGAGCTCGGCCAGAAGGTAGCATGGCTGAAGGTTGGTTGGTGTCTGAGGCACTAGTGCATATTTCACAATGGCTACCAACGGCAGTGGAACTAGACAATGAAATTCTGTGGTCTCGCTGAAGGACGATGATAGACTGACTGGAGATGTGGTGGTTGGAAATGGGGTAGAAAAAATAATGGATGTCTCAGTGGAAGAGAAAGTGAATCGCTTTTGTATGTTGCACCATGCCTTTATGGAGACGTGGCTCGCCAAGTACCAGATCCCTAGGCAAGATCGAGAGAAAGTGCAAGCTGAATTCCGACGTAGTACGCATCATTGACCGATTCGATATCCCGAAGGCATGGAGGAAATGCCGCGGTTTATGTCAACGCGATGGTTGCATGGAGCCTTGACCACAGCGTCTCGCGAAGGGACTGAGGTCTCAATGGAGGAGTGGGAATTCTCGAGGGGATGTAGTCCAAAGGTGATGAGGGGTTTAGAATCCGCCGTATCTAAACTTTATATGCGCCATCTAATTTGAGTGTTTCAATGTACAGTACAAAATGTATAGTGCAGCGTGGTCACACGGATGGTATTTTCGCATGGAGCGTAATGACAAAATGCGCTCCACAATGGACTATGGTTTCATGACAAGGTTCGAGCAAGAGAGCCGGCGATGAGCAACGGATCCAAACACGGTTGTGGATGAGATGGAGTATTTTGGGAACTTGCAAAGTATTATTATGGTGGATTATCATAGCTTCTCCATGATACTATTCAATGTGCAGTGGTTCAAAGTGGTACTTGGAGGAGCTAGAGCAATAGTTCAAGGAGGTCCATTTGGATTTCTCGAAATAGATTGCGAAAAAAAATGGACGGATTTGTGCGACACCTTTGTGTTGCCGGCCTATTGTGAACAGGTGCATGGAGTCATTTGCTTGCTAATTGTATTACGACATGGTTTATGTCACAATGGTTTGAACTCTCTTGTACGTGTTTGTGAACAGGTAATCTTCTATCCAAACCCCCGACAACCTTGATGGTGGTATGTTATACCTTCAACTCTCCGAAGTGTGAGAGTATATGATCAAAACGATGTTTCGAGCATAGGTGAAGATAATATGGAAATATAGGGGTTGATATTGCAAGGGGTGAAGGCCGTCGAAAGCTTGGAGCCAGCATTGAACACAATATTAGTGAGTTTGGGAATCTCCCAATTCCCATTTTTTGAATACTAAAAAGGTGGCACCATGATAACATGCCCATAGGTTTCTCAAAACCATATGATATGACCTATCATTGGAAAGCACTTGAAAAATGGAATCTATTGAGCTATAGAATGCTCGATTTGGAGTTATAGTGTTCAAGTTATGAAAAATCCAAAGATTTGACCATGTGTCCCAAACTTATGGGAAATTCCCATATTCCCCAGTATGGTGTTATTGGTTAAGAATGATGGAAATACAGGAGTCTAAGAATTCTTTGAGAACGAGGCGGACTCATTCTTTTGTGGTGACATGTCTGTCGACCTTCCAATGTATGCGGAGTTTTGTCAGGAGATTAACATGGGACCATATGATACTTCATACTTGGAGCATCCACTTACTCAATTCGTTGACCAATCGCTTATAAGGGTACATAAGATATGCATTTTAAGTGAGATTTTTTTTAAATGATATATATTACTGTGCTTTGTATGATTTAAATTGATTATTCTAAATCATTTTTTATTTGTGCAGGCGACATTTTCAGGATGACTCAAGGGATGAGTGATGAGGAGTTACAGGACATCTTTGCATGCATGTCTCCAGACGAGATCGCCAGATTCAGAGAGATGGCAGATCAAGAGCTATCTCGTTCTTTGTCAAGGCACTCTGCTAGATCTACTTCAGCGCGATCGGATGCTTCGGCTTCAAGTAGACGATCTCAACACTCACAACTTGGGCCAAAGAGAGGGAGTGTATTGGGATCAAGGGAATGCTACAAAGATAGATAGGTAGTTAGCCCACGGTCGACACGGGATACAGGTGCGACTCCTCGCTCTTGTGGATCAGGTGGATGTTGTGGAGACACGAACATGGTGTCTCCATCTCATCCTTCAGCTAGAGCTACGTCACCTCCAGGATTTGTCACACTTGTGGGGACGTCTACTCGAGTTACTCCAGCTTTTGCGCAGCCGTCAACAGGTGGCACCCCTTTGGGTGCCACTCCGAGAGAGATTACCCCCGTTGGTACACCGAATGTAGAGGGGCCTCCTGGATATGCCCAGGAGCGTGGACACAGATGGGAGAGGACCCATCTTAGGTAGACTCCTAGGGGTTATGGATATCTGGTCGATAGTAGGTCAGGAGCCATCATCATGAATGATGAGGAGAGGAGGGTGATGGCTAGCATGAGAGAGTTGTGCCAACAAGTTTTTCGGCACAACATCTTGGATCATTGGAAGAACATACTAGAGGGGAACAAGGACTACATAGTAGCATCCTTGCACGAGGAGTTTCCGGTGCCAGCCGCAGTAGATAGATTCTCTACGGTCTGGATGATGGATTGCATGCATGCATACATGTCACATAGACGATCCGACGCATGCAAGGCAATCAAGAGTGGGGCTGCAAAGCCCGAGTGGTTAGATGCAGACGACTGGCGCTGTGAGGAAGGAGGCTACAGATTCTCGAGGACGTTGGAGTTAGCAGCGTGAGGCAGCGAGGGCACGACTCGAGGCCGGAGTGGTCCATCATCTTGGGAGTGGCGGCCACAGGACATATTTGGAGGACTTTGTAAGTTTTTCTTTTGTTTTGCTTGTTTATTTTTTTGAAATATTATTTGTACTGACAATCATGTTTCTAACAGTTAGCATTTTGTTTTCTTTGTAGCACTCCATTACAAATCGCGATGGCCTTGAGACTCGATATGCAGAGAAGCATGGTCTCACTGCATTGATCGATCGATTGTATAGACGTGGCGGCCCTGTAAGTCACTCATCTTTCTTGTCCGTAGTTACCATGAGATATTTGAATGCATTATTGTATGGTGGACTGATGTGTTGTTTCTTTTTCTGCAGAGTCCGTTCAATGCTCCTTTGCGGCGGGATGAGCTTTCAGGGGACGAGGATGCGTAGCTCGCCCTTGGATCCCTGGAGCTCACACACCTTTATTTTTGAGTCGCCTGATCTATGTGGACATGTTCTATGTATTAGTGATATCCTGTCATGATTGTACCAATCGCTTTTTATGCGATCATGTATTTATTTCATGTATCAGTTTTATGATTTTAGTATACATTGTTTTTGTTTGCAAGCGCATTGTACACAATAGTGCATAAACTATTTTGTATGGCTCTCATAAAGCATCGGTATTTGCGACACTGATAGCGATGCTAATACCGACACTGATAGCGACAGTTTGCGATGTGCATAGCGATGCTAATAGTGACACTGATAGCGACGCCAATACCGACGTTTCTATGGCATCGTTAATAACGACGCTTTTTGCGACGACGGGGGCGGATTTTATTGTTTGCATTTTCGTCGCTTTAAACGTCGATATAAGGCCTATATATTATAGTGTCTCCAGTCAGTCTATCATTGTCCTTCAGCGACCATAGCATTTCATTGTCTAGTTCCATCGTTGGTAGCCATTTTGAAATATGCACTAGTGCCTTAGACACCAACCAACCTTCGGCCATGCTACCTTCTAGTCGAGCTCGTTGTCGCACAAAGCCTTTCAAGGTTTTCATGAAGCGCTCCAATAAGAGCATCCATCGTGTATGGATAGGTCCGGAAATCTCCACTTCATTCACAAAATGCACAAGAAGGTGGATTTGTATCGTGAGCATGCTGATGGGCAGGTATTTCTCAAAGACACAGACCGTCTCCACTGCTCCCCGCCTTGCTGATTCAATTGAGGACGTCTTAATCTCCTTTTGTGAGATCCATTGCACCAAATTCGACAACTTGTAAATGGCTCCGCATATTTCTAGAGTAAGACACCCTGCGATCGCGATCGGTAGTACAAACTGCCACAAATGAGAAAGCAGTATGAATAATGGCTACATTCCAAATAGCAAAATGCCCATGCTAATTACAATCCATTCGTAGTACAAACCTGACATATCTTATGCCAGTCATGGAATTTTAGCACTGATAATTGGTCGTCTTTAGAAAATGCAGACATGAGAGAATGCATCATACCCATCGGAGTGCGGATAGACTTGATTACTTGCTTCACAATGCGCTCTTCTTTAGTGGATAAAACCCAAGGAGCGAGAGGACGCTACACGCGACCATCAGCACTCGACTACAGCCAAAGCGTCTCCATCTTACCTACCTCCTTCAAATCCATTCGTGCCCCTATAGTGTCTCTCTTTCCTGTGATGTGGTCCCATAATAAGCTGCCCACATTCTTGAAAATATGCATGGGATCCAACAAGTGGTTGACCTATAAGTGGGTCCAATATGGCAACTCATAGAAAATTGAGAACCGCCGCATTCCATTTGGATGTGATTCCGCTTGGACCATTTTCAGCTCGTTCCAGCTTGCAGCGTTCATACGTGTTGGAGGTCATCCAAGGAAACCTTCCCTAAGTTCATGATCCTCCGGCAAGAAAGCAGTGTGTCCTTGATATACCATCTTTTTCATGGTTCGTGACCTTCGAGAGTCTAACTGTGGCCCGCACAATGGACATGCATGATAACTTGAGGTAACTAGACCTGTTCCAAGACCACGATCTAGTGAAGAATTGATTGAACGAGATAAAATATAGATATTACCAGCGAGAACAGAGGCCTTCTCACCTGAGCACTCTCCCAATCCCGAAAAGTCATGCATCGTCCACATGAGAATGGCTCGAATATTGGCTGACCACTGACCATCGCGCCTGCTCATATCTTGCACAGTGGTCCTCTCCTCCCACAAAATCTTAAGCTCATCGACTAATGGACGAAGATACACATCCATATTTTTTACTTTGTAGCGACCTGGGACGAGCAAGCTAAGGATGAGATGTCCTTTCTTTGTAGAAAGCCATGGAGGGATATTGTAGTTGACAAGGACTATAGGCCACACTGTAAAAAGTTGAGCGGCGCAGACTGAATGGGTTCATGCCATCCATTACAAGACCGAGCCAAAGATTCCTTGGCTCTTTGGCAAAGCCTGGGAAGGTAGAGTCAATGTGGCTCCATGCACGCGAATCCGCTGATATTCGTTGAACTCCATCCGTGGACCTATTCTGTGTATGCCACGTTGTCAAGCTCGCCATTCCGGACGTACACAACATGTAGTTTATGCGGGGGATAAGCAGAAAGTGTCTGAGAACTTTTTGAGGGATGGTTTGCCCTTGCAAGTCCTGTCGATACCTATGAGCACCACACTTTGGACATGTCTCCATAGTCTCATATTCTCCTTGAAACAGACAGCAATTGTTGATACATGCATGGATGTTATTGTAGTCCATGCTAAGCTTCTATAAAACATGTCGTTCATCATCACGAGACTCAGGCATGGTATTTGCAGGTGGTAATATCTGATATTTCAATAACCTGAAAAAAATCATAAAACACCTTGAAAAAGCACAAATATTTGTAATAATAGTGTCGAAAAAAAAATCAATGAAGCGTATGTACAAGGTACCTGAACAACTTGGTCACACTCATATCGCTCCACCCGTATTTTGCTTGCATACTTAAGAGTGCAAGCATTGTCTTCAGCCGAGATACTCGGCACCCATCATATAATGGTATGGATGCTTCCTCTCTAAGCGGATCAGAAGTCTCGACATCCCTGGGAATCAATGCATCAATCATTGCCTCCATCTCAGGCTCCAAGATTGTAGGTAGGTTTGGAAGGTTGCCTGTCTCCTCTAACATTTATGGTATAGATTGGCCTTGCGAGTGGTGGATTGGCTCTTGCACTCCATCCATCGCACGCCCACGTACTCTTCTAATTGGCCGCAAAGGGTGCACTCCCTCTTGGGACAAGAGATCACCTCCCTGGATAGAAAATTTTCTAGCAAGACCCAATCTTATTGTATATGGTATTCAATTAGCTTGCGAGTACAATGCATGATTGATATTAACTTCAAATTACCATTTGTTGAAAATCCGCAATCGCCTGATCAATGATCTCAGATTGAAACTCGCCAAATCATCGTACGTGTTCTATAGACAATTGACGTTTTCGTCTAATTGCCAACTTGCATTGAGAGCAAGGATATGGGACACACTGATTAAGATACGCCTCGCGATCTTGAACAATAGGACCTTCTTCGTTTTCCATCTTGTCTAGTTACAACAAACAATTTGTTTTTGTTATCATTCTTTTTTTTCTCTCTCTCTCTCTCTCATTCCTTTTTCTCTCTTCTCTCTGTCTCTCATGCCTCTCCCTCCCTTACCCTCTCTCATTCCATTTTCTCTCTCCTCTCCCTCTCTCATTTCCTTTTCTCTCTCCTCTCCCTCTCATTCCTCTCCCTCCCTCTCTCTTTTTCTCTCTCTTCTCTCTCTCATCCCTCTCCCTCCCTTGCCCTCTCTCATTCCTTTTTCTCTCTCCTCTCCCTCTCTCATTTTCTCTCCCTTCCTCACCCTCACCCTCTCTTTCTCTCTTTCCCTATTAGGTTTAATGGTTTTTCTCTCTTTTTCTCTCTCCTCTCTCTCTCTCTCTCACATTTTTTCTCTCTCCTCTCCCTCTCTCATTTCATTTTCTCTCTTCCTCTCCCTCTCTCATTTCATTTTCTCTCTTCCTCTCCCTCTCTCGCTCTCACCCTCTCTTTCTATCTCTCTTTCCCTATTAGGTTTAATGCTACCTTCTCTCTTTTTCTCTCTCCTCTCTTTCTCTCATTTTTTCTTCTCTCTCCTCTCTCTCTCTCTCGTTTACCTTTCTCTCCCTCTCTCATTTTGGTGCGTAGATCGGTCGCAGATAGCTCACGTGGTGAATCCCGGAAGGTCCCCAAGAACAAAGTACTCTACCTTTTTGCACAAAAACCCATGTAAAAGCATGCACGACAAGAGGCAAGAGACAAATTGGGTTCAATCTCCCCCATGCCTTGTGTGAGCGCTTCACAAAGCATGTATTTTATGTATATTTCCAATCTTCATGCTCAATAATAGCCCAATTACAAAAATATGACAAGCTTTTAACTTTTGAGTTTGCTTTCTACAAAAATAGGAAAATAAAGCTAATGGACGGTGCCCATAGTGTCTGGCACGCCCAATCTCAATGTCCAAATAGAAATAACATATCCGGGCGCATAGGCGCATACAAAATAATAATCAATAATCAATGTCTCAATAGACATAACAAAATATAGGCGTGGCGCCTATCAAAATATAGTCCAAATGTCGAATACCCGCTAGACTCCAATGCTTTCCTCCGCCACTACTGCTATCTCTACACATCAACTGAAGCATTCACAATCGTTAGTAAAATAATACAATTAAACCGACAAAAGTGAATACCTAGCAGTCTTCAGCTACATAAATAAATCAACTGGTTAGAAATAAATCCTAACCTTAATTTATTACGAGTGCACACTCTAAACTCATAAACGTTTATTAATTTAATATGCATTTTGCGGAATCACCCGCTATGGAATCACCCATGTACACACTAAATTAATGAAACGCCCGAAAAGGACAGGCGTCCCCATCAACTTCTCGCACAAAGAATCCTCTTTGTGTATGAGCCCCGGTCATCTAAGTTTACGGAATCCACCGTAAAACCTCACGGAATCCACTGTGGAATATGCCTCCTGGCATCACATTTCCTATCCCTTCTTCACCTTGAACCTCTCTTTTTCTCTTTCTCTATTATTTTTAATATTTTTTTCTATTTTTATCTCTCCTCTCCCTCTCTCATTTTTTTCTCTCTTCCTCTCCCTCTCTCATTTCCTCTCCCTCCCTTGCCCTCACCCTCACCCATACCCTCTCTTGCTCTATTTTCCTATTATGTTTAACATCTTATCTCTTTTTCTCTCTCCTCTCATTCTCTCCTTTTTTTTCTCTCTGCTCTCCCTCTCTCATTTCCTTTGGCTCTCTTCATCTCCTTCTCTCATTTCCTCTCACCCTCCCTCTCCCTCTCTCATTTTCCTATTATGTTTTCATCTCTCCCCCCCCTCCCTCTCCCTCTCCCTCTCCCTCTCCCTCTCCCTCTCCCTCTCTCATTCCCTCTCCCTCTCCCTCTCCCTCTCTCATTTTCTCTCTCTTCCTCCCCCTTCCTCTCTCATTTCCTCTCCCCCTCCCTCTCCCTCTCTTTAATTTCCCTCTCTTTCTCCCTCTCCCTCTCCCTCATTTCTTCTCCCTCTCTCATTACATATAAATTATACAAAAAATGTAAAATATTACACGGCGCAATGAACAGATTCTGAGAAAGAGATAGAGAGTACACAACAAATAAGACGAGAATCAGTAAATTCTTTAACTTCAAACAACTGATACAAAGATGGCTCTGTCCACTCGTGCGCTTCCACTGTTGAAGCTTAGATGGCGATCTAGACAGAAGATAGGTGAAGAGCTTAAGGCTAGCTGGAACAACAACTCTGACTGGGTGAAAGATCAGTGAGTGATGGCTGCGAAGGGGTTTAGCTTTTATAGCCCGCGAAGGTCGTTAGGTCGGCCTGCTGACCGACCTACCATATGAGCCTCCACTAGTCGGCCAGGGAATATTCCAGGGAATATTCCCTTTACCATCGGGCCAGGGGCCCCTTTTAACTCCCTTACCACGCAACTCAATGCAATGTGCCTCGAGTTGCTACCAGCTTAACCACTCCGTCTAACCCAAAGATTAGACCCACAACAGTCACCTTTTTGCCATCCGGTCACATAGACCTCATCTGATATACAAGTCAGGACTCAACCAATGTCCGGGCTCACATTTGGCTTCTCCTCATAATGGGGGCCTTACAACTTTGAGCACCATGGATCATTGGTAGCACCTAATGAGGGTGGGGCATTGATCATATCTAACACCCCCCCTCAATGTCCACCCATAGGTGAACTATCTCCTCGGCCCAATGCCGAGTCTCTGAAGATGAACTTGAAGCAGATCCTTCGTAAGTGCTTTGGTGAAGATATCTGCTCCATTCTTCTCTGTTGGACAGTAGACCAATTCCACTATCCCATCCTCCATCAAATCACGCACATAGTGATACTGGATCTCTATATGTTTGGTGCGTGCATGAAACACTGGATTTTTGGCAATGGCGATGCAACTCTGATTGTCACATCTCAGCACAGTTGGTTCTTCATCCTGTACTCCCATATGCCATAGAATCCTTCTCAACCATACGGCCTCACATGCAGCAAAACAAGCTGCCTTGTACTCTACTTCGGTAGAAGACAATGCCACTGTTGGTTGCTTCTTACTAATCCAAGAGAAAATTCTTGAACCCAAAGAGAAACAATAACTAGAAATTGACTTCCTGGAATCAATGTCTCCTGCCCAATCTGAGTCACAGTTCCCCACAAGAGAAGTTTCGAAACTGTATGCGATACCATAGTCAAGAGTTTTCTTCAAGTATCTGAGCACCTACATCCCAACCTTCCAATGACTCTCATGAGGTTTGTTTGAGAACTTGCTCAAAACACCAACAGCAAAACTGATATCTGGTCTGGTGTTACACAAGTAGATCAGACTGCCGATCAACCTCCTATACCTCCCAATGTCTGCTAGTGCTGATGTATCCTCGACGGATAACTTTGCATTCACCTCCATAGGTGTAGCTATCTCCTTGCACTCGGTCATGCCAAATGCCTTCAAGATCTCCCATGCATACTTCTTCTGAGAGATGAAGATCTTTCCTGGCTCTTGCCAGACTTCAATCCCCAAACAATAGTGTAGCAAGCCCAAGTCTGTCATTTCAAACTCAGAACTCAAAGCCTTTCGAGTTTGGTTGATCATATCTTCATAGTCACCTGTAATAAGAAGGTCGTCCACATATAGGACAATCACTACAGACTTTTTACCATCCCTGTAAACATACAAGTTAGCATCTGAGGCACATCTTTTGAAGTTTAGGTTTAAAAAGAACCTATCTATCCGCTGGTACCATGCTCTGGGGGCTTGCTTCAGCCCATACAATGCCTTCTTCAGTTTACACACTTTGTTCTCAGAATGAGGGGCCTCAAACCCTGGTGGCTGAGCCACGTACACCTCCTCCTTGAGGTCACCATTTAAGAACGCTGACTTAACATCCATTTGGTACACTGGCCACTTCTTATGGGCAGCCATTGTAAGTACCGTGCGAATAGTGGTCATTCTGGCAGTTGGGACAAATGACTCTTGAAAATCAAACCCTTCAACTTATGAAAATCCTTGGGCAACCAGTCTAGCTTTGTACTTTTCTAAGGCACCATCAGCCTTGTACTTTACCTTCCAGATCCACTTGGTGCCAATAACCTTCCGCTTTGCTGGTCGATCCACTAGCTCCCAAGTGTCATTCTTCATTATGCTGTCATACTCCGCCTGCATAGCAGCCTTCCATGATGGATCTGCAAGTGCTTCTTCTAAGTCAGTTGGCTCCTTTACTTCTCTCATAATCTCAACCATCAAGGCCATATTGACTATGTGAGCAGAAGCCCTCCTTTGCTCCTCTATTCTCTGAGACCTCCTTGGTCCGTCTGCCTTCTCCTCAACAGATGCAGGCATAGGATTATTGTGGTCATAGAGCTGTTTCACCCAGCGCGGCAATGGCTTTTTCGGTGGGGTGATGTCAGGTTGGTGAACTTTTTCCTCATCATCTGAAGATGATGCTTCCTCCTCCTTAAGGATAGGGATAGCTCTCGAGACAGGTTCATAATGGACTACTTCTTCGCTTGATGATAAAGTGGAAGAACTTGCCTTCTCCTCCTCGACTGTATGCCGCTCCTCCTTGAACACCACATCACGACTCGCGATGATCTTCTTTGCCTCTTGGCCATATAACTTGTAAGCCTTCTGCTCATCACTATAACCCAAGAAGATACATTTTCTACTTTTTGGTTGTAACTTGTTTCTCTTCTCATCTGGAATATGTGCATAACATTCACATCCAAAAATTCTGAAATGTGAAACAGATGGTTTCTTACCAGTGTAAGCCTCATGAGGTGTTTTTCCCTTGAGAGCCTTTGTATAGCTCCGATTTAGAATGTAGACTGCAGTATTAACAGCTTCAGCCCAAAAATGGTTAGGCAATCCCTTGCCCTTTAGCATTCATCTTGCCATCTCCACAATGGTGCGATTCCTGCGTTCCACAACACCGTTCTGCTAAGGTGTGTGAGGCGTCGTCAATTGACGCTTGATCCCTTTGCTCTTGCAAAAGCCTTCAAACTCCTTTGAGTTGAACTCACCACCACCATCTGTTCTAAATTTCTTCACACTTTTCCCTGTTTCATTCTCAACAAGTATTAGCCATTCTTTAAACTTACCAAAAGCTTGAGCCTTATCACGAAGGAAGTACACCCACATCTTCCTACTGTAGTCATCGACAATCAACATAAAATAAGAAGATCCCCCCAAGGCCTGTGTAGGCATCTTACCACACAAGTCAGCATGCACCAACTCTAGAGGAGCCTGTGCTCTATTCTTGCTTTCTTGTGGAAATGCCTTTCTTTGTTGCTTGCCCATCATACAAGCTTCACATGGTTCCTTCAATTCAGTTATTGTAGGTGGGTGAGCAACCATACCTTGCTTTTGCATCTCCTTCAATACTGCAAATCCGATGTGTCCAAACCTTTCATGCCAAAGCTTACTTGTGCCCACTCCAGCGGTGGCTGTAAGAGCACTTAGCTCATATAGGTTGTTCCTTCTTTCTCCTTTGCCAACAATTGTGCCAGCACTATCAATAATTTCTGCACCTGTCTTCTTGAACCTCACTTCATGACCAAGATCAGTTATGGCAGCAACTGATAAGAGATTTCTCCTGATTTCGGGAACATACAACACATTTGAAAGCTTTTTGACTTCACCATTTGCAGCAACAAAAGAAATAGTACCTGTGCCCACAGCAGGGCATTTAGCATCATTTCCAACCGTCACAGTGATGGATTCTTGTAGAGGCTGCATAGAACTGTATAGACCTTTCTTGTTGATCATGTGACGGGAGGCCCCACTATCCAACACCCAAGAGTCAGTGGTAGATTCTTCTTGCGCCGAGGAGCACACTTCCTCAATGGTCGCCATGAATAATTCCAACTCTGCTTCAGCCGTATTGGCTGTCTCTTTCCCTTTACTTTTAAGGGTACCATTCTTTTCATGTGCCTTCTTGACACGACAATCTGCAATTGCATGTCCTTTCTTCTTACAGTAGAAGCACTCTCCTTGAAACTTCTTCTTTCCGCCCTTCTTCTTTTTGTCACCATCATTTTTGGTGGAGGAAACACCTTTGCCTTTTGCATTGGCAGAGAATGCAGCATCTCCATTGTTGCTTCCTTCTCGGGCTTTCAGCCTCAACTCCTCCTCCATTAATAATGCACAAAACTCCTCAAAAGTCAAAGCTTGAGGCCTCACCTGAGTATTAAGGGCAGTTACTAGTCCATCAAACTTTTGTGGACAAATCCGAAGACACCTCCGAGCTAGCTCTTCGCTAGTCTTTTGTATCCCAGCGCCAGCCATCTAGTCGCGCAAATTCTTAATCCGAGTGATGAATGCTTCAACCGTCTCTCCTTCAGCAAACTTCTCCGCTGCTAGTTGATTCTCCAAGTTTTGAATCCTTGTTTGGTTTCGTGTTTCGTACTGAATCCTTAGTACATTCCAAGCCTCTAACGCTTTGGTTGTATGCTGAATCAGAGTCAAAACACTGTCAGAACAGCTTGTAACTAAGGCACACAATGCATCTGCATTCCTTCGTTTCCAAGCTCGTAGAAGATCTGCATTCGGAGGAATCATCACACTAGGATTTGATGGGTCGGGGGTAGGCTATGGTTCTGCGTCAGTCCCCAGCACAGTCTCCAGAAGCTCATAAGAATCAAGGATAGTTGTAATTTTGAACTTCCACAAGGTGTAGTTTGTACCATCTAACTTGCCTTCGCTGAAGGTTGGTGGACGAATCCTCAGTGTTTGAATAGTCGGTACAGCAGCACCACCTCCTGCACCGCTTCCTGATGCGCTAGAACTGCTTCCCGGAGTCGACATCGTTTCTCTTTGCTGTTGAAGCCTTTGCCTCTTGCACGCTCTCCGATCTCTAGAGCCCCTTGGGCTCTGATACCATGTAAAATATTACACGGCGCAGCGAACAGAATCTGAGAAAGAGATAGAGAGTACACAACAGATAAGAGGAGAATCAGTAAATTCTTTAACTTCAAACAAATGATACAAAGATGGCTCTGTCCACCCGTGCGCTTCCACTGTGTGAAGCTTAGATGGCGATCTAGACAGAAGATAGGTGAAGAGCTTAAGGCTAGCTGGAACAACAACTCTGACTGGGTGAAAGATCAGTGAGTGATGGCTGCGAAGGGGTTTAGCTTTTATAGCCCGCGAAGGTCGTTAGGTCGGCCTGCTGACCGACCTACCATATGAGCCTCCACTAGTCGGCCAGGGAATATTCCAGGGAATATTCCAGGGACCCCACAATAGGGGCCCCTTTAACTCCCTTACCACGTAACTCAATGCAATGTGCCTCGAGTTGCTACCAGCTTAACCACTCCGTCTAACCCAAATATTAGACCCACAACAGTCACCTTTTTGCCATCCGATCACATAGACCTCATCTGATATACAAGTCAGGACTCAACCAATGTCCGGGCTCACATTTGGCTTCTTCTCATAATGGGGGCCTTACAACTTTGAGCACCATGGATCATTGGTAGCACCTAATGAGGGTGGGGCATTGATCATATCTAACAAAAAATAAATAAATAAGAGAGAGAATACACTCTTCCTCTCTCTCTTCCTCTCTTTCTCTCTCATTTCCTCCCCCTCCCACTCCCATTTCCTCCCTCTCCCTCTCTTTAATTTCACTCTCTTTCTCCCTCTCCCTCTCCCTCATTTCTTCTCCCTCTCACATTATATACAAATTATACAAAAATTAAATAAATAAGAGAGAGAATACACTCTCCCTCTCTCTCATTCTCTCATTTCATCCCCCTCCCTCTTTCATTTCCTCCCTCTCACTCTCGCTTCCTCCCCCTCTCCCTCCCTCTCCCTCTCTTTCTCTCTCATTTCCTCTCCCTCTCTCAATATATATACACAAATTATAAAAGCAAAAGGGAGAGGGAGAGAGAGAATGCACTCTCCCTCCCTCTCCCTCTCCCTCTCCCTCTCTTTCTCTTTCTCTTTCTCTTTCTCTCCCTCTCTCTCGTTCTCTCATTTCATCCCCTCCCTCTTCCATTTCCTCCCTCTCCCTCCCTCTCCCTCTCCCTCTCTTTCTCTCTCATTTCCTCTCCCTCTCTCAATATATATACACAAATTGTAAAAGCAAAAGGGAGAGGGAGAGAGAGAATGCACTCCCTCTCCCTCTCCCTCTCCCTCTCTTTCTCTTTCTCTCCCTTTCTCATTTCCTCCCCCTCCCTCTTTCTCTCCCTCTCTTTCTCTTTCTCTTTCTCTCCCTCCCTCTCCCTCTCCCTCTCTTTCTCTCTCATTTCCTCTCCTAAACAAGCAAAAGAGAAAGAGAATTAAACCCTAAACAAGCAAAAGAAGGAGAGAATAGACTCACCGATGAGATGTGGTGAGGGTTTGGCGGCTCCTCTTCATGATGAGGGCTCCTCCTCTCCTTCGCGAACGACGGCAGCGGTGGCAAGCCTTCTTCCTCTCCCTCTCTCACGACGGTCACTCTCTCTCTTGCTCTTGTTCTCAAAACAATAGAAGAAAATACACAAAATAAACCTGCGCTCGATTTTGGCCTGTTTTTTTTCCTTGTGGGGTGTCGCTACCTGCAAATGGGATGCAAATAGTGATGCCACTACCTAGTCGCTACCCGCCATCGCTATAGGTTTAAATCCTTGTAGTGGTAACTACAAGATTCTTGAACAAAAAAGTGAAAAATGTCTTTTATGTCTCCAATAGTTACCTACACATTAGGACATGCGGCATATAACTCTCCATAAGAGTTGTTTGTAGCTCTCATTCACCAACCTGGATCAACATCTATGGGCCATCTGCCACTTTCATAGAGACTCCTTGCCATGACATTTATCTCACAACCATGGTCTAAGAGTGCAATTCATGGTGTTTCTTTTTCTCCAATTTTGACAACTGTCCCCATTGTTTCTCTTGCCCAATGTGTACAGGAGTAGTGATTACTTGGAATAAACTGAGCCTCTTCCTCCTCATGCATGTGCTGTAGACGACCTTGTTTTTTAGAGGTGGGCTGCCCAATTGGTTTGGACCAGTCAACCATTACATTTTCAGCTTTCACTTCTTCAATTTTTGCATTCATCCTTTCTTTATCTTCAGCTTTAACTATTATAATTAATTATTTAACTGCTTCAAGATGAATTCCTTGTGAAGTTGCCTTCTCTTCATCCTGCACAAAAACTTGAAGAAATTGCAAAAAAGCATGCACTGTTTCTTTAGCTTCATCACCAACATATTGTCTTTTCGTTTTGATTACATTTATAATTATATCATGGAATTCATGTTTGGCAATTCAAAGAATTTTGCCTAAGGTGAATTCAATTTTGCTTCCCAGAATTCGTTCTTCTAAGACTCGTTTGAGATCAATTTAGATTCTATGTCAGATTGCAATTTGTAGCCTTGCTGTTTACCTTTCTTCTTCCCTTTAGTCTTCTTTGTTTGTGGTGCATCCTCCATCCCTTGAGCTGGGGTTATATTTTTAGCAAGCTTTGGTTATTCAAGCATTCTTCTAGTTACCCATTCCAGAGGGCTAGAATAGGAAGGCCCTAGTTCATCTTCTCTTCTTCTCTTTTCTTCAATCAAGACTACTTTATGATTGACGTTAGCCAAATGTGCAAAGGTAGAAAAAGAATCTAGTAGTTCTTTCCAACGAGTTATTCCTCGAATGCACTGATTGGCGTTAGTCAAATCATCTTTGGCTACTTTACCACATTCCATTTGATATAATGCCTACATCCATACTTTAGATTGCACATTAGCTTTATATGCTTTCAAATTTCATTAAGTTGACTCAATTTGTAGCCCATAGGTAGTTGCATCAGTTGCTATGTAGGCATTCTTTACAGTTAAATATTCTAATCTTTTCTTCTTTCCACCATTGCCAAAGTTTGGCTCTAGTGGAAGACCAATTTCAGCTGCATGAAATTTTTTGTCTTTCCAAAAGACCAGCTTTTGTGCTTCAGCCTCACGCAAGGCAGAACACTCCCTCTTGTCATGTTGTTGGATGTCACACCAAATACAATGCCTCTTAAAGCCTTCTCTCATGGGTCTTTGAGTTGATGATCATCCTCATTCTTCAACTTTGACATCCAGCTTCTCCACCTTAGAACTAATTTCTGTAAGATTCAGATGAAGGCCGCACATGCTTTTAATGAGTTCATCCATGACATCATTTTTAGAATGAATAGAAGAAGAAAGAGTTGATTGATTAGTCAATGCGATAGGGGATTTCAAAGGTGGAACAAGATCCATCAATGGAGTTGCTGAAGTTGAAGTAGAGCCCAATCTGAGTCACATCCGCTCTCTTCGAGGAATCATGTTAGCTGCATCAGTAATATCTATCTATGCAATCTTGACTCTTGATTCGAAGGTAGCATCTTCTAGGTGATCAACAAGCTTCTCTTGTACAATGGGATCTGCATCCTTAATGAATAATTTAATCTTTTGACCTTCCAAACTTTGTTAGTCTTTAGCATCCAATTGCCCAAATTTACTTTCAAACTCATGCTATAAAGCTATTGTAGCTAAACCTTTGTTGGGTTTCTCAACCCAATCAATGAAACTTTTCTTCGTCATTAGGCTAGAGTCTTCTAAGAATAATTGTTCGCATAGGGCTTTTTTGAATGTAGCCCAATCCGCATCTCCCTGAAAACGGCCATGGATTCTTTCTTGAAGACCATGCTTGGATAGTCTGGCAAAATAGTAACTCCATGCATGTTGCAATACACCAAAGAATAGCATTTTCTCAACATACAAGCGAATGAAAACAAATAAATTTTGACCATTAAATTTTTTAAATTCCCGTCAAACTTCCTCTAGGGCCTTGATAGCTATGGAATCAATCTTCTCTTCCTCTTGCCTTTGTTGTTGTTGTTGTTGTATCATTTGGATTTGTTGTTGCTGAGTCTGCTGCAGTATGTTCACCAATTGTTGTAGAGTATCTCTTGAAGAATTCCCCATCTTGGAGTTCTTTTACATTGACCTTCACGTCGGGTTCACCAATGTTGCAGAACATAGGTTGAAGGTCACCATAGGGGTTTGGCAAGAAAATTGGACAAGATAGATAGAGATGTGTCTTCAAGAGATAAGTAGATTATAGTGAATGTTTAAAGGTTAAAGAGGAACTTCATAGTCAATCACAAGGTTTTGAGAGAGAATAATGTATGGGGTGTTAAGAGCTTAGACTCTGGAGATGGTAGAGATAAGAAAAGAATTGAAGGATTCAAGCCAAGTTCTTGAAGATGTTGATAGAGCTTCCAACTGCATGTTCTTAGCAAAGATCACAAGAGTATTATCTCAAATCAAGCTTTTTTTCTTGACTGTAAGAGCAATCACCAATTATAAAATCAAGTACAATGTGTTGTCATGTATCATAAACAACTTTGCATCCCCTCATTCATACATGATGCCATAACATGAATCGACTTTGCATGATTACATTCAATTAGGGATAAAGGCTTATGAGTTAATTACGAGGTTTGTAGGGCAAAGAGACTTGCTTCAAGAGAGCTTCAAATTGAGTTCCCGATAAGGATAAGTTACCATAGTTAAGAAATAAGAGAAAAAGCTCCTCTTAATTTAACTCAAAGCATCAATGAATGATCTACAAACATTACCTTGCCATAGGTGCACACAATACTTGCATATTCGGACAAGATGTCTTCTGTAGAGTAAGAAATGAATTAAAAGAACAATGTTATAGCTAATTCTCTGAATATGGCTGAAGATATTAGGCCCAAATCAGCCCAAATATCTTTTGAAATTTACCTATGACGATAGCATAAACTTCCCTTAACACGGTCTCGGTGCGAGGGTAAGTGACAGCAAGGTGAATGTAGATTCAGGGAGAGGAGTAGACGGAAAAGAAGGGGTTCGAAGAAATTGAAGATGTTGAGGGCTGAAATGATGAACGGGTTACCTCTTACCTATCCAACCTCCAATCCTCACTAAGAGAACTAAAGAGGGGCACCACCTAGCCAAAGGGAGGAGGGGCTAGGACATCCCTTTTCTCAAAGAGAATCAAAAGAACCAAGACACAAATTTACAAGAGAGAATATATGCACTAGACAGTCTATTAGAATATGAGAGAGAGAGATGAGAGGGGAGGGAGACAAGAGGAGAAGAGGTAAAGGGAGCTTTTCATTATGTATTCATGGAATGGGAAGCTGAGAAGAGAGGGAGACAAGAGAAGAAGAGGTAGAGGAAGCTTGCCATTATACTACATAATAAAAGAACTTACTCATAGCTTACCTCAAAGAGATGAGGGTATTTTAGAGTGCTCTCATGTGCTTGTCATTATCCTCTTTCATTCTCCATGGGCTCTTTATATAGCCTCCATGAGGGATTAGATTAAGCTAATCTTCTTGATTAACATAATCCTAGATGATGTATGGCATCTTTGAAAATATGGAGAATAGTGGATGGGACAAGTCTCCACCTTGGTCATCATGCAAGAAGCAAAGGGTGGTGGTAGACAAAATAGAGAAATGGAGCTAGATTACAAGAGGTGGGTGCCCAAAGCACATTATTATAATATATTTACAAGAAGGATAGAATGAAAGTTGGTGTGGTGAAAGAGAGAAGCAAATTGCATGTAGCCAGCAGTCTGCGCTTTCGTAACTTCAAATCCGTGAAGAATTTGAAAAAAGATTCTTCTGCAACTTTGTAGATCAGGTCGAAACCGATTAGGTCACCTGAGAGTTTTCTTGAAATTTTCTTTTCCTTGGGAGTTATTGAGATTATAAAAAACGGCTTCCAAAAGCTGCTTTGACTTTAGTCCCCCATATATATATAAATACATATAAGCATGTGACAAAAGGGGTCCATGCTTGTAAGCTTTTGTGCAAGATACAAATGACACCATGATGTGGATATTGACTTGTGTGCTAGGGTGAGGTGTCCTCTAATGATGGTGATAGATTCCAAATCTTAGTGATGTAGACAGAGCCCATGTGTAGTTGGAGGCTAGTCCTTTGAAAAATCTATGCATTCACTCAACTCCTAGGTGTAATCCATTTTCATCTTCACTAAGATAACCATTCCTTTTACCCTTTACATTGACATGCCTCCTAAGAACTTGTTACCCCATTTGCTAGAGTTATCATAATTGAGAAGCAATGTAGCATACCTAGTGCTTGAAGAGTAAACCCAAAGTGATATGGTGAGCTCTTGATAGGGGCTTTGGCCAAATTTTGTGGTAATAATTCGGGTTGTAAAAAACCCGGATCATTAGCCCTCCCCTTAGGCTAGAGGTATTCATGCCTCTAGCTTGATAATGATGGTCCAATAGAGCAAGGAGGACTGCCCCCCCTCATTGGTGGCTCTTCATTGAATGAGTGCTCCAAAGTGTTCATATTTCTTTGAAAATAAGGCTTCAGTCGCCATCCATTTACCCTTTTCTTGTGAACCTTCCCATCCATGTCACCTAGCTTATAGCTGCCATTTGGATATCTCCTTATGACCATCAATGGCCCTTCCCACTTGAACACAAGTTTAGCATCCTTTCTGTTATCAAATCGATTATCATAATGTAGCACAAGTGATCCTTCCCTTATGTGTTTGCTAGCCAGCTTCTTATTAAATGTCTTCCTTCTCTCTTCAACTTGCATGGAATAGCGTTGGACTGCTGCTTCTCTGTCTAACTCCAGCCTCTCTAGATCCAAGATCCTATCCTCTAACTTCTTATCTTGAATTAAAACACCTAGGATGAGGGCAAAAGTACATACCATGGCTAGTTTCCCCACAATTATAGCAAACATACTCTCTTTCTTGTCTCCTTGGACCTCGATTGCCTTCATTTATGAGGGGAGGGGGCCGCACTCCTTGCACCAAATTTAATGAAAGGCTTTCAAGTTGATTAGTAATGCGTTGTAGGAGCTCTTGCTGTGGTATCTCCGGTTCAGGTGGGGCCTCTGCTATTTCTCTAGGCCTTGGCATGGTTGGTAAAACCTGTATGGGCTCAACTCCCCCCTTCAACTGGGCTTGATACTTCAATTTTCTATCTTTCTCCCTCGCATAAGTGACTGATTCTTCATAGGATGTGGGAAACTTTCCTTTGACCTTCTTCCTTAGTAGAGGATGAAGTCCGGCTAGAAAACAATCTTTCTTAAGGAAATCAAGTACTCTTTCTCCCTCGGCTAAAGAGGCTGTCCATTTATCCCACAATTTTATAAACATGCCTTCATATGCTTGGTACTCCCCTGGTAAGATTTGGTAAATATCTAAGAGTTGTCTTCAAATATCTTTAAGTGGCTCTGTATCTTGGTACTTGTGCATGAATGTGGTCTTGAGATCCCCCCAATTACCCCTTGTAGCCTCTGAGAGAGCTTGATACCATACTCGAGCATCACCCTTTATAACTAAAGGGAAGGCTCGTACTTTGGTTGCTTCATCATCACGGCCTATGACTAGGAAGGCCATGTCTAAGTCATCCAAAAAGTCTAGAGATTTCTCCCCTTTGTGCCCAAAAAAACTTGGAAAAGCCATGATAGGAAGATGTTGATCTAGCTCAATACAAAACAAAGATGAACACGTCTAGTCCCAAGTCATATCTTATTAAGGGTAGAATAAATGGATTTATAGATGCATTAATCTCAGCAAGACAACGAGGGCCCAATAAGACCCTTATAATATTTTGAAACCTGAGCTTTGTACTAACGATTATATGCACGGTTTATCTAGCAAGTGGATGGATAGGTCTGTACAAATCCCTATGGTTCATGGGATACACTTAGAGTAGAATGAATATGTGCACATTAAAGAAGATGTTATAATCCAAAATAGGGAGTATTATGGGATCAGGGGACAACAAGATCTCTCTCAACCTCTTAGCTCCAAAATAGAATACCAACCTTTGCTGAAAATGTATCTTTCTACTAATGCACACATCCACCCGAATGTTTTAAACCGATTGAAAGTTGTAGAAAGTAGGAGTAGTCATTTTTGCATTAACTACAAATTTTCACTACAAACTTTCATGAAGTGTGTTGTTGAAGCTATGGTCTCTTAGATCCCACCATTCGAGAGATGCGAAGGATTTACTCACCATTGATTAGCGTAGCTTTTGTGTAACTATCATCAGCCTTGTAAAGTTCATAGGCTTAAATAGCTATCTTCTCAATTACTTTGAGTCTTCTTGCTAGTAGTAGTTGAAGCGCATCACCATATGTAGCCTCTTTGGTGCGTAGAGATCGGACGCTGTACGCTCGCGTAGTGAATGCCGAAAGGTCCCCAAGAACAATAGAACTCTACTTTTTGCACAAATTACAAGGTAAAAAGCATAAACGACAAGAGTAAGAGACCAATTGGGTGCAATCTCCCCCCATGCCTTATGTGA
Organism: Lygodium microphyllum; assembly: GCF_053477565.2. NCBI lineage: Eukaryota > Viridiplantae > Streptophyta > Polypodiopsida > Schizaeales > Lygodiaceae > Lygodium > Lygodium microphyllum. The sequence goes on along the minus strand of NC_141161.1, from coordinate 31,015,346 downwards.
GCGCTTCACAAAGCATGTATTTTATGTATTATTTATCTTCAAGCTCAAGTAATAGCCCAAATTACAAAATAGCAAGCTTTTAGCTTTTGAGTTTGCTTTAATACAAAAATAGGAATAAAGCTAATGGACGGTGCCCAAAGAATTTGGCACTCCCAATACAATGTCCAAATAGAAATAACATAACCGTGCGCCCATGCGCATACAAAATAATAATAAATAATCAATGCCTCAATAAATAAGCATGACAAAATATAGGCGTGGCACCTATCAAAATATAATCCATAATTCGAATACTCGCTATCCTCCAATGCTTTCCTCCGCCACTGCTATTATCTCTACACATCAACTGAAGCATTCACAATCGTTAGTAAAATAATACAATTAAACCAACAAAAGTGAATACCTAGCAGTCTTCAGCTACATAAATAAATCAACTGGTTAGAAATAAATCCTAACCTTAATTTATTACGAGTGCACACTCTAAACTCATAAATGTTTATTAATTTAATATGCATTTTGCGGAATCACCTGCTATGGAATCACCCATATACACACTAAATTAATGAAACGCCCGAAAAGGACAGGTGTCCCCATCAACTTCTCGCACAAAGAATCCACTTTGTGTATGAGCCCCGGTCATCAAAGTTTACGGAATCCACCATGGCACGGAATCCATTGTGAAATATGCCTCTTGGCATCATACCCCCGAGGTGGGATAGCAATTGACCTCAATTGCTATTTGCTCAATGTAGAGCTAACAGAGTGGGGAAAGCATTTAAGTCTCTAGCGTGCATCCATTGTGCTTCCTCTACAGGGTGGTTCTTAAATTTAACTAGATATCTAGAATATCTTTGGCCAGTTCTAGTGGTCATAAAGTCAGTGTCTATGATAGCTTCTGGTTCAATTATTTCAGTCTGTTCCTCTAACAAAGGTGGGTTTTCATAAACAGGGTGTATAGGTAATTGGCCTCTAAATGGTCTCAATAAACTAATATGAAATGTGTTGTGAATTTTCCAGTGAGGTGGTAATTCTAACTTGAATGCATTGTCATTAATTTTATGAATGATCCTAAATGGTCCATAGAATCTAGGGGCTAATTTCACAACTGGGTGTCTATCTACACTTTGTAGTCTACGTTTTTCTATTTTCAACCAAACATAGTCATCAACTTTGAAATTCTTATTGGCTTGTTTGGTATATGATTGCTGGGCTTTAGCAATCATGTCTTTAACCTCATCAAAAATAGTATTATGCATACTAGCAATATCATCAGCACTCTAAATTCTATTTGACAAAGATACAACAGGTGTAGATAATCTATATCCATAAATCACTTCAAACGGTGCTTTCTTTGTAGATGTGTGTGGTGTATTGTTATATGCAAATTGTAATAAATACAAATGTGTGTCCCATGTCTGAGGTTTAGAAATAGTATATGCACATAAGAGATCTAGAATAGTGCTATTAGTGGCTTCTGTTTGTCCATTAGTTTCTGGATGAAATGCAAATGAGAAATCAATCTTTGTGCCTAGGTTAGCAAACAGAGTAATCCAGAAGTTGTTACAAAATCTAGAACCACGATCTGAAATTATAACTTTTGGCAATCCATGGTTAGTAAAAACAGTTTTCAAAAACAATTGTGCTGCTTGTGATGCTGTTAAAGTTTTCTTACATGGTATGAAATATGCTTGTTTACTAAATCTATCTACTACTGTCCAAATCATATCATGGTTAGATTTAGTATTAGGTAAGCCAGTAATAAAATCCATAGAAATTTGTTCCCAAGGTTTAGATGGAATAGACAAAGGCATAAGTAATCCATACTGTTTACCATGATGTCTCTTAACTCTTTGACAAATCAAACATTCAGAAACAAAGTTAGATACATCAGTGTCCATATGCGGCCAATAAAAATCTTTAGTTAATGTACGTAAAGTAGATATGATACCTCTATGACCTTGATATGGGGGACAATGAATTTCATTCAAAACAAAAGATCGGAATGGAATTGTAACACACAATCTCTTTTCATAAAACATAAATCCATCATTATATAACAATGAATCAATAGGAATCAAGTTATTTTGAACTAATTTATTCCAATCAGCATGAAATGTAATATCCTGATGATAAGTATCTTTCATAGCAATCAAAGAATCAAAAGATATAACAGAAATATTATAAATGGCAGGTCTTCTACTTAATACATCAGCCACTACATTTTCTTTTCCGGGTTGATATTGAATGATAGGATGAAAACTTTGAATAAAGGATGCCCATTTGATATGTCCGTCAGAGATTTGGGGTTGGCTAAGTAAATGTCGAATACTTTGCTGATCGGTCTTAATCATAAATTCTGAACCCATTAAGTAGTGGTTTCACTGTCTTAATGCTTGTACAACTACTAATAGTTATTTGTCATATGTGGAATATTTCAGTTCAGAGGGTTTTAGCTTACAACTAGAATAGGCTATAGGATGATTATCCTGCATAAGTACAGCTCGTATTCCTGATCCACTAGCATCGGTCACTACTAGAAAGAATGGTCTATTAAAATTAGGCAACTGTAGGACAGGGGCATGGGTTAATGCATGTTTCAATAAGTCAAAGGATTTCTGTTGATTTTCGGACCAATGATAGACAATTCCTTTCTTCAGAAGTTTGGTTAATGGTAAAGCAAGTAATGAAAAATTACGTACAAACTTCCTATAGAAACTAGCAAGACCAAGGAATGAGCGTAACTCATGCACATTTTTAGGTATAGGCCAATTCAATATTGCATCTATTTTCTTAAGATCATCAGATGATACAATATGACCTAAATACTCAATTTTTGTTTTAAAGAATTCACTCTTTTCAAGATTTGCATACAATTGATTATCTTTTAATAACTAGAAAACCAATGACAAATGCTCATAATATTCTTTCTCATTTTGACTAAACACCAAAATATCATCAAAGAAGACAATTACACAATACTGATATTTCAGAAATATACGATTCATCATTCTACTAAACGTAGCAGGTGCATTAGTCAATCCAAATGGCATCACTAAAAATTCGTAATGACCAAACTGTGTCCTAAATGCAGTCTTAAATATGTCAGACTTATCTAGTCTCACCTGAGGATAACCAGACTTAAGGTCTATTTTATTAAATATAGTAGATCCTTGCAGTTTGTCCATAAGGTCATCAACTCTAGGAATGGGATACCTATTCTTTATAGTGATCTTATTTAAAGCTCGATAGTCAATGCACATACGATAGGTATTATTCTTTTTCTTGACTAATAGAGCAGGTGCACCAAATGGAGAACTACGAGGTCTAATCAATCCTCTATTTAGTAATTCCTCAACTTGACTCTGAATTTCTTTTTGCTCGATCTGGTTATGCCTATATAGTGCTTTGCAAGGTGGTTGTGTTCCAGGAATCAAATCTATCTTATGGTCTTCTGGACGTGAAGGAGGTAAACCAGGTGGTAGGTCTTCGGCAAAACAGTCCTTAAAATGTTCAAGAAATTCTTTATGCCTAGGATGCATATGATTTTCTTTTACTTGCAATTCATTCACCCAAATGAGATAAGATTTACTACTCTTGTGTAATGCACGTTTAGCTTGAGTATGCGAAAGCAATGGAAAAACATTAGATGCATGCATACCATATAATGTAATAGATTTTCCTTGAAAATTAATATTCATTGAGTATGTGGAATAATCTATATTTGGGTTATGCTGGTGATGCCAAGGCATACCTAAAATAATGTCACTCGACTGTAATGGAACAACTAGAAAATTTCTTCTTTCAGTGTATTGATCAATTTGAATCTCTAAGTCATGCACTTCTTGTGTACCATTATACCTAGTGCCTAAGAATGCTGCTTTGATGCGATAATGCATAGGTACAGTCTATAACTTCAATTCTTTTACTAATTTTGCTGAAATAAAATCATGAGTACTACCGTCATCATGCAAAATAATCTTTTCCTTTCCATGCACCAAACATTTCATAGTCAATAAAGAATGTGGAGTTGGCATACTTGGTAAAGTATCCGAAGTAGTAGTAGTGTCGTCCTCATCTTCTGTGAAATCAGGCATATCTTCATGTTCGTCTTCGTCCATTGCTCCAAGGTAGTTGATATGGGCAGGTAGCTTCTTTGAATGGCAATTTTTTGCTAGATGTCCAGGCTGGTGATATTTATAGCATACTATTAGCTTGGCTTTGTTTACATTGTTTGCAATGGCAGGAAGTCTAGGGACATTAGGGTTTGGCTGTGGAATAGGCTTAGGGTTTTGATTGACATTGGATGGTAATGCAGGTGGTTTTGCCCAATTTTTACAGAAAGATGATGAAGAGAAACGACCTGGATTAAATCTTCTAAAGTTGGAATTGAATTGCTTAGATCCATAGTTACCATTGGCTTGGAATTGCTGTGGACGTCAGTCTCTACCTCGTAGCTTGTCTTCAGTGTCGTGAGCTAGTGAAATGGTGTCTTCAAGAGTAGCAGGCTTGAACATGTTAACTTCAACATAGTAATGCCCAAGGAGTCCAGACATATACTTGCACTTGTGTGTCGTTTCAGGTACGTCTTTAAGAATGCGTAGCTGGAGTAGTGCATTCCAAAAACGCTCTGTGCACTGAGGAATAGGCTCACGATCCTGTTGCTGAAGAAGATCCCATTGCTTAATAGCTTTCTCATGAAATTGTGAAGGAAGGAAATTCTGCATTAACTTCTTCTTGAAATTCTCCCAGGTAGCAGGACAATCTATACTCTTGCGTACTACAGTCCACCAAAGAGATGCTCTGTCCCACTAAATGATTAGTGACACACTTGATTTTATCTTTTTCCTCATAGGTTTCCTCATGGAAATAGTCGTCAAACTGACTAATGAATGCTAGAACAGTTTTTCCTTCTCGTATGCCATTGAAAGTACGGAATTTGAAACTTCTTTTACTTATCTTTGATTCCTTGCAGATGGTTTGAGCTTTGAGAGTTGTGTCGATAGTACGTCGGATAAGATCTTCAGCCTGAGGTTCTTCTTTGTCGGTAGACGCTCTTTGTAAATTTTCCAGTTGTACTTGCAATGCTTGCCTAGCCCTTCGTTCTTCATCCAATTACATCATGATTAAGTCCAGCTTTTGCTCCATCGTAGGTTCAGGTAGGTCGCCTTCAGCCATAAGATCATCCATATGTGGTTCCGTCATCCTGCAAAACTCAAAAGACCTTTCTCACTCAAAATCAAGTTAGCGGGATGAGCGTAGCTCAAGTTCGGGAATACAAGGCTTATGTGTTTTTGGGTGTAGCTTTCACAATCTTCAAAAAATCTGTGTTTTATCCTTCTTCGTATGCTAAAAATGCTTCAGCAAACCTGTGTATGGATAGAGTACCTTCCAATGAACAACTTTGCAGTTCGGAGTTTCTACGTAGGAACAGCCCTTCTAGGAGTTTTGAGCACAAGTCAGTTCTGACTCTAGTTGACTTGTTTGACTTGCAAAGTTGCAGACTTATGTGACTTGCAGAGTTGCAGACTTGCAGAACTTAGTCGATTTATCTGACTTGCAGAATCGGTTTGTGTGACCTAACTTACTGAAGCTTAGGTAACTTTGTTGTTTTGGTAAGTAAGCTTGAGCTTACTGTCCAAAACGTAAAATCGTGGGGGGGGGGGGGGGCGTTTTTCAGCCCACGGTGGAAAAATCGGAGGTCTCTTGAGACCCCACGATGACGAATCGAAGCTTTTTAAGCTTCTTAAAGCTTATAAGCTTTAATACTAAGCTTATTAAAAGTAAAAGCTTTTAAGCTTGTGAGCTATGGAGTTTTATCTCACTAGTTTTTGACGACTTGTATGTGAGGATGTAGGAGTGGTCCTTCATGATCCGATGATGGAAATAGGGGTTCTTGATCGCCAGAAATCTGCCTGTATCGACGGTTCGTGATGAGATTGACCATAGAGCCTGATCGTTCTAGGAGCTCCGCCTTCGCACGAGATGGGTAGCGATTGGAAGTTCTTGATCTCAGCTTCGCTCTGATACCACTGGTGCGTAGATCGAATGCTATACGCTCGCGTAGTGAATGCCGGAAGGTCCCCAAGAACAATAGAACTCTACTTTTTGCACAAATTACAAGGTAAAAAGCATGAACGACAAGAGCAACAGACCAATTGGGTGCAATCTCCCCCCATGCCTTGTGTGAGCGCTCCACAAAGCATGTATTTTATGTATTATTTATCTTCAAGCTCAAATAATAGCCCAAATTACAAAATAGCAAGCTTTTAGCTTTTGAGTTTGCTTTAACACAAAAATAGGAATAAAGCTAATGGACGGTGCCCAAAGAATCTAGCACGCCCAATACAATGTCCAAATAGAAATAACATAACCATGCGCCCATGCACATACAAAATAATAATAAATAATCGATGCCTCAATAAATAAGCATGACAAAATATAGGCGTGGCGCCTATCAAAATATAATCCATAATTTGAATACTCGCTATCTTCCAATGCTTTCCTCCGCCACTGCTATTATCTCTACACATCAACTGAAGCATTCACAATCGTTAGTAAAATAATACAATTAAACCGACAAAAGTGAATACCTAGCAGTCTTCAGCTACATAAATAAATCAACTAGTTAGAAATAAATCCTAACCTTAATTTATTACGAGTGTGCACTCTAAACTCATAAACGTTTATTAATTTAATATGCATTTTGCGAAATCACCTGCTATGGAATCACCCATATACACACTAAATTAATGAAACGGCCGAAAAGGACAGGCGCCCCCATCAACTTCTCGCACAAAGAATCCACTTTGTGTATGAGCCCCAGTCATCAAAGTTTACGAAATCCACCGTAAAACCTCACGGAATCCACCGTGGCACGGAATCCACTGTGAAATATGCATCCTGGCATCACTCTCGCCAATACCGCACACCATTGATGTGTAACTCACCCTCCAAAAACTTGTTAATCCCCGAATTTGAAAGCGCCTTTACTACTTGAAGATGAAGCTCCTTAAGGAGTGTCTTTACACTAGACACCAAGTACTCAACACAATGCCTTGACCTAGAGACTTGATGAGAGCAAGATTTCTCATGAAGTAAGGAAGGGTGTGTGTAATTAACTTACTTTACCCGTATACGTGCCGTTTGTCGATAAAGATCCTTCTTCTCTTAAGCTTCTTTTGGAGACCATAGCGGTACTCTTGAGTGGTGAATCCCTTGAATAGGATTTGATGAAGATTCCTCCTTAGTGATTTCTTGACAAACACTCATTGAAGAAGGGGACAACTCCTTAGATGTTTCTTTCTTCATAGAAGTTGTAGAGCGTAGCTTGAGAACTCCTCAGCGGGGGCACAAAAAATTAGGGCTGAAATGATGAACAGGTTGCCTCTTACCCATCAAACCTCCAATTCTCACTAAGAGAACTAAAAAGGGGCACCACCTAGCCAAAGGGAGGATGGACTAGGACATTCCTTTTCTCAAAGAGAATCAAAAGAACCAAGATACAAATTTACAAGAGAGAATATATGCACTAGACACTCTATTAGAATATGAGAGAGAGAGATGAGAGGGGAGGGAGACAAGAGGAGAAGAGGTAAAGGGAGCTTTCCATTATGTATTTATGGAATGGGAAGATGAGAAGAGAGGGAGACAAGAGAAGAAGAGGTAGAGGAAGCTTGCCATTATACTACATAATAAAAGAACTTACTCATAGCTTACCTCAAAGAGATGAGGGTATTCTAGAGTGCTCTCATGTGCTTGTCATTGTCCTCCTTCATTCTCCATGGGCTCTTTATATAGCCTCCATGAGGGATTAGATTAAACTAATCTTCTTGATTAAGATAATCCTAGATGATGTATGGTATCTTTGAATATATGGAGAATAGCGGATGGAACAAGTCTCCACCTTGGTCATCATGCAAGAAGCCAAGGGTCGTGGTAGACAAAATAGAGAAATGGAGCTAGATTACAAGAGGTGGGTGCCCAAAGCACATTATTATAATATATTTACAAGAAGGATAGAATGGAAAGTTGGTGTGGTGAAAGAGAGCAAATTGCACGTAGCCAGCAGTTTGCGCCTTCGTAACTTCAAATCCATGAAGAATTTGAAAAAAGTTTTTTCTGCAACTTTGTAGACCAGGTCGAAACCGATTAGGTCACCCGAGAGTTTTCTTGAAATTCTCTTTTCCTTGGGAGTTATTGATATTATAAAAAAAAGCTTCCAAAAGCTACTTTGACTTTAGTCCCCCATATATATATAAATACATATAAGTATGTGACAAAAGGGGTCCATGCTTGTAAGCTTTTGTGCAAGATCCAAATGACACCATGATGTGGACATTGACTTGTGTGCTAGGGTGAGGTGTCCTCTAATGATGGTGATAGATTCCAAATCTTAGTGATGCAGACGGAACCCATGTGTAGTTGGAGGCTAGTCCTTTGAAAAATCTATGCACTCACTCAACTCTTAGGTGTAATCCATTTTCATCTTCACTAAGATAACCATTCCTTTTACCCTTTACATTGACATGCCTCCTAAGAACTTGTTCCCCCATTTGCTAGAGTTATCATAATCGAGAAGTAATGTAGCATACCTAGTGCTTGAAGAGTAAACCCAAAGTGATATGGTAAGCTCTTGATAGGGGCTTTGGCCAAATTTTGTGGTAATAATCCGGGTTGTAAAAAACTCGGATCAATGTAAAAGAGTAATTCAAAAAAGAATTAGAAATTGTAGAAGAATACTAACAGAGATTAAGCCTGTTAGTTTCTTTTAGCATTATGAGAATATATAACTCTAATAGACCAAAAAGTGTATAATATAATACATTCCTCTATGCTACTCAGATTGCCCATTTGATGACTCCATTGACTGTGAAAGGGGGGTAAAATACCAGCACACCTGGCCTGAATTTTGCCAGATCACTCCTTCTTCATCTCCCCCTTCAGAGTGCTGTTCACTGCCTCAAAATAGTGATCACATGTCGCGCGATTTCATCAATCTCTATTTAACACAATATTAGTGAGTTTGGGAATCTCCGAATTTCCTTTTTTTGAATACTAAAAAGGTGGCACCTAGATAACATGCCCATAAGTTTCTCAAAACCATATGATGTGACCTATCATTGGAAAGTACTTGAAAAATGGAATCTATTGAGCTATAGAATGCTTGATTTGGAGTTATAGTGTACAAGTTATGACAAATCCAAAGATTTGACCATGTGTCCCAAACTTATGGAAAATTTCCATATCCCCCAATATGGTGTTATTTTTACATAGAATCCTTTCAAATTGGTTGAAAGCTACATGGTTTCTTTTACATGTTATCCTAATCTTGAAGTTGTCTACAATTTCATGGATTTTTACAAGAGATAATATCTAAAATATCAAAATTTGACTAAAATCTAATATTTTTGAACCATGGATACTAATACTAAGGTCTAAAATTTCATTGGCTCTCTAAATCAATAAGAAAGCCACATTCTAGATTTTTTTTACATGGTATGCGTCTAGTGGCATGACAAGGGGGTAGGGTGGGATATATATTCTATGTTATGTTGTGCATTTTACTTGATGCTCACAATATTTTATTTATGTGCAAGTCAATCTATGGGTTTGATGGCGTGAGTCACCCTATCCTATGGTCGCTAATGAGAGATACGAGTAGCTGCCAAAACTAAAGCAAAAAACAAAGCATTCATGGTAAAAATGAAGAGGTGCTAGAGTGTTCTAAGTAAAAGCAAGTGGCTTGAAATGCGTTGGAAGCCTCTATTTGTCAATCAGAGTTTGTTAGATGGCTCATTTACAGAGTTGCAACTTTAAAATTATAAAGCAGCTACTTGAGCCATAGGCTAGAAATATCTTAAGCTTGACTTATTTGTACCTTTGATTTTAAAGAAAACACCTGTTGAATATAGTAAGAACATGTAGAAAATGAACTAATTATTTGTTAATTAAGTGATTCAAGATCTTAAGAAGCCCAAAATTCATCATGATGGGGGGACACATTTTTCAGTGTCCCTTAATTCCCATGATTTTGTCATCTTGTAACTATCCCATGTGAGAGGAGTACTCTTGTGCACATGGAACATGATGTTTTTCTTTTATTTGTGAACTTAGATCATACCATCTTACATTCAAAGCGCATAAAACCATGGTATCAGAATAACCCTCATGGATGCATACAAATTGTTTGAAAACCCCATTGACCCACATGGAATGGAAGAGAGTCCCTAGCTATATATATTAGCACATTTATGCTTGGAAAAAATATTATGTGAGGTTATGAAAAGTCTATTGGAATGATAAATAAGAGATAGGTGTGTTATAATGTTTGGTATGTTTCAGATAGTGGATCCTCTGGGGCCAATCCCTAGGATGTAGGAGAGTCATATAAGGGCCACAACAATCAGCTTAGGAGGTGCCCTTTATATATGTGATTCGAGTTGAGATAGTCACCTATGTGTGAAAAACTCATTTTCTTAGGTGATTAGATAGACTACAATCCAAAATTTTATCTACAAATGCAACAATTAGAAGAATCATTTGTAGTAGCCAGACGCTCCTAGCTATGAGGCCATATGTGGTCATTTGGCATGTTTAGAAGCTTTGGCTAGAGTGCTTAGAGCCAATATCAGGCTTGTTTTAGATCCCAATATTGTCCCTACAACACCACATCCTGATGCTAAAGATGTATTGGTCAAAAAAGATGGAGCTTGAACACTTGTAAATGTTATGAAATGTTGGAAATAAAGCTTTGGTTGGTTTTGACAAGTCAAAATCAGAGATAGTAAGTGACATCCCTTTATACAAAGTAATCGTAAAAATCCAACAACCTAAATCTCATAGGCAAATAGTGGAGATGGTAGGACCGAAAGAGTTACAAAAGACTACTACACAACCATTTCAAGTTTGCAATCACAAGATTTTGAAATCCCTTCACTACCTATTAAGTCTCAAGATTTGGATACTAGCATTAACATTTCAAATGGTGATTCTTTGTAAGTAGAAACAACACTCACAACATGGCATTTTGCAAAGAATCTCTCACAAGCAACTGGGACTTATGAGTACAAGTCAAGGGTGCTCTATGCAAAGAGAAATAAATTTCCCACAACAAAAGAATTACTAGCTCTTGAGGTTTACGCATAGGGCTTTGTCATAGAACTTTCTTGGATGTTCTTTGTAAAAGCTTTGAGGGTGGGGAATGTTATTAGTTTATGTCTTAAGAGATGCTCACTATACCCTAAGAAGTATAACCTTTATCAATAGATTTGACAACTTACAACAAATTATGATGAAGAGGTTATGATAATGCAAGTTGTACAAGCCCAAACTCCTCAAACTGGGGCTAATACCATGTAGAATCATTGCTCCAAATATAGCCTTACTTCCCAATCCTTGGCATTTTACTCTAATTGTTGCCAATATGGGGAATAGTGCAGCAACTAGGAAAGCCAATACAAGTAGTTTGCTCAACAATAGTTAATGTACAAGTCCCCAAGTAACAACATCAATAGCAGTATGTGTAGCAATCTTCACCATAATAGAAAGTGCTCCATGGAAATTTAGAAGGAAGATTTGCAAACCATGGTTTAGGAGAATCCCCAAATTCTATAGCCCATGTTGCAAAATTTCATTATGCAACCTAACCTAAGTTGCGAAGTATTGCAAAATGGTTATGGGCTTTCTCTAGATCACTTATAGAATGCTCTTCTAATGTCTCTTCCCCTTGAGAATGAAGTTTTAGGGTGGGGAGTCAAGATTTCTCTGTACAACTCCATGAAAATTGGGAAGGAAAAAGAGGGAGTGTCTTTTGAAAAGTAGCATTTGATTTTACAGCTCATGTCCCTGTTATACATGCCTAAACTAGGTTTTTGTAAAATGTGACTAGATATGAGGAAAGAGAAAGGAGAAATGAACACAAACCTATGCTCTAATACCAACTATAATAAAGGAGGTTGAGAGGAGAGAGAGAATGAGTAAAAGAGAGAGAAAGAGAGAAAGAAAAGGAGAGAGAAAAGAAAGAAGAGAGAGAATACCAAGAGGAGGAGAGGGAAGATAGGAAAAGCCATAGAAGCTAAAAGAGAAAAAGATGAAGATGAAAGGGTGAGTCATATTAACTAATCATGCAAAAATGAAATCCCATACATCTTATATACCTAGTTGTGTAGCTAGTGTTTTTTCCTATTTTCCTTGGGTGTTTATATTTTCCCTTCTTTACAAGAGATGATCCAAAGAATTTAGAAGGGAATTTTCCTTGGACAGCTACAACCAGAGGTTAGAAAGCTCATGGAATTGAGAAGACCACAAAATTTTCAAGCTATAATAATAAGGTGCTTCTCTCCCAATCTCTCAATCTCTCATAGATACAATAGATTGATTCCAAAAATGACTAACTCTCTCTCTCTTTCTCTCTCTCTCTCTCTATCACTCTTTCACATGTTTTCATACAAATATGCAATAGACTAATCATCCATAAACTTTTCTTAGTCATGGAGCTACCCTCCAAAGGGTATGATTGATTCAAAGAGCCACCATGGCCATTATAGTGTCCTTTTGCAATGGACTATTGTTAATCACTACAATAGATAGGGTGTATACTAAAGATTTTTTTAATGCAAATACAAGTGATAAAGTGGATGAAATGTTTGCTCCACCATCAAAATAATCATTGATATAAGAAATGATAGAGTGCACTAGGAAAAAGATGGGAGTATACATAAAACTCTCATCAAAATAAGCAATAGCATGTGAATATTTATCAATGCCTATTTCGAGATAGATACTAACACATACTTTGAGAACTATAGGTTTCATACACCAAGTCATATATGGATAGGTATACCAACAATTGTAGAAAAAAATTACCAATGCTTATTTTGATGTGTAGAGGAAAAAAAGTTTACAAGGATCTAGCCTTTGAGGGCCCATATCCATGCTAAGTTCTACCTTGATTTGGGTGCACTCTATTACCACAAAGTCCATGGATTCAGATGCAATCTTTTGGGATGGTTTAACTTGTGTTTTTCTCTCAGACATAGTCTCAAAAATAATTTCTATAAGTGGATGTATATGGTATACTAAATTTGAGCCAAAGTGCTATCATGACACATATAGACTACAGTCTAGTTTTTTCAATTTATTGTGTTCCTATTGCTTCCTTGAGGGGTGTACTTAGAAGACATCATCTATATCTTGTGTATTCAAAGGATATTTAAAATTTTCCTTTTTTATTTATTATAAGACAATAAAATGAGCCCTTTTACTTGAAGAATCATAGAGCTTTTTTGCAAATTATAATTACAAAATCCTTTTATATGTGTAAATGTATAAATTTTACCAAATATAAGAACCCTTCTTTTGATCGCACATGGTATACTGATAATTTATTAGGTACGCCTTTAGATATTAATTTATTTCTTTAACTTCTACAAAATTTCTTATATTCCTTTTTAAAAAAAATTATAATTGGGTCTGAGAACTATTGCCATAGAAAAGAATGTCGTCATACTTAGAAATGACACAGGTGGATACAAAAAGTATACTCTATAGCATCTCCAAGATATCCAAATCAACAATGTTTGGATCTATCGAATCTCATAATACTCAAGCCAAAAATATTTTTTTAACTCCTAGGGTTGAATGTACAACATTTTTATATATTCCTCTAGTCTCTCCACTTGCTACTCTTACTTTGTCCTAGAAATATAAGCTTTGATCTCGTATTATTCCCATCAACTAACATTTAGAATTCATCATAGACACACCCATGGGTGATGAAGAATTGAGTTTGACATCAATAAACCTTCAATTCTGTGTTGCATAAATGTATATGAAATTAATATCATAGTATGATCTACACATAACCAACAAATTTATAGACTATAGGTTTAGATATTGACATACTCACAACAACGAGATCAGATACCAAATCTTATTCAAATTATCAACCAAAATATTTATTGCTATATGAAATAACAATAAAACTCTCTGACTAGAGACGGAAAGTGATAGTGACATAGTACTTAGGGAACAACTAGTGTGAGATCATAGAACCATCAAGGATATAAGACAATTGTGAAATACAAGACAATGGCACTACCACTAGCAGATGTTGTTATTATGGACAATACAAGAACTAGCTCTATTGATAGAGAGAACACTCTTAGATCTTGTGCATGGGTAGAGCTGGGGTGATAGGGGCTGGGGGTGGAATGGGAGACAATATGGGGTGAGATGGATTGGGTTTTGGTGGAGGTGGGATGCTACTGACCTAGGAGATTGGTGTCAAAGTAGTGGGAGTTGGTTATACTGTAGTTGGTGCTTCTATAGCCAAGGATCCATGTGATTCCAAAGGGAAGGTTGTGAGAGAATATGGTAGATGAGGTTGGCCATTAGCTTTGCTAGGTAGATGGCATAGAGCCCAATCTGTTGTTGTAATTGGTCATGCTTAAAGATAATGTAAACAAGGTGGGCCTAGACTCCTTCAAGTTTCAATTTGTGCCTGCACTCAACATCGAAGAGGGCATAGATACAGTGCCATTGCTTGAGGGAGAGGGATTTGGACATGGTGAAAGAGTGTATCATTAGATGGAGATCTCTAACTCCATGACCTTTCTTGGGTCATCAAGACTTGGGGATGCTTCTCCCTGATCCATGCTCATTTCTTTCTTGACTCTAGCCTTGGAGTGATGGTAGGCATGGGGCTGCTAGATCCAGGCCCCTCAGATGGGGAATATTTGCCTTCTTCATATCCTAGGTGAGTTTGAAACAAAATAGTGAGAGAGAGGGAGAAAGGTTAGGCAAGAAGGAGAGCAACCATGCTCCCTATCAAACTTACATTATCTTCCAGCCTTTAACTTGTGTACATACAACCAAATATACAAAATTAAAGTGACCTAGATGTAACTGTGGTTGAGTTAGTGACCCAAATCTTATTCAACTAAGATAGCCAAACCAAACCAAAGGTACATGAGCTTGAATCTCAACACTCCCCCTCAAGCTCAAGTATTGTACTTCACTCCAAGTAGCTCTCTGAAATGCACAAACTTATATTTACCAAATTACTTGGTAAAGATATCTGCAACTTGGTCTTTTGTCCGCATATGGACCAAATCAATGTCACCTGCAATCACTTTTCTTTGATAAGGTGATAATGTACCTCAATGTGCTTAGTCCTAGAATGATAGAAATGATTACTGGCTAGGAGCACACTACTCATGTTGTTGCAATAGAGTGTGACATGCCTAACCTCCTGCATCCCCAAATCATCAAGAAGCTTCATGAGCCATGCTTCCTCACATGTAGCAAGTGCAGCACCTCTATACTCTGCCTCAATACTAGAGAGTGGAACTGTAGGTTGCTTCTTATTGCTCCAGCTAACCATATTACTACCAAGGGAAAATGTATACCCACTAGTGGATCTCCTACAGGCACTTCTTGCCCACTTAGCATATGTATATCCTATAAGCTCTAAAGGCTTACCATGCTCATAGAGTAGTCCATAATCTGATGTAGCCTTCACATATCTCAAGATCCTCCTGATTGCATCCAAGTGAGGCTTCCTAGGCTTTTGTATAAATAGGCTAATCAGTCCAATTGAATAGCTAAGGTTTGTTCTAGTAATGGTAAGCTAAATTAGGCTACCCACCATATATCTATACATAGCTCAACAATCTCATGCTTGACATTTGCAAGTAGCTTAACATTTTTCTCCAATGGAGTGCTCAAAGGCTTGCAATCCAACATACCATACTTGGTTAAAATATCTTATGCATATTGCTTTTGCAACAACCAAGTACCATGAGGTGTAGAAACAACCTCAATCCCAAGGAAATACTTCAGTTCACCCAAATATTTGACATGAAATTCAACACGTAACATTTCCTTGATCTCTCCAATTCTTGTGGCATCATCACTTATAATGATAAAGTCATCCACATAGATGACTCTCGGGTAAGTTACTTATGAATATATGTATACATCACGTGAGTTCAAAATAATGTATTTTTAAAATATCATTTTTATACATTTTTAACATACAAAAGGGTATAATAAAATGGGGTTATTTACAAATTGAATAGAAAATGATTATATTTTATTCAAGAAAAATTCACAGATAAGGATATTTATAAATAGGCCTTGAACGCACGTGATGTAGAGGATATACATGTAGTAACTTTCCCAAGAGATGACTCATATCACATAACTAGCCCTTGTCTTCTTTGTGAATAGGCTATGATCAACCTTGCCCATAGTGAAACCAAGCTTCTGTAAGAATGCACTTATCTTAGCATTCCAAGCTCTAGGTGCTTGCTTCAACCCATATAATGCGTTCTTCAATCTACACATACGTGTAGGAAAAATAGAATGTACATAGGCCTTGAGCTGATCCATGTATACTTCCTCAACCAAATCACCATTGAGGAAAGCATTCTTAACATCCATCTGATACATCCAGAGAATGGTAGATTGTGAATTTTGTTGTAAGTAACTTGATCTCTAGGGGTAGTACACACTCCTCTCCATAGAATAATTTGAATGGGATATAGCTAGTAGCTTGTTTAAATATTGTATTGTATGCCTATACAGGCACATACAATTTTTGGTTCTAATCTCATGTCTCTTCTAAAATGATATTAGAGAGGATTTCTACAAGCTACTTATTTATACTTTCAACTAGCCCATTTACTTGTGGATTGTAAGGTGTTGTTTTATTATGCTTAATTTGCTAGGTCTCAATAAGCTTTTGATCACCTTATTCAAGAAATAAGCTCCACAATGTGACATCAAATCTTTTGGTCGACCAAATTGATAGATTATTTATTCAAGAAGGAAGATAATAGTCTCCTTTAGATCTTCTTTCCTTTTCATTCTTGCTTTCGACCATTTCATAAAATAGTCAGTCACTATTATGATATACCATTTTGTGTAGAGGACAATGGGGTAGTTGAACCTACAAGGTCATTGCCCCACAATGGGGTAGTTGGACCTACAAGGTCATTGCCCCACTTCTCGAATGGTAATAAATCCATAATAGAAGTCCATGAGTACTTCTAATTCTCTTTATTATCATGCCTTCGGAATATACTATATCTCTTTACACATAAAAATGTATATTAAAATATGGATAGCCACCAATATCTACCTCTTAAGGTTTTTTGCACAGTGAACTGTCTAGCAAAGTGCTTAGGGATTCCACCTATAAGAAATCATCTGTATAATGTATATCAAAGGATATTAAGAAATAGCACTTCTTTATATGCTATAAGGCCTTAAAATGACCTCTTTTGCTTGACTAAACTTACAATTTTTTTTCAAATTGTAATTAAAAACCTCCTTTAGGTAGATATAATGTTGTAAATTTTACCAAGTATAATACCCTTTCTTTTGAAGTCATGTGGTAACATACATGTTCTATAGGCAGGATATCCTGAGGCAAAGTTACCTCTACAAGTAAATTCATGACACTCTTTCAAGATGAAGGGAACTTCTTTAGGCATAATGCATCAATGAAAAACATCATCTTATCCTTGCCTGTATAGAGTTCCTACAAATAAGGAAAACTATAAAGCTGGCTATTTAATTTTTCTTCTCTCAATCTTAGACAAAGAGGTTCTAGTGTCTCTTATGGATTGATATTACATTATTGCAACATACTAGGATGGAATGGAGGTTGTCTCTACTTCAAGTAGACCCTCAAGGTTTCTAACTTTAGCCAATACTTCTTCTATCTCCTAGAAGTCTACAAGATACTCTATGATGCCTTGTAATATTGGCAGCTTACTCTTAATCTCGTAATCAAATTCTTGCACAACATTTAACCACTTTGCTAAGTAATCAAATGGTTACAACTTGTTCAATAATAACCTTAGCTCTTCTAAATTTTTATAATTTACTACTTTCTCATACAAAATATAGTAGCTAATACCATATTATAGAATTTGAGAATCCCCCACTTTCAATAAGGGGTACAGATTTGGCCATGTGGCTAAATATTAACCCATACTTCAAAGTGAGACTCAAAAAGATAACCTATAAAGTAATCACGGTAGACTCCACTTTCAAGTAAGGGGACAAGATTTGATCATGTGGCCAAATATTAACTATATTAGGAATTCCCAAACTATAGGATAATTTCCAAATCCCCTAATATAGTGTTATGTAAATTTCTTCATGGTAAAGACTATCTTGAGAGGCACAATGTTTTCATATATATAGTTAGTTTTGGATACATCCACTTTGTGACTGGAAAATGCAATCGAGTGGTAACATTTCTCATTCCATATTTGAGCTAAGGAATATATGATATTATAAATCATGGCTATAAAAAACACATAGAATATCTCACCTTTTTAGGTGCTTTTTGGAATATCACTCTAGTCGATTCATGCTTAATATCCTCAAAGGATATTTTGCATGTGGATCACTCCAAACAAATGAACAATTAAAGGATAATGGATTTTTCATCAATGGCAATATTGTCCTTTCAGCTAGTGCATTAATGAATCATTGGTAATATCCAATTGATGATAAGAAACTATGCACTTCCTTGGGGTTTCGCAGAGTGGATAGTAACAATGGCTGTAATCTTTTTTGGATTAGCTACAATGGTTGAACTAATTACTGGCCCAATACTAATCCATAGAGCACTCCAAAGTCACATTTTCTTAGATTTAGGGCAATGTAGAACTTCTTGCAATTCTCTAAATATTTCCTCAAAAATATTATTAGTTGTCTATCCCTAGTGGTAGTTGTCCCTAAATCATTAGTGAAAACTTTTAGCTCTTTTGGAAAAGTGTCACCAAAGGTCTTGTTGGCCATGCATTGCCAAGAACCTGGTGCATTACATAATTAGAAGATCATGACATGATTCACAAAGGTTCAAAACATGATTATGAATGTCATGTTTAACTTGTCTTCCTCGACAATGGCCATTTGATTGGAGCCAGTAGAAGAATCCATAAAGGAGTATATATCCCTACCTGCTTATTTGTTCTACTTCTGAGTGAAGAGATGTCCATTGAAGATCCGAGTTTTAGGTCCAATTGAGAATCTAATGGAAACCCTGCAAAAACAAACAACCTGCTGAGACCTAAAACATGTTTGACACTAGCTCTAATATTTTATTTTTCCCTTCTCATCACCCCCTATTGATAAATTTTACGAGTGTCATGACTGCGCCTTAAGATACAATAATATGAGGCCATGCTGAAGTAGTCTCCATGCCACGAAAACCGTAAAAACATTTCACAAACATATATTTATTACTCCACCATATCAAGATCCATCTAATCATTCAATTCTACTCAAAACTCCACTTTTTGTAATTTTACTCATACGAAAACATTTTAAAATCCAAATATTATTATAGAAAACATGCTAATCAAGTATTTAGATTTTTTAAATATTTTCTTAGCAAGAAAAATATATATGCACACATTTTATTTATTTTTTTCCCTTTTCAAATAAGGCAAGACTCATTGTAAAATATTTCATAAGACCAATCTATTTTTTCATGATCGCTTAAGTAGCCCATGGATGTTCCATACAACAATTAACAACTACCTTATGCCTCAATTTCTCCATTGCTTGCATCATATTACCCTCTAGTGCCCTTTTTTTTTCTCTCTCTCTCTCTCTCAAACTGTAAGAATATCCACTATGAGGAGAGAGAAGCAGGAGAGAGAGACTAGATTTTCAATTTTTTGAATAGTGTATAATTTATCACAATTCAAGTGGCGATTGATTGGAGGCACATAAAACCAAGAATCCTTTGCCAAGAGGAGTGCTTCTCTCAAATCAAATAGTTGCAAAATTACAAATCATGGGAAATGAAGGGTCACAAAAAAAAAACACCTCTCCATTATGATGGATTTTGGGCTTCGTAAACTCTTTAATCACTTAATTAACAAATAACTAGCTCCCTTCCTACATGCTTTAATTGTTGAGTGGTTTCTTTAAAATCACAGGGCCAAATGAGCTCAGATTCAAGATGTGAAGGTGCCATATTCCTAGCATCATTTTCTATTGACTAGCCTCCTACATGCTTTTTTTCTTGGCTGCTAGATCTAGTAGTTGCTTTGTAATGCTAACATTGCACCTCTTTAAATGGGTCATCTGATGAACTCCAATTGAAAAACGAAAATTTTCAATGTGCTCTAGGTAACCTATTTTTGCTTAGAAAACTCTAGCGTCCCGTCATTTTTACCAAGAATGCTTCATTTCGTGCTTTCATTTTGGTGCCTAGTCGCATCTCTCAGAAGGAAGTTGTTAATTATAGTGAAAAGCATAACCTAAGATTCTAGAGAAAGTTTTGCCCATTCTCCCTTGTAGAGGCTTTCTCACTTATGACTAATGTATTTTGTTGAGATGCAAGCAAGTGAGGCCCAACTAGTCCAACACAATCCCAAATATGGAAAAGTCTTCTATAATACCATATTAGAGAATTTGGGAATCTTCCAAGTCCCACTTTCAAATAAGGGGTAAAGATTTGGCCATGCGGCTAAATTTGAATCCATATTTCAAAGCAGGACTTGGAAATATAGCATGTATAGTAATTAGGATAGACTCCACTTTCAAGTAAGGGGACCAAATTTGATCATGTGGCCAAATATAAACTATATTGGGAATTTCCAAACTATATGAGAATTCACCGATTCCCCAATATATTGTTCTATGCACTCACTCTCAATTTTTTTTCAAAAAGCTTTGATTATGTAAAAAGTTCCCACACAATAATTGAGGACCCAATTCCAAGATTCTACCCTAGAAATAGTACTCTGTTAAGCAAGCTATGTCTGTAAGATGATCGAAGGTAAAAGAATGATATGGATCAAAAAGCCATTGAAGCCAATATTATTGTGTAGATAGTTATGCTAGTCAACTTTCATGTTCTTGAGTGCAACACGATCATGAGGACGTTCCATCCAAGAATAAAAGGCATTACTACTAGTGACAATGTGCCTATCCACACCTTTAAGATGATAAACTTGCACTAGGATATTACTTCCCAACACCCATACAAAATGATTCATTGAAAGTCTATGCATGGTAACACAAAGCAAGAGCATCCAAAAGCTATGTTGTTGCTATATGGAAGTAAATCCCACTAAGATCTCTTGAAGGTGCCATATTGGAGTGACTAAAATATTTGCTAATACTCGAGAGTTGGAATGCGAAGAGTACCTTTCCAAGTCTCCCTAACCTTTGGTGCATAAGCCCCAATGCAAACTGAGCATGGATATCTTTTTGGTACCTTGCATACAACTTGTATAAGACCTTGTGCAAATAAGCAACACCAAATTTGAAAATAGGATCTAGAAAATCAAGGATCTATGAGTAGAAATCCTTAAAAATCACAATCTCACTTTGTATTTGACCATTTTGAGTGAGCATCAACCTGAGAGTACTTACACAAGTGCTTGGCTTTGATTTGCTTGCATAGTTTTCTTCATATTGTTTACCAATCTTACTAACTTCTTTCATATAGTTTCTTGGTAAAGCATGATTTGATATGGTAGTGTTTTGTAACAAACTTTATGCCAAGCTTGGAGCAACAACACAACTTGCATCTATAGCTTTTTAGACCTTGTGCATCCCTTTCCATATATGCAAAGAACTAGCCTATAATTTATTATGTATTAAATGTGGGTAAAACTCTGAGAATAAGGAAGTTTAAGGTTGATGCATGCTCCATGGGTAGTCATTCTAGTGAATTGTTTCATGTAGCAACATACTAAACCTAGTCATCTATGAAGATTTGGAACTTGGAAAGCAAGAGTATTTTTATTAGATTCCATATTGTGTGAGAATGAATTAGAGTGAAAATGGAAGCTACCCATAAGGATGCTTGTGCTGCTCATGATCAAGTGGGAGATGATATTGATCACTCCATTGTTGTATCCACTCTGCCCATAATATTTTAGATCATATGGATCACTCCATTGTTAATAGTGATGCTTTTACCATGTACCTATCCATATACATTGTCATGATGCCACCCATGTACATAAGGCTGCCCAAATAGCTCTCCATGCCTATAACCATATTAATGTGGCTCACAAGAATGTGTGTAGTCATCAAATGCATGTTGTTGCTCATAATATGCACAATTATCATATACATGCTGACCATAAGTATGCACATATTGCTACCTTTTTTTAATCAGACCTATACCAATGGTCATGATTTTCATAAATCCCATGAGAATCCCATGATTCTACTCATAATCATGCTAATTTGTCATTTTGCAATGTTGGGATAGTTCTAATTTAAAGGCATTGTCATTGATTTTGTGAATGATTTTGAAAGGTCCATAAAATCTAGGGGCTAACTTTACAACAGGGCGTTTCTCAACACTTTGTAGTCGTCGCTTTTCAATTCGTAACCAAACATAATCATCAACTGTGAAATTCTTAGCTTTTCTTTTCTTGTTTGCTTGTTTAGTATATGATTGATGGGCTTTCACAATCATATCTTTAACTTCATAAAAAATAGTAGCATGCATGTTGGCAATATCATCAGCAACTTTAACTTTGTTTGACAATGAAGTAAGAGGTGTAGGCAATCTATATCCATAAATGATTTCAAAAGGTGCTTTTCTTGTAGCTGTATGTGGAGTCTTATTGTATGCAAACTAAAGTGAATGTAAGTGTGTATCCCAAGTTTGTGGTTTTGAAATTGTGTTTGCACGTAAAAGATCTAAGATTGTACTGTTTGTAGCTTTTGTTTGTCCATTTGTTTTAGGATGAAATGTAGATGAAAAATAAATCTTTCTACCTAAATTAGCAAACAAAGTAGTCAAAAAATTATTGCAGAATCTAGAATCATGATAAAAAATAATAACTTTTGGCAAACCATGGTAGTGAAAACAGTTTTTAGAAACGATTGAGCAGCTTAAGATGTAGTTAATGTTTTCTTGCATGGAATGAAATATGCTTCTTTGTAAAACCAATGTACAATAGTCCAAATCATATCATGATTAGCTTGAGTGTTAGGTAAACTAGTAATAAAATCCATTGAAATATGTTCCCATAGTCTTTCAGGGATTGGTAAAGGCATTAACTCTTTGACAAATTAAACACTCAGATACAAAGTTAGAAACATCAAATTCCATCTGTTGCCAATAAAAATCTTCAATCAAAGTACGTAAAGTGGAAATAATACCTCTATGGCCTTAATATGGGGAACAATGAATTTCATGCAACACAAATGATCTAAATGGAATAGTTACACATAATCTTTTCTCATAAAACATAAATCCATCAGCGTAAGATAATGAATCAATTGGAATCCAGTTATTAGCTAGTAATTTATTCCAATTAGCTTGAAAGGTGGGGTCTTGATCATAGGTATCTTTCATAGAGATAAGAGAGTCAAAAGATATCACAAAGTTATTATGAATAGTTGGTCTTCTACTCAAGGCATCGGCAATAACATTTTCTTTTCCGGGTTGATATTGGATAAGTGGATGAAAAATTTGAATAAAGGTAGCCCATTTAATGTGTTAGCCAGATATTTGTGGCTGACTAAGGAGATGTTCGATACTTTGTTGGTTAGTTTTAATTATGAAATCAAATCCCATTAAATAGTGTTTCCATTGACGTAAAGCTTGTACTACAGCTAGTAATTCCTTATCATAGGTAGAATACTTAAGTTCAGAGAGTTTAAGCTTGTAGCTAGAGTAGGCTATGGGATGGGAATCTTGCATAAGGACAGGCGTCCTCATTGACTTTTCGCATAAGGAATCCACCTTGTGTTGTCCCATATCCACTAGCGTCAGTTACTACTAGGAAAAATGGTCTATTAAAGTTAGGGAGTTGGAGTTAAAGCATGTTTCAGTAAATCAAAAGACTTTTACTGATTTTCGGACCAATGATACACAATACCTTTCTTTAATAATTTTGTCAAAGGTAATGCAAGCAATGAAAATTTTCTCACAAATTTTCTGTAAAATCTAGCAAGACCTAAGAAAGAATGTAATTCATGCACATTTTTAGGTATCAGCCAATTCAAAATTGCTTCTATCTTTTTAGGATCAACGTTAATATCTTTAGATAAAACAATATATCCCAAGTATTCAATTTGTGTTTGGAAAAATTCACTCTTTTTAGGATTAGCGTATAATTGATTCTCTTTTAGTAAATTAAAACCCAAAGATAAATATTCATAATGCTCATTCTTATTCTTACTAAAAACCAATATGTCATCAAAGAAAACAATGACACAATGTTGATGCTTTAAAAATATGTTATTTATCATACGACTGAATGTGGCTAGTGCATTAGTTAAACCAAAAGGCATAACAAGGAATTCACAATGTCCAAATTGAGTTCTAAATGCAGTTTTAAAATTGTCAAATGCATCCAGTCGTACTTGATGGTATCCAGATTTAAGATCTATTTTGCTAAATATTGCAACCCCTTGTGGTTTGTCCATAAGATCATTTACCCTAGGGATTTGATATTTATTTTTGACATTGATTTTATTTAGGGCACGATAATCAATGCACATCCTATAAGTGTTGTTTTTCTTTTTAACTAATAGGATAGGTGCACGAAATGGAGAAATATTGGGCTTAATGAGTCCTCGTGTTAATAATTCTTCAACTTGAGTTTGAATTTCTTTATGTTCAATTTGATTATGTCGATAAGGTGCTTTACATGGTGGTTGAGAACCTTGAATTAAGTGTATTTTATGATCTTCAGGACGTGTGGGTGGTAAACGAGGTGGTAAGTCAGTAGCAAAACAGTCTTGAAATTGTGAGAGAAATTGTGCATGCCTGGGATGCATCTTATTTTTTTTAACTTCAAGTTCATTCACCTAGATTAAGTAGGATTTTCTACCTTTTCTTAGTGCACGTTTAGCTTGTGTATGACTAAGTAATGGAAATCTATCAAAAGTGTACATACCATGCAATATGATTTGTTTCCCATGAGAACGAATCTTCATTGAATGTATGGAATAATCTATATCAAGATTTGTGAGAAATGCGGGATCTAGAGCATGGCAGCGAGTTATGGTGGATGAAAGGAGAAGTGTGGACTCATGATGGAGAAGACAAAGACACTATTTGTTACACAAGTGAATTAGGTTCCAAGATTGAGACTTGGACTCATAAACACAATCTTGTGTATGTAGACAATGACATTGACACTTCACTGAAAAGAAAAGAGTACTATCATTGCATTTAGAAAAGGAAGCAAGTACAATGCTTTATAGGAAAGTAGGAAACTGCAGTAGGCACCATTGTGCATATGGGATAGGTTAGCATGCATGTCCTTGACCCTGAAGTTACATATAAAGAGGCTGTTTAGTGAGTGTGATTGCTGATTCTCAACACCCCTCCTCAATCACAACTAAAAAGGCACAAAGTGTGTAGAGGCTGTAATGAGAACCACCTACAAAGTGTGGGCACACCACAAACATGGTAGACACCAGAGGCTATTGCAGAAAAGGCTAAGTGTGGGCACCAAAACATGATGGACATCCAAAGGCTGTAACAGGGGCCTCACAAAGTGTACAGGGACTGTAATGCCAAGTTACATGAGGAGTTTACAAAGCTTATGGTAGGAAGCATTAGGGCAAGGAAATACAAGGCTTTTAAAACAGTCTATCAGAGTTATGAGAGTAGAAGGACTGATGAGTCTTGTCCTTCCGATCCTGGTGGTCTTCATCTTCATCTTCTTCTTCCTTTGCTCCATTTTCTTCTTCTTCTTTGACTGCGACTAGATAGGCCTTTTGGGATCTCTTTCTTGCGTGGCCGAACTTCTCGCTGTGTCCGGTCCTTTTGCAAAAGTCACAGAAGAGCTGATCCTTCTTGCCTTTGTACCTATTGCCAACATATAATGCATGTTCATCTCTAGAGGTACTTGGTTCTTCCTTAGATTTTAGCTTCTTTTCCTCTTCTAACAGTGATGCCTGGATATCAACAAGTTCAGGATTTGGCATGTTGATTAAAGTTGTTGATACATTATTATATTCAGGAGGCAAACTCTTAACTAGAACACCGATGCAAACATCTTCATCCATTTTAATGTTGATTCCTGCAAGTTGGGTTAGGAGTCCTTCCATGTAATTGAGATGTGTGGCAAGTGATGTGCTGGACTTCATTTCAAGCCTGAAGAACTCAATCAGGAGACCATACTTTGATGATTTAGATTGTGCACCGAACAAGGTGTCAAGTCTCTTCCATGTATCCTGTGAGGTCTCACAGTTATCCACATGGTGGATATAACTGTCATCTAGCTCCAGTTTGATAATGGCCTGGGCTCTGTCATCATTCTTTTGCCAAGTAGTTGCAAGGTCCGCGTCCCGAGGTTTCTTCTCTTTGCCATTTGTGATGGCCCAAAGACCCTTTTTCATCAAGATGAGCTTGATGCGGGTTTGCCAGGTGTGAAACCCGACTCCTTTGAATCGAGCATTTGGAGAGTCTTTTCCCATGTTGAGGTTGCAAGATCAGCAGCAAATCAATACCAGAATTCTGAGATTTTATCAGTAGAAGAGCAGAATGCAGTGTGTCAAGAGACACAGTTAGTGACAGTGTGAAAACACACTATGTCAGTGTTGATGTTGAGCTTGATTCTTCTTGTTCGGGATCGTTTGGTCGTTCTTCAATCTTCTCAGGTCTTCCCCTCATTGATTTGATGCTGGGTCAATGGATTAGAGTGACAGAGGCTTGGGTTGAGTGTCAGGAGAGAGAAAATGAAAGAAAAATGAGTTTTGGGAGATTTTGGCTATGGTGGAATTAGGGTTTCTGAGACAGGGGCCTGGTTTTTCTCAGATTGCAGGAGCTATACTTGATCATTTTCAAAAATTTTTACATGTCTAGGAAGATTACTTCATGGGCTATCAAAGCCCTATGGAAATCGTCCAGATCGTGGACAACACGACGCAGGCAGAGGGCGCGAATAGCCATGGCGCAGTTTGGGGCACCGACGTCGAATTTGTGCAATGCCAGGGCTGTAGATCACCAATGTGGTTGTTTGTTGTGCCAGGAGGGAGCGCCCTGAGTGAAGGAAGATATGTCTAGAAGAAAGTTCCTGAAGGTATGCTCTACAGAGAGAGATATGAAGGCTCCATGGAGGGTATGTCCTGCAGGTCACAGTTGAAGACTATGGCAGTGACTGGGAATTTTCACAATGCTAAGCTTCAGATAGCCAAATGTCATGGATTGATGTGATACAGGGAAGCTTTGTGAGTTGGGGAATACTTTTCCAAAAGGAAGCTCCAAGAGATTTGACCTATGGAGTGAGATATAAGCAGCTCAATCTGACAGGGTGCTGCTGGCTATGGCTGCCATGGAAGCTTCAGTGAGGGTAGAGTTGGGAGATGAAGTCATGGGATGGAACTAAGCTGACCAAAGATTAACATGAGCTGAGAGAGAGCAGAGGAGAGCTAAGCCGAGCTGAGCCATGCCCAACTGGGCTCTGATACCATGTGAGAAATACGGGATCTAGAGCATGGCAGTGAGTTATGGTGGATGAAAGGAGAAGTGTGGACTCATTATGGAGAAGACAAAGACACTGTTTGTTACACAAGTGAATTAGGTTCCAAGATTGAGACTTGGACTCATAAACACAATCTTGTGTATGTAGACAATGACATTGACACTTCACTGAAAAGAAAAGAGTACTATCATTGCATTTAGAAAAGGAAGCAAGTACAATGCTTTATAGGAAAGTAGAAAACTGCAGTAGGCACCATTGTGCATATGGAATAGGTTAGCCTGCATATCCTTGACCCTGAAGTTACATACAAAGAGGCTGTTTAGTGAGTGTGATTGCTGATTCTCAACAAGATTATACTAATGATACAAAGGCATTCCTAAAATAATGTCACTAGATTGCAGAGGCACAAATAAGAAATTTCTATGTTCAACATAGTCACCAATTTTAATCTCTAATTCATGCACTTCTTGTGTTCCATTGTATCTAGTGTCTAAGAATGGAGCCTTGATGTGATAATGAGTAGAAACAGTATGTAAATTCAATTCTTTGACCAGTTTTGCAGAAATAAAATCATGTGTATGCCCATCATCATGTAAAACAATATTTTCTTTACCATGCACAAGACATTTCATCGTTAATAAAGAATGGAGATTTGGTATACCTGGTAAAGTATCTGAAGTGGTGCCATTATTATCATCATCTTCTGTGAAATCTGGCATTTCATCTTTAGTCGCTCCCAAATAATTGATGTGAACAGTTGGCTTTTTGGATTGACAATTCACTGCTAAATGTCCAGGTTGATGGCATTTATAACACACTATGGATTTGGCTTTAGAAACATTATTGGTAATAGTGAGAAGTTTAGGAATATTGGGATTTGGCTAAAGAGATGGCTTAGGATTTGGATTTGTGTTTGATGGTCAAGAAAGGGGTCATATCTAAGATCTACGAAATGAAGATGGAAGAAATCAATTTTGATTGAATCTTCAAAAATTAGAGTTAAATTGCTTTGTACTGAAGTTACCATTGTTTGAGAATTGTTGTGGTCACTTCTCTCGACCTCGAAGTTTGTCTTCAACATCATGGGCCAAGAAAATTGCATCCTCGAGAGTCATTGGCTTGAACATGTTCACTTCCACATAGAAGTGATTAAGCAAACCAGACATAAAATTGCGCTTATGGGTCACCTCAAGTAAATCTTCGAGCATTCAAAGTTGCAATAAAGCATTCCAAAAATGCTCAGTATATTGAAAAATAGGCTCGCGATATCTTTGTTGCAGAAGATCCCACTACTTGATTGCTTTTTTGTGGAATTGGGGTGGAAGAAAATTCTTCAAAAATATCCTTTGGAAAGTCTCCCAAGTAGTAGGACAATCAATGCTTTTGTAGACAACAGTCCACCACAGGGATGCTCTGTCCACTAAATGATTAGTGACACATTTAATTTGGTCTTTTTTGGCATACTGTTCTTTATGGAAATAATCATCAAACTAATTGATAAAAGCAAGTACAGTCTTTCCATGGCGTGACCCATTGAAAGTATGAAATTTGAAATTTCTTTTACTTATCTTGGTTTCTTTCCGAATAGATTGTGCTTCAAGTGTCGCATCAATTGTATGTCATATAATATCTTCAAGTTGCAGTCCATCTTGATCGGCAGTAGATCATTGTAGAGTAGCCAATTGAGCTTACAAAGTTTGACGTGCTCTTTGTTCCTCTTGAAGTTGCATCATAATTAGGTCTAGTTTTTGCTCCATCGTTGTTTTCGGTAAATCACCTTCGACCATAAAATCTTCCATATTTTGATCGGTCACCTTGCAAAATTTCAAACAACCTCACACACTTGAAATCCTATTAGTGGGATGAGCGTAGCTCAAGTTTGGGTTTACAAGGCTTGGTTTTTTTTTTTTAATGTGGCTTTTTAACAATCTTTCTTCCTCATGGTTACCTAAATTAATGTCAGTCTTCTTCCAAGCAGATACATCTTCTGTATAATCTGTGTATGATTCTCTGCTTACTTGAATTCGACTCTATCACAGCACTGGTGCAAAAAGGGGCTTCCAAGGAGGTTAGAGAGTGGGTTCCGAGTTGGTTCAGTATGAACAACCACTATGGCAAGGTTGAAAATTGAATTGAAGTCTTTGTGTAAGTTTAAGAAGCTTTAAGCTTTAAGAAATAATAATTTTAAGGAATCGTTGGCATTGCGCAGGACAAGTGGATGTCGTTGATAGATTCGGCGCCGTTTAGAACATCCTTTCACCACAAAGGATTCAACTTTGAGGCTTAAGCTTTTTATAAAGCTTATTAAGCTTTATACTTTCTAAACAAAAAGAAAATTTCTTATCAACTTGTCTGAGAAAAATGTCTTGATGAAGGATCTTCGCGGGTGGTCCTCTACCTCCAGAGAGTGGTCCCTTGTGATTCGACTACGTAGTGGGGGATTCTTCACTGCCAAGAACGCAATGGCATTGATGGATTGTCACGAGATTGACTGTAGAGCCCGTTCGTTCCAGGAGCTTTGCCTTCATGTGAGATGGTAAGCGATTGGAAGCCCTCGCCGCTCTGATACCATTAGTGTACAAATCAAATGTTATATGCATATGTAGCGAGCATCGGAAGGTCCCTAAGAATAAATAACTCTACTTTTTGCTCAAAATCCAAGAGAGGAGACTTGCACTACATGAAGCAAGTAGACCAATTGGGTACAAACTCCCCCCATGCCTTGTGTGAGTGCTCCACAAAGCATGTATTTAATATATTATTTATCTCCAAGCTCCAAAATAGCCCAAATTTACAATTAGCACGCTTTAGCTTTTGTGTTTGCTTTTGTTCAAATAAAGAATAAAGCGGTTGGATGCCCCAAGTGTCAGGCTATACCCAAATACAATGACCAATAAAGAATATTTAAATTATGCATCCATGCGTATACAAAATAATAAATATATGTCAAGTGCTTAAATAAATAAGCGTGTTAAAATAAATATTGGTGCCATACCTAAGACGTGTGCCCATAAAAGATGATAATTTCTTCTAAATAACTTGAATACACGCTAGTGTCTAGTGCTTCCCAGCACCATCCCTGCCTACTCTACTCATCAACTGAAGCATTCACAATTGTTAGAAAATAATAAAATTAAACTAATAAAATTGAATATCTAGCAATCTTCAGCTACAAAATAAATAAATAGGTTGGAACTCTATCCTAACCTTAATTTAATATGAGTGCACACTCTAAACTCATAAACATCCATTAGTTTAAATATGTATTTTGCAGAATCACCCGCTATGGAATCACCCACTTGTACATTAAATTAATGAGACGACCGAAAAGGACAGGCCTCCCCATCGATTTTTCGCACAAGGAATCCACCTTGTGTATGAGCCCTGATAAATATAACTTTACGGAATCCATTGCAAAACCTCACGGAATCCATCATGGAATATGCCTCCTAGCATCATCCCCATGAGATTGGTTGTATAGATCAAGGTGTAGTTGCTTCTACAATTATTTTTAGTTTTTTGCATATACCATGGAGCTTGCAACCAATTTCAATGCCCAAGGCTCAATTGTAGAAGTTGATGGATCTCTTAAATGAAAAGATCAAAATGGAAATCTTGTAGCCTTCCTCTACTTTGTATTAGAAGAAGTGATTCATTGTGTCTAATAAAAATGGGGATTTGAGGTTTATACATAATGTACAACCAATCTATAAATTGACCATCAAGAATGATGAAACAATACCTATTGTTGATGAGTTTATAGAGGCTTTTACTAGTAGAGAAGTATATTCTTTGGGTGACTTATACTCTGGCTATGATTAGTTCTTCTTGGATATTAAAAGTAGGGATATTACCACAATACCATATTGGAGAATTTTGGAATCTCCCAAGTTTCACTTTCAAGTAAGGAGTGAAGATTTGACCATGTGGCTAGATCTTAACCCCATATTTGAGAGTCAGACTTAGGGGGATTGCTGATGTAGTATCAAGGAAAAATTTAACCTTCAAGTAAAGGCATAAGATTTAAACATGTGTCCAAATCACATTAGGAATTCCCAAACTTTATGAAAATTCCCAATTTCCTCAATATGTGGTTCCACCATGAAAACATCATTTGAATTAGTGTGCATGTGTACTCTACCACAAGTGAAACAAATTTTATTGCATATATGATGAATGCTATAAATGAAGTATTATGAGATTATAGGTCTTATATGATTATGTCTTTTTTGAATGACATATTGATAAAAGGATATGTAGACGAGGATAAGAATGATGGATTGAACAAATAGGGTTATAGAAGATTTATTGATCATTGTGAGAAGCTCTAAGCCAAATTGGAAGAGGTGAATATTACTCTTTCATGTAAAAAGTCAATCTTTGGGATGAATGAAGTACTAATTGTGCGTTGTGTGTGGAACATATGGCAAAAGTCCATTACTAGAAAAATTGGATGTGATTGATATAATGTATGAGACTTGCTATTAGTATCAAACATGAGGGGGTTTTTGAGCTTGTGTAATCTTATCTCGATACCTCATTTTGCACACATTCTAGATGTTGTGTATCACTTACTAAGATAATGACAAAATTCCAGTGGAATAGAATGCAAACAAAGCCTATGAGGAATTTGAAGAAATTGTTCAAGACTGTACCTACTTTGAGAAAAGGAAATTATATAGGTGGAAGATCCATTGTTATCACTATGGATACAACTCTGATTAGCAATGGTTGGGCTATTGGTTATGACTTGAATGATGACGAAATATTTATGTAGCTAGATTTGGGGCCAAAAATCTAAATGAGAGTTTGAGAACATATCCAAAGATAAAGAGATAATTGTGGAGACCAATTGTTATAGCTCTAAAATGTGACAAGAAATACTTTATTGGAGTACTAGTGATTGTGTAGAATGACTCTTTAGTTCTCCTTGGGATGACTACAAGTTATTCTACTCCTAATGTTTCAATGTTGTGGTGGATTACATATATAAAACATATGAATCCATAATTTTGACACATTATAGGGAAAGATAACCTAATGATAGACATGTTTTGTAGAGACAAGTATGATGATGAGGAGGATATGAGAGGTGATGATAATGAGGTTGAAATCACAACTATTATACTTGTGCATGATTGTCATGTTTTCTCATTGGAACTTATTTCAAAGGATCTTTGATGGAGGGTAGCTGCAAATTGGACACTATTTGAGTACCTTGAATAGCAATGATGGATGGACTGATGGTGAAATTAAAAGAATCAGGAGAACATATGGTTAGTGTTTGAAGAATGGATTTCTTTGAAAACACTCAAAATGCAAAAAAGGTACCCCATCAAGAGTGGTGTGGGATAAGGATACTCAGCTACAAATTATGCAAGATTTTCATGAGCTTATGGGTTGGTCACAAGTGAGTATGGGCTATCTTTGAGGAGATCAAAGAGAGATACCAATGCAAAGCTATGTTTCACAATTTGTAGAGACTTGTAGCAAATATGGGACATATTATTTTGTGAGACACAGAGATGGTTTAAATCCTAAGTTTCTTCTTTCAATGCATTTGAAATGGATTGTAGATCTAGCAACCATGCATATAGGTTTATGACAAATGAGATATATTGTTCTTGCATGTGAGGACCTTACAAATTAGGGTGACGGCGGTCAGGGGCTCTAAGGACTAAAGCCACAAGTTTTGTGTGCAAGCCTTGTTGGGACCTAAAACAGGCTTGATACTAGCTTTAAGGCCCTAGTTGGGCCTCTATGCTCAACCAAAAGAACTCATGGCCTTGTGGCTAGGAGCATTTGGAGGCTACCTACACTGATCCAACTAAATAAGCATTTATGTGGCTCGTAGTCCAATGGATAACCCTTCCTAAACTCTTTATAGGGAGTCCCTATACATATTGGTGTTATAAACCTCATAAAACAAACACACAGAGCACCCCTTGGCTAATTTTTATGGCCCCTCTATTATGAATCTCCTACACCTTGAGGATTGGCCCCGAGATGCATCATGAACACATAAAGCATGTATGATACATAGTCCTCTCTTTTAATTGATCATTCGACGAGATAAAAGATAATCCTCACTAAGTAAGTCCCCCAAAGGAAATGAATCACTAATCCTACGGCTTAGGATACCTCACCGTCAACGTGGGTCAATGTTTATGAAAACAACGGACATACATCCAAGATGATACCATGTGTTGAATGCAATGTAACTATGAATGATTCATTGTGCTCAACCGTTTTTATTCATGTAAAATAGCAATGTAATAGTGCAAAACCATTTCTTTCCATGTTTTCATTCTAAACGTGATTGCTATGTTGCATAGGGTCGGCACTGAGCATGCTCATGCTATTGAATCCTTTAATTCTCCAAACACACGTATCTCATATGCAAAGTGCATCAGAAAAAAAATGGATTCAGCATGGAATCAACAGTTATACCCCCTCCTCTCCCTACCATTTATGGTTCTACATTTGATGGTAGGTTTAGAGAGTGTTTTGATTTCTTTAAAAAGAGTGACACATGCTCAATTCAACATAAAAATAAGGCTAAACTAAGGCTAAAGCTCATGCTTCAGTCATATCATACATCCATAGACACATATATTACTTTTCCTTGTTTTTTAAGAGCAAAAAACCTATTTCTTTCTGTTTTTTTCTATTTTTTAATCAATAAATATTGATGTTTTCTTATATTTTGATGTGACTTGATTATAATTGTTAAGAATTATTTTCATTCCATGAGAATACCATTAATATATCAAAACCCCCAAAATCTATGATTTATCCTAAAAATGTAATTTTGTGGGCTTTGTGTATTTATTAAAAAATATTAGACGACTAATTATTACCGATTTTCTTAATTTTTGTTATAAAAAATACCATTGACAATCAAGAGAAATCATTTTTAACCATTTTCAAGTAGTATCATCATAAAATGATAAAATTTATCACTTGCTCATAAAACCGTGCTTTATCTCACATGTATCTCATATTTGGAAGGCCGCTAATACTTACTAATAGCCACTAACTCTCCTCCAAAAATTGATCTATGCTCAATTATGTCTCAGCATCATCTCCCAATCGAAATCTCTCAAATCAATCAACCCCCTTCTCTCATGGATTGACCCATAGAAACATGCATCAAGAGGAGAGAGAGAGGGTGTGTGCTATGAGATCCGAGATACACGCTCGACTTTCTTATATACTTAAATTATATATGGTGCATATTATGCTGGCATACAGGGAGAATAGATGAGAGAAAAGAAAGATGTAGAGAGAGAGAGAGAGGTAGAGAAATTGGTAACACACTAGGGACTGGAAGATGGGCTAGTCCCCCCCTTGTAGAGTTATATTATTAACAAGGAGGAAGCTCCTTTGTTACATATAAGCCGGTTCTTACTTGTAGATCTTGGAAACAAGATCACAGTTCCTTGCACGGTATACAACCGGCTAACACTTGCACAACTTGGAAGTTGGCACCTTTTGATCCTTCTTGAGTCTCCTTCTCTCCTACATAATATGTGTAGGGCTCTCCTCTTGGCCCTCGATTTTAGTATAGCTTTCTCAGCACTTACACCTTCTTTTATTCTCTTGAAACTTGATTTCAGCAGAGCTTCTGCAACACTTGCATCTTATCTTCTTCTCTTGGAACTTGATTTTAGCAGAGCTTCCGTAGCACTTGATTTCAGTAGAGCTTTCGCAACACTTGCACCTTCTCTTCTCCTCTAGGATGCATGCAAAGTGATGCTTCCTTTACCTCTCCCACACCCAAGGAGAGCCTCCTCTTTTATAGGCTTTCAAGAGCTTCTCTTGTTGGAGAGATACTTGATTTGATCTTCATGCAAGATGTGGTTGTTCCAGGATCTACTCTAGAGTACTAATTTCGAGATGTCTCTGTGTGCGTTGTTCGGATGAAAAAATGTCCAACACAAAAGTTGTAGATCTCATTGTTTCCGATAACTTTGGTGGCCCATTTTTAGAGATCATATTTCTATCACGATATATTTTAAAAATGGATTCACGATGTCTTTTTTAAAAATAATAGCTTCTCAAACTGTACTCTTAACTTGTGGTCCATGAAACCACCTTAAAGAGAGTTCATTAAATTACCTTCAACATCAACCTTAAGATTGACTTCCACACAGAATCTTGTGTCTTTTAAGACCTTAGAAGGAGAAAATTACTTCTCTCCTCACTTCCAGAGGATCATTTTTCTTGTCTTTCTTAGGGAGAGAATTACCTCTCTTGTCTTTCTTAATGAAAGAAAAGACCTTAAACCTTGACTTATAAGGGAGAGGATGACCCCAAATGAATGCAATGCTCATTACATACAAGTGAACATTCCCAGGCATCCCCGAATGCACACATAAATACATATACACAATACTAATGCACTTCCTCTTCTTAGAGCTTAATCCATCTTCATTTATATGTAACTCCTTGGTTATTGTGTACACTCTTACACTTGGCAGACACTTCTGTCCTCCTTCATAACTTGTACTGCCTATACTAGATATCCCCGTCATAGTGCTCTGATCACCCCATTAAGTGATGCACTAGGAATATTGGTCTCTAAATGGTCTCATGGCCATGCTAGATCATCAACAACACTTAAAGAAAAGTGAGTCATTAAATTATTGACATGAATTTTTTAAATAGATGAACCTTCTAGGTGTCCAGCTTTAGTTTCTTCCCCATCCGGCAACTATTTTCAAATTCCTAAAATCCTCCATGTCTAGTTTGAGGTCCTCAATGACCGAGAAGTCATCTTACTCGACACTTAGAAAAATTATGAAAAATCCACAACCACTGCAAAAGTCAAAATTTGCATTCTCATCTTCCACAGTAATCTGCATCTTTCGCTTCCATGGAGCTTTAAATTCCACGTAAATTTTGCATCATTCTTCTCTTTTCTGGCATGTCTTGGACATTTAAATCCTGCCCTCAAGGTTTCTACTAGAAAATGTCATGCTACTATCCAAAGGCATAGGTGCTCATCTTTCATTAATAGGAATATGAAGTCAAAAAGGGCCTTATATAAGAAATTGATTAGGAATCCTTAAACTTGGATTAGTCCTTTTTCAATGGTCATCATTGCATACCTTTTTGTCATTTGGTCCCCCTACATTCCTAGGCTCCATCCACTTTTTGTAGTGACCCCACCTAAAAACGAGATGGGTCTTCCTTTCTTTTCACCCTAGTAAGGTAAAACCACCACTCTTTCAAAAGTGCCATATCAAGAAAGCAAATTTATTTTTCTCCCAAAGAATCATTTTTAAAATGTTTTAAAAAAAAGATTCATATTATAAGTTGAAATACTAATTTTCTATATACGTTTTTACATTAAAGACTCTCCAAATTAGTACATCTTCTAAGATAGTACCACCACTCCTCTAAAACTGCAACATCAACAAGTTGGAATTATTTTTATCCCTAAAATGACCTTTTAAATTTTTTTGCAAAAAGATACCTAATTATATTGCAAGTTGGAATACTCATTTTTTATACACTCTTTTGCATTAAAGACCCTCTAAGTCTGCTTAAAATTTTTTATTATCCAAACATACAATACCTAGGATACTAGAAAGGTAGTTGCATACCCACTTTATACTCCACTATTTCTCCTAGCTACCACATCAGTAAGGCAGACTAATTTTGGTTCCAAAAAGTGACACTTTCTCTCTCCTCTCAAAACATAGTCTTTTCCATATCTAGTGGTGCCTAATCATATTATATATCATCTAAGCATTTTTCATACTCTCTTTTGCCCTCTAATCCTTCCAAATCAAAATTATACTGTGAAAACTTAATTTACTCCATTTTCCCTCTTGCCTTGTATTTTTGAATGGAACTACCTATGGACATAAGCATGGAGGAGAATGCTTCATTAAAATTACTTTTGAAACAAGTGGAGAAGGATAAGAATGCCGTAAAAGAAAAGTTGCACAGATGTAAGCAAACTCACATGAATTATAAGGAAAGAAAATGTTGATTACTACTAATGCTATCACTATCATTGAATGTTGAGCACAAAAAAGATGTGTGCAAGCATTAAGGTTTATCATTTTCTATTAAAAGACTATCTAAATCTACTATATTTCCTAAAAATATATCTTTTTTCTCATGAACTGTTTTTATGATACTAGAGGGTAAGGTGAGGGTTAGGAGATAGAGCTTCTAAAGGCATTCTTTAAAAAAAAGCATTTGTTGGAATTCTAAGAGAACCTCGGTATCAAGCTTTTTGACTTACTGCTTTAAATGAGGTTCTTATATATGTTCTTAATAGTTTATCCATGGTAGAAGTTTAAATAGTATGTGATATAGCTAGGGTTACTTGAAAAGGTTTTGAGACCATATACAGTATGATAGCAAATGTATTGGATTGCAAAAAAAAAAACACATGATTTTGCCTCATCCATTTCAACTAAGAGTTGTAATATGAGCACGAAATATATCCATTGCTAATTCAATGGGAGAATAATTTTTTTGTCATTGACAAAAATAGAAGTGAAGGAAACTAAAGTTGGAAATATTTCTTATGACTATAGTAACTTCATCAATATTTTTATTGCAGGTCATATTCAATCTCTTCAAGTCATAGGGTACCACAATGTTTTAAAGAAGCTAAAGTTGGGAATATTTCTTATGACTATGATAACTTCATCAATATTTTTATTGACTTGGTTACAATGTGCCATGGTTTTTTCTACAAGGTACAATACTTGGAAAGGCATTGACTTGTTCTAATAATATAACATTATGGATTCAAAATAGTCTACTTCCTTCTGCTAAGTTTATACCAACTATAGTTGCTAGGCTTTATTTTAATCTTGGAGTTTGCTATCAAGTTTGTCAATGAAAATTTTTAAGGGGACATAATTTGGAGAGGGTAGATCTTACATTGATGAGCTGACTTGTCAATGAAAAATTTTAAGGGGACATAAGTTGGAGAGGGTAGTTCTTACATTGATGAGCTGGGCCATGGCCTATTGTACAAAATATTGCACGCTTGTGTGACCATTTACTATGCAATTGTAAAAGAAAATTTGATGGCATCAATAGCTAAAGTGACTAAGGCAATCCATAATGTTCTTTTTTGGATCTTCCAACGTACTTTATATCTGGATATAATTTCCAAGCAAACAAGTGGCGAGAAACTTTTTATGGAAGAAGTCAAATAATACAACATTAATTGGTACTTGGGCAAGTAATCCCAAGAATCTAAAGGATATATTCAATTGTGATACTAAAGCATCAACATCATTGCCTTGTTCTTTTTGCATAAAAATAAACAATTCTTCTAAGCTTGTTGATAATTTTACATGGAAGGAAGGAGCAATGGCATATAATAGAAAGGTACCACCAAAAAGATCATGTCATGATGAGAATTGGAAAATCAAATTTCCAATTAACATTAAGAAGTTGCATATCAATTATGTATACATAATGAAGTCTTTCTCTAGACATTGTCAAGTGTTTTTTTGAAAACTGAAAACCCCTAGTCCAACCGTAATATGGTTTGGTTTTTGTTAGCTTAAATGTTTGCGTGACAGTTTGCTTTGTCATTTTGTAATTGGATTTTCTGTGTTTGTTTAACTTAGGATTTTTTTTTGTCATTTTTTTAAGTTTGTCGAGTGTGAAAACTTAATAGCCTTGGTTGAGATTGGTATTTTTTTGGATAGGTTGAAGTTGGAATTTGTTAGTATAGATGTCGATCATTTTGGAACAAGGTTTGTTTTCTTGTTGAGACTCTTGCACATTACGGGGACTATGGGTTCACGAGCACTTAATGTTGCACTTGCTAATGCACTACACTTGAGGCTCGTCTCCTATTCTTATCAAAGACAATCCATGCCATGGGTTGGGATGAAGCACATTTTGTACCATTGTTGAGCATTTGCATGGCATGAGGCCCGCTCTAGCTATATGCAATAAATCCTAGATGCATGCGCACATGAGAGAGCACCTTCATTGAACACACACATTTCTTGCATGCACGCCATTTCGGATACTTATCACAAAGTTAGGAACCTCTAGATGAGTGGGTAAGGTGGTTGGATGAGTCACAGGGTTGTGAAGAACAACGCCAATTATGACATGGGTTGTTTTTATTTGGTCAACATCTTGAGGACTATCATTTCTAGAGCAACGGTGAGATTTTGGATGGATGGAGTGCAGTATGATATGTTTTCTTACTGAGAGTTGAGAGGTGAGGCTAAGGATTTAAATAATCAAGGAACTTTGTTTGCACTATGCATGACGCATGAGCACATGTAGATAGACTAGGCACAATTTCTTCAAGTGCATCCATATTTTTTAGAGTGAGCATTGTATGAATGGAAGCATATCATGGATTCGACCAAATGCATGCTTTCTCAAATCAAGAGTGGATGAGCACGAAATTTTATTTAAAAGCATATTCTTGCTATAGGGCACATTGCATAAACAAAAAAGCAGGTACTTATGAAGAGAAGCATCAAGAGAGGGAGTTCATGAGAGTCAAAACTTTAGATCTTGGAGGAGATTTTTTAAAATTAAGATGGGATAGGTGTCTATGGTCATCACTTTGAAATTCAAAGTGAGATTATGGAGCATTAAAGTTCCACAACTCATCACATTCCTAATTTACATGAAGGTATGAGAAAAGGGGGGGGGGGGGGGGGGCGGGCGGGGGCGCGCGCTATGAGAGGACGATGAGGCGTGCTCTCGGTTTAGATCATGTCAACAATGTGATAGAGTTAATTGTCTTCGAGCTCTAGCCAGGGTGGTCCTCAAGGATGAACTTTGTGGGGAAGATCATGAGGTGGCAGCAAGTTTGAGTTTCTGGAGTTCAGTGTATTATGTGATCTTCGCAAGCCTATTATGCCAAGAGAAGTTGCCGTTTGATTTCATGGAGTTCATTGATAATGTCTTGTGGCCATCATGGATCATTGGGAGATCAGAGAATGCTTGGTGTCGATGGAGAGAGAAGATGGGGAATGCAATAGCCGGAATCATGTACTTCTGAGGAGCTCTCGATAGTATTCGGTAGCCATCATGAAAGCACAGACGGTTGTCTAGATTCCATTATGCCATGATCACTCAAGGCGGTAATGGCGCCAATAGGCATAGACTTGAAGGCGGCTACCTCAAACTAGTTATTCAAGAAGGTTGGCAGAACGGTCAGTTGACCGGCTGGCATAGATGTTGAAGATGATCAACGTTTTGAAGTTCGTGTGTCTGGGATTGTTTTTTGGTCAACAATGGTAGCAGAGAGGGCAATGCTTATTGAATGCAGATTGTAGCGAGGGTGGATAAGAAGATAGCTGTATGGAGCTGCGCCGTGAGGAGTCGTGAAAGAAGACGAGCATGCAATCATCATTGCAAGGACGGCGCTGGGTGATCGACCGCCGACGTCAAGTTGAGTTATTGTTGAGGACGTGGTGGCGGATCGAATGCAGCAGGTGGTGAGGGTGTAAGAGGCATTGATGGTCGCAGGTGGCATGCGCGTCAGCAGTAGTAAGAGGGGAGACGAAGATGAAAACAAGGTGGAAACAAATGGCATTTTGACAATTATGACGGCATTCTGATCAACAATTACAAAGCAAAGGTGACGGCATATTCTGTGAAAGCAAGACTGGAGGAGACGACGTTCAAGAAATGAGGGCAGAATACATGGCATATTCGGTAGGACAAATGACAATGTGAAGATGGACGTCGTTGATGATCAGATAGGTGGCGACAATATCGTTGTGAGGATGACGATGACGTTGATAATGTTGGATATGATTGGCATATACCAAATCACGGAAAGAATCTTCCAAACGCAATGAGGCGGCATTATCAAAAACTCAGTGCTAGTTAAAAAGGCTTAAGCTTTAAAAGCTTTAAAAGTATTGCCTTATCGTTATTTTACCTTATGAGAAGAGAAAACGTGTATAAAAAGCTTAAGGCTTTTTTAAAAAGCAAAAAGCCTAATGTGTGTGAGGCTAGAATGAAAAACTATATAAGGATGAGGAAGAGAAGAGCAAGGGGCCTTCCCCCTCAATTCCAATTATACCTTGTGAGAGAGGTGAGGGGAGGGTCGCATGCGAGAGTATACTCTTCACAAGCTAACTTTGAAAGTCAGAGAATTTGGATGTGGAAGCGCCAAGTGACGGCCCAAGGTTATCAAAGTATGAAGTTTCTATGATATTGGATTTTTCTTCAATGTTTGTTTTGATTTTTGTGCAAAGTGTTGGTGCAACACAATGTCGTCATCTCACAATTCTTCCCCCCGTCATCCATCCAAAGACTTGAAGACCCTCTCAAAATCGGCGTTGGAGACTTTCGAATGAGCTCGCTAGCAAGAAGACCATTCTAAAGAGAAAAAAGTAATCGATGATGTAAAGGTGACCACCAGAGAACAATGAGGGTGACACTTCTACAAATAATGAAGGTGGAAAAAATAATAACGAGGGCAACATTAATGACAACATCAATAGGCTCCATGACAAGATTGATTGGCCCAAGGCTAGTGTAGATGCAACTAAGGAGCACACAATATGTAGTAAGGGCCCCGTGCAATGCTCCAAACTACCAACAAAATGAGCTAAAGCACTTCCTCCTCCTCCTTCAGTATCCCTCTTGCCCACCGAGCAACTACACCTGCCAACCTCAACCCTACTACTAACAAGCACAAGGATGACAACTACGGCAAGGTCTATCCAAATGAGTGCACATCCTTGCTAATCACTCTTATGGAATTCAATTCTACAAGGAAGGGATTGTAATGGAGGCTATCCAAAAAGACGCAATAGCATACCTTGTTGCCCTTTTTTAGGATACATATTTGTACACAATTCATGTCAAGAAACTGACCATCGTGCAGAGATACATACAATTAGATAGAAGGATAAGAGGGGAGAGATTTGCGATGCCAATGGCTTGGAGTTTTTGTAATACACATTGCAATACAATATATTTTGTAAACTTTGATATGTAATGAAAAATATTTAGCTTTTACTATGCCTTGAATGTCTCACACTACATTTCTATATGATGGTGTAATTACAAAAAATTGCAATGTCAATTGAAAACTTGATGACCAAGTAGAACAAGCAACTGGTTATCGAGGTAGTCACCTAGTTAGCCTTTCTACTTTGATTGGACTTGGATATTTTGCTAACTTTTTTTATTGAAAGGGAGTTAAGCCTGCATAGAAGACACTCGTGACACCTTTGTGGTGGGAATCCAATGGTAATTTGTATTAGGATCCTTACCTAATCTTCCTTGATCAACCTTCATCCAAAGGGTACATATAGCTAGATTAAATATATTAGAGCCACCACCATTGATGTAGTTGAAGAGTCCTAGCTCATTCAAAACTCTATGAAAGAAAGGAGGTGAAAAGAATCTAGTCTAAATCCCACAAATTTAAAAGAAAATTACCTCCTAGGGTTTTGTGAAGCCCACAACTCCCATACTACTGATGCCAGTTTAAGAGGTATGACACTGATCAGTAGTTATTACTGTGTTTTGGCATCAACTCTCTTTTTCAAGTTCTCATTCTCTTCATTATGAAGAAGGAGTTGCATGTTGATATTGATTCAGCTCCATACTTTTATTATGGCACAAAAGCCTAGATGCTCTTCTAGCTTTTTCTAAACTCTTCATTCAAAATCTAAGCTCATCCATCATATAGCCATCCTACAAGTACCCTCACTTTCATCCATACATTTCTTTATCTAGGCATACTCATTCCTTGATGGTTCTCAAAATAAAAT
Organism: Lygodium microphyllum; assembly: GCF_053477565.2. Lineage (NCBI taxonomy): Eukaryota > Viridiplantae > Streptophyta > Polypodiopsida > Schizaeales > Lygodiaceae > Lygodium > Lygodium microphyllum. The sequence continues at coordinate 30,972,145 of NC_141161.1, read as the reverse complement.
TTTCCTGCCTTTAAAAAAAGAGGATGCTAGGTCATTTGTTTTCACATATACATTATTTGGGATGTGCTTGAAATTTTCCCAGATTAAAGATTTCACATCCATTTGTGCAAATGCTTTCTCAAGACAAATAATCTTTTTTAATTCATATAAAAAATGCTAAAGACCCGACCATTCAATTTTCATGGCATGCCTTTGTTATAGTCTACCAAGAGGAGGTTGGAGACTCACCTTAAGTAAAGGATTAAGCCAGTTGAAAATTCTCCAAGATGAGGGAAGAGCAAGAAAAATAAACTTCAACATGTCGAGCACCATAAATTATGGCTATGCATTATCACTACATATCATATCCAATATATCCTCTTGCGCACAAAAAGATCAACGAGTTTCTCAAATAGTTATTGCCAGCATACCATGGCCAATAAATCCTCTTCATGCAAAAGCCACACCAATTAATGTATCGAATATTGTAGGAATTTTCACTATGTGTGGAAAAGGCATTTTGGTGTGTGAAGTGTATGTGAGTGTGGGGTGTGTAAGTGGTGAGTTTTTGAGGGGTCTTTGTTTGCAACTAGTACAGACAAGCTCCACTTTTGCCAGTGCCGCCATAGCCTAGTCAAGACTGCATCTCCTCCACTTGGTGAAAACCACCTCCACGTATTGTATTCACCTTTGCGTGGTCAAAAGCACGTCGTGACCAAGGTACTATGAAAGCTCATATGTCTATCTACCTCCTTGAGATCTCTCATTTGATGAGAAAATAATAACATAGTATACATTGAGAACAAAGGAATGACTAACATGGGTGGTTCCTTACTATCATCAAGGGAGAAGTTCCTACTTCCACCATCCAGTACAACAAAAAATGCACTAGGCATCTCTCTCTCTCTCTCTCTCTCTCTCTCTCTCTCTCTCTCTCTCTCTCTCTCTTTATGTACATATATCAAACCTTGGGTAAGTTACTCATGAATATATGTGTGCATCACATGGGTTCAAAATAAGGTATTTAAAAAATACTATTTTTATACATTTTTTACATACAAAAGGGTGTAATATAAAGGGTTTATTTACAAATTGATTAGGAAAGGGTTATGCTTTATTCAAGAGAAAGCTACAGATAAGGACATTTATAAATAGGCATTGAATGCACGTGATGTAGAGGATATACATATAGTAACTTTCTTGAGAGTTTAACTAGATCATTATCTCATGGAAAGTTGGCTATCTCTCCTCTCTCCTATTGGACTCTATATTGACTAGGTCTGTTGCCATTAATATGTATAAATATTTATTCAAAATCTAAGCATTGCTCCTATGATTTGTTTTCCTTCAACCATGGAGATATTGAAAAGCTAGCTCTAGGAAAATGATGTAAGTTGGCTCCCTTTTTGACAAAAATATTGCATAAATATGTGAAAAGCTTGCTCTATGGTGACGTGATCAGGGGCAATTATTGGAGCTTCCATAAAAGGAGTTGGAGGAGAAGTGAGAGAGGACTGCATGAGAGGTGGCTTGGACAGCAAGGAGACTACAATAGGAGTTGCTAAATAGTCTAGAGTGGTGAGTGTCTATAGCCAAGATTATCAAGAAGATGATCCGACAAGACATCTTGTGAAGGACTTAGGCCAAGCACATGATGAGAAGGGCTATTGCATACTCGGGAGGAGATTAAGATTAACCAAACGGGAAGAGCTACCGAGCCCTTAATAACCATGTCTAGTCTCCATCACGGTCCCCCATCTACATCCTTGGCTGTGTCAAGAATCGCGTGGTCTGGGGACTTGCTTGAGGTGCTACGCCAAACACACACTGTATACATAAGAGGAAGCTCACTCAAGAACACAAGAAGAGAGATGGAGGCCAAAACATTTTCTTGCTGGTTTTTTCTTCTTCTTCCACACACTATACAATGTACACAAAGTATAGATAAGATACAACATAAAGGAAAGTGGCCTACTAAGTCAAACAATGCATAATTGACTACACTAATTGATTGGCGCTATGTGTTTGCCACGTGTAGGTAGGTGTAACAAACTAAATATAATAAGTGATAAGTCAGTGGCCATGTGAGTATCATAATGACCACCAACATGCTAAGTGTAGACATGCGGACCCATCTAGCTAGGCAGTCCATCATCAATGTCCGCTGTCAAAGGGTTTGTGAAAGCAAAGTCGCAACCACAGAGGTCCTTGATTATTTACAAGATAGAAGATCAAACATGTGAATAAGCGAAAGCGAAGTAACAATTGTATTACTGTCAAGATGTTTACAAAATTCAAGATGAATTCCAATCTGATCAGTCCACTGGCTCTAGATCACCCGTTTTAATTCTGTAGCATTTGTAAATCCTTCAGCTATAATGATCATATGAATCTTTGAAATTCCTTCTTACATAATAGGTTTCTTGTGCAGGGAAGCGCATTTTACCAGGCTTGGTTTAACATGTTTTACATATTGAAAGTGTTGTTTGGGAAGACCAGAGTATGCTCCAGCATTACATTCCTCTCCCATAGTTTGTCAACCTGAGCTAAAGTAGTTGCACAAAGCTCTAATCTTCAGAGTATAGCATTAGCCACATAAGAATCTGCATATTGTGGGATTTCTGTTAACCTTTAGCGCTCCTCTCTTAGCATATTTTGCTCCTGCAAAGACCTTTCTCTTACTATTCTTTCACAATTAGGCAATATGATGCTCCTGTTCCCGAATCCTATTGTTCCACTGTTAATACTTCTTTGCTGGCCCCTAGTCTGTGGCCACATTTCCAGCAAAGTGTTCCTTCAATCCAACTTTCTTTTCCCAAAGCTCTATTCTTTTATGAACACCCAAAATCATAAAACTACTGATATAACGAACTTGCAGTCAATCTGTGATCTCTTAAATCATGCCAATCTTTCGACTGTTGCTGGACTATAGAACGGATTTCATAGATGCCAGTAGAAGGTGGAGGAAAAAGTATTGTACTGACCAAAGGAGGGAAGCAAAATTATGAGCTATGTGCCTGCATAGAAGAAGCTGAGGCAGAAAGCTAGAATAACAAAAATCGTTGGACTCTTTCGTTATGGCCGTCAGAAGAATGCAAGGGAGAATATGATACTTTTGAAGGTTGTTGTACTCAGCTCCTGTTACTGATAAGCAGACTACGATGCCATATTGATTCTAATTGTTAAGGACGATCCGATACTTCTTCGTCAATCTTGAATGATGATCCCAATCTTCCTTCCTGATCGCAATCTCCTCAGGTCTCTTCCATTCGTAATCTTTCCTCCTTTCTTCATCTGGATTCTTCTCTCCAGCATTCGATCCGCCATCTTCCTTCACGACAGTTAGCTTCGCTGGCCCTTCTTCTCTTCCATCGTTTGCTTGCCTTATGTCACTACAGCTTTAGACTCCTACAATGCTTCCTCACGGTTGGACAACAGGACTTCGCATTCATCGGAGTTCATCGATGCTTTATCATGGCCTCCCATTCCTTTCTAGCTCATTGAATTCCTTTTTTTTTACTGAGAGGACTCCCAAGATCTCTTATCATCCCACCATTTCTGCATTCCGTGCCTTCCCTTCTCCTCTGCAATAAATGTCTTCGTTTTCTTCTTCCCCATTTGCAGAGAACTTCTTCGATCCCAATTCGTGGTGAGATTTCCTTCGTATCCTGCGATACCTCTGTTCTGTGTGTGTATCCCCCTTCTTCCTGTCCGTCCCGCACTCTCGCCTCCCCTGTTTCCTCCTCGTTCCTCTATTTCACAATAATTCCCTCCTCCTCAATCACCAAAGATGACAAAAAAGCTGGAGAAGCCGATCTAAAGCAAGGCAGGATGGCAGGGAGCTGATCTACAGCGCCTCAATCAGACGAAGGAAGCGCAGAAAAGGCAAACCCATTGATGCAAAACAAAGATGCGACCTGTAATACTCCTTCCCGACGATTCGATTCAGAGAAGATAACAGTAAAAAAAAACAAGCCGGCTGGATTGGATTGTACCCATCCCTCAAACACCACCATCATTCCCCCTTTTAGCCGCAGAGTACCCTCCTCTATTTTCTTTTTCTGTTTCAGTCCTCGTCTCCTTTTTTCGGGCTCTCCTTTTTTTGCTTTTCCCTCCCTCTTTAGCTTTTGAAAATCCCCTCTTTAGCCTCCTTCTTTCGTGTTTTCTTTTTCCCTTTTGTTTCTCCTCAAATTAGCTTCCCTCCCAGAACCAGAAAAGCACCAAGGAAAAGTAGCCCCAAAGTAGCCACGGGCTGTAATGCCAAAGAACCTCAATCGAAAGTGTTCCCACTCGGAAGAAAACATCCCATGACCATGAAAGAGACATTTGAAATCGAAACTGCCTTCAAATCTAGTCGTTCAGGTGTTGGAATCACAATTTCAGCATCACATGAGCTTAACCCTTCAATTTGATGCAGAATAGAAGTCTGTGTGTGTAAGCATATTGAATGCATGCCAAAGGTTAGCTTTAAGAGTTTACAAACTTTTCTGATCTGTAAAGTCCACTCAGCTGAGTACACGAGCAATAGTGCTAATGGATTTTGGCAAGCAGTGGTTCCATGCTCAAGGGCAACACATGAGCCTCATGTTCATCTGAAAATTTACTGGTCTTCTTAAACTCCCTTGTCGATACCATTTGCATCTTCAGCATAAGCAAACAACTTGTGAAGCTCGGAAAAACCATACTCATTGCAGATCTAGAACCCATTCTCCTTCTAATTTGTTTATACCAAATATCAGATTCAATCCCAAACAGCGCTTGTCTCTTCTGTAAAATTGAACATGAACCAACTGAAAGCAAAATGTTCAAGCAAAGCAAAGCACAACGTCTACGTCTAAGTATGTACAAAGTAACAAATCTCACGCACAACTTTTGGGTGGTTTTCACACCTCGAATGCGCAGCAATACGACATCCACCCCCTCTAATCCTGCGCATCCTCCGGATGGGCCAACTACCCATGATCATTATCATCAAGATCCACAAATAGATCAATCTCTTCGTTATGCATTTCCGGTAGATCAACAAGATTATCTGTCATATCATCTGTCTCTTCCATTGGAGTTTCTTGTCGTTGCTCTTCTCTTGAAAATTCTTCCAATGCATAATCCTCGTCATCTCTTTTCTTGAAAATCTTGATTCTTTTTCCAGCAATAGGCACTCTAAGCACTGTCCCATCCAATTCAGTCAGCTCATATGTTGCATTATCAAAGACATGTCTGACTATATACGGCCCAAACCATCTTTTCACCATCTTCCAAAGTGCAGTATGCTGATTTTCAAGGCTGCTATCAAAGACCAATACCCAATCTCCCTCTTCTATTGCTCTAGGCCGCAAGCGATGCCTGCTGTCAAACCTGTCCTTATTCCTTAGTCTAGCAACCTTCAACCTGTCAATAGCTAACTGAATATCCTCAGGTCTCCTCTCCAACTGTCGAATCTGAAGAGCTAAGAGCTCTTCTCTTGTCAAATCCTCCTACCAAGGTAAAACTGACCAAGTCAAAGCACAAGTCTCAATCAGCATAATAGGTTTCTGACCATACATCAACTCTGCAGGCATATATCCTGTGGTAACACTATGAGTCATACGATCAGCCCACAAAGCAAATGGTAGAAGTCTCGGCCATTCTCCAATCCGTCCTCTGCATGCTTTGGCTAATGCTTTCACTATCGGCGGATGCCCTCTTTCATTCTTTCGATTTCCCTCTGGATTATATGCTGTGGTTAGAGCCAACTTGATTCCTAGCTGAGAGAAAAACTCCCTAGCTTCATCTGCATCCAATTCACCATGATCCGCAGTGATCTTACCCACACAACCATACCTGCAGAAAATTTCATCCAATAAGAACTTACACACTGCACTAGTGGTCTTCGTTCTCAAAGATCTGCCCTCAACATGATTGGTAAGATCCTCTCTAGCCAAAACAATGTATCTCATCTGCCATAGACCCATAGGCATGGTAACCAAATCAACTACCCACTTATAATGAATGCATAGCGGATAGGTCAGATGAAGCTCATCTCTATGACGCACTACTGAATACATCTGGCAGTCTCTGCAAGTCTCAACAAAGTGAGAAACATCTCTATACATGCCTTTCCACCAATATTTCTCCTTGATTTTCTCATAAGTAGCCCATACTCCTCTATGACCAGCCCAAGGGCTCTCATGAAACTCCCTCATCACCTGTAACTGTGTCTCTCTATCGCAGACAACCCGCAAAGGTAATCCGCCTCTTTTCTTTGGATGCTTCCAAAGAAATCCGTCCTTGAGAAAGTAACCATAGTCTTTCCTTCTGATCTTCTTGAACTCTTCATCCGTCCATTCATCTCTTTTGTTTAGTGTACTAAGGTACCTGCCAATCTGCAACCAATCTCCAACATAGAGTTCTTCTATGAAAGCCACAATATCATAGACATGACAAACATGATCAACCATAGTGGCTGAAATTTCTGCATCATCCTCTTCTGCAAGTAGAGTCTCCTCATCATCATATCTGGCTCTAGACAACATATCTGCCACCACTGAATTATCCTTCCCTGCTATGTGTTTAAATTTTGGATTTAATGACTTGATGTATGCAATCCATCTCAACATGGCTATATCCGGAGTAGAGCAACTCGTAATCATACCAATCAATGGTAAGCAATCTGTCTCTACCACAACTCAAGCTCCAATAAAGTACTCGTCACATTTGAGAGCCGTGACAATCCCTAATAACTCCCTCTTAATTTGCGGATATCTCCTCTATCTCTCGTTTAGGACTTTTGCCCCAAACCGAATAGCATACCTATTTCCATCTACATCATCTTGACCCACAGCCCAACCTATGCCAATTGGACTAGTGTCAACTGTCAATACAATAGGCCTTTCACAATTATAATCCACTTTCCTAAGAGTAGGAGCATTCTGCAATAACTTCTTCAATTTCCGCATGGCTCTAGTGTGACTCTCATCCCAATAAAATTTCTACCCCTTTCGAAGCAGCTGATACAAACAATCTGCTATGTGTGCAAAATGAGGTATCCAAATCATATAAAACACACAAGCACCAATGAATCTCCGTACCTCTGAAGTGGTAGAACAATACTCCGCAATCTTGCCTATAGCATTCACCTTATCAGGTGAAGGTTTCCTGCCATAATGTCCACACATATGTCCAACAATGACAACCTCATTCACTCCAAAAATAGATTTTTGCCCTGAAAGTGTCAAGTTTACTTCTTCTAACCTGGCCAAAATCTTCTCACATGCTGAAATATGATCAGCCACAAAGTATCTGCATCCCTGCTCATTTAGACTCTCGTTCTTCTCCTCTTCTGCACACCCCTTAATGGGCACATCATCCAAGAAAGGCATAGTAAGCTGAGGTATGTAATCACGAAGGACCTTATGCATGGCATTCATCATATGCGCAACAGAATTAGTGGCACCTTGACGTAAGGTACACATCCTGACAAGCCCAATAGGAGTTCTCATGGTGGTTATGTCCCTGCTTTCCAAAGCCAGCTGAAACTGATCATATCCTGAATACAAATCACCCAAAGAATAGATGGCACGTCCAACAAATGCCTCTGCAAACTCATCCACAACTGGACCTATACCAACATTCCTGATAGTAACTCTGTTCACTGGCTGCATGTCCTGAATAAATCGAAGAGTGCCATTCTTCTTTGAAACTGTAAACCACCTGTTTGAGTATGGTGCAGATGAAGGCTCAAGGATTCCCATCCTGATTTTCTCATTCAATAAATCAATCAGCTTTGGCAAGTGTGCTTTAAGCACTGGAATAGGTCGGAGATTCCATGGGATATGAGGAATAGTAAGAATGACCATAGGAGCAACAATATCAGGATTCACACATCCAATCTCATGTGGGAAAAAAGCAAATCCCCTTCCATGACGCTCAAGCATCTCCTGAAAGCATAGCTTCTCTATGGGTAACAAGAAATCACCATTTCCAATTTTCAATTCAGCAAGAGTCTCTGCTGAAAATTTATGACCAATATGCTCCGGATTCCTCAAAATTTGCTGTTTAGCAGCCCTCTCTATATGCTGATCACTGTCAGGTGGAAGCGGTACAGCAACCGGCTTCACCTTCTTATCCACAGTTTTGTATTTCGTGTCAACCCTGGCTTCATTATGCTCTTCTGCATTACATAAACCTTGCTTTAAATCAACAATTCTGCACTCCAATGGCTGAATATTCTCAGCCCTCTGCTCTATGGACTGCATAGGAACAGCCCCAAACTCTGAATGCTGAAATATTTCAGCAATAAACTCTGTTGGCTAAAAGTTTTCAGCCCTGTGTCTCTCTGAAAGCTGTTCATAACCAGCTAGAAACTCTGTTTGCTGAATTTCTTCAGCACTTAACACTCTTTGCTGAGTTACCTCAGCCTCTGACTCAATCTGTGACATAAAATCTGCAATTTCATGAAACATGTCCAGGGACTGCACTAATACATTACCGTGACAATTCAGCATATCAGTTTTCAGCATATCTCCCATCTCTGTCATCGTATCTGCACAAATCACACTGTCATACATCCCATCTATGTGCTCATCATCCTCCAAAATTCTTGCATTTTTCAAAATTTTCTCCTTCCTGCATATATACTGCCTGGCAGCTCTAGGCAACCTAGAAGTCTTCTGATAACTCATTGAACTGTTTGCTAAAATCCCAACATAACCGGAGGAGAAAACACTGCTGCCAGGAGGCGAGAACTCCAATCTCCTCTCCTCTGTACCACCGTCGTCTCGCAAAACGGCGGTACCTAATGAAAACCCGAATCCCTCACATTGGGCAAAGGTGCATCTCTGAGAGTATCTCTGTTTCTAACATGGTTCACACATACAGTCATAAACTGAACTGCTCTCATACCATCTTTACTGCGAATCCGTGCATAAGCAGATCCATCATCCATGACCTTTGTTTCCATGCACATCTCTATAATGAATGGCTGACCAAGAATTATGGGATAAGAGCATGAATCCTGCACAAAGAAATGAAAATCCTCCTCTACATCACCAATAGAAACCCTGACACTAGGACAAGCAGCATATAAATCACCTGCAGTGTTATTGGCGGCTCTCATACGCCACCCATGCTCTACATCCATAGGCCATCTGTTACTCTCATAAACTCCATGAACTATGAGATTAATCTCTGAACCATGATCAACCAATGCAACATAAGGCACCTGTTTCTCTCCAATCTTTACCATCATCTCTGTAGTTGCCCTAGCCCAATGGCTCCGCGAAAAGTGACTACGCGGTATCATGACAGGCTCATCAATTTCAGCATAATGCATAGGCTGAACCCTCTTCTCTACCTGCGGAAAAATAGAAGCATTATCAACCATAACCTCATCCTCATCCTCATCCAACTCTCCAATCAAAACTCCCTGTGTATCAGTGGTAGACAATGCATGTCTTTTCCTCTTCAAGACCTCCTGAAACTGATCCTGAAACTCTCTTTTTGAAATGCCCAAAATCTCAGAAATAGTGAAAGTCACCTCACTGCCAAGTATCTTATCATTAAAGATTTTCTTCATGTCTGTAGATGTCTCAATATCGGACATCAATCTGAATCCTGGTTTCTTTCTCTCTCTAGGCTCTTGCCTCTTTTCTCTCTTTTGAGCATCTTCCATTTGTAGATCTAGTCCTGATCGTGAAGACGGTCCTACAGTAGGTGGAGTAACAAACTCACCCCCTCTAGTCTTCTTAGCTGCACTTGGATTTTCTTCATCTCTCTTATGCTTCTCCTCAACAAGTACATCTGCACCATGAGACTTAGCCAAATAAGCATAAATAGAATACCTGTCAACAAGCGAGTCCCAACCTGTCTCTGATCTGATGCTAGAGCCTGCACTAGTCAAAACAGTTTGCTGAATTTTCCCCTTGTTTGCAGTCTCCATAGCATAAGTCCATAGCACGGACTGAGTCTCTGATCCCTTCTCAATCTGTACTCCATATGCAGAAGCATCACCTCTAGCTGTCACATAAGAAGTATGCGCAGCCATGTCCTCCACTAACTTCTTCATTCCACCTTTACCAAAGTTGGTAGCAAGTGGAGCTCTTGTCTCAGTCAACCAAATCTTACCATCTTGTCCCCAATATACCACATTCTGCCTCCTTGCATCCTGGAAAGAATCACAATCCCTGCAATGCTGATGGTCCATACTATCACACCAAATACATCTCCGATCTCTCCTAGGTGCACTAGGAGCACTCCTAGGTGCAGTAGGAGCACTCCTAGGTGCAGTAGGAGCACTAGAAGAAGTAGTAGGCACAGTTGAAGCAAACTGCTCCTTCAACTTTCCCACCAACTCCGCTTTGACTGACTCCAGTGTCAAATCTGTGATGCCTTTGATTATGTCATCAAGAGCGGTAGGCACCGATGGAGCGGATGGTTTTGGAGCAAAAGGTGTAGGCATCGGTCGTGGAACAGGAGGAATAGGTGGAGTAGAAACAGTAGGCACTGGCATAGGCCAAGAAACTGGCTGAGGAGGAGAAGAAATAACAGGGATAGAAGTAGGCATAGGAGCTGATGATGGTGTAGGTGTCATGGAACCATTCTGTAGGCGAGTTTTCCATATCCTCCTCTTGGTCAAAGTCGAGACTGCATCCTGAGCATCCTGCCAATCAGTTTTAAGACCCATAGGCTTCGTGCGATCCTCAAGAAGCTCACCCAATTCTTCTTGAAGAGCAGGATCTGCAGCTTGCAAGAAAAGCTCAACTTTTTCAACATCCAATGCTCTTTGTTCAATGGCATCAAGCTGACTATACCTCTCTTCGAATTCTCGAATCAACTCCGAAGCAGCGAGACCTTTGTTTGGCATGTAGACCCACTCTCGGAATGACCGCCGAGTAGCCATACCAAAGTCCTCAAGGAAGTATTCTTCTTTCAAGGCCTTCTTAAAATCTTGCCAATGTGTATTTTGAATAAAAAGATCAGTCACTTTTGTCCTCAAAGCAGGTGTGACAAGACGAAGGAAGTACTTACTCATAAGTCCAGCAGGAACTCCAAAAAACCCCATCTTGATCTCATATGTCTTCAAATATGCTGAAACATTACGCCCGTCAAATAGCTTCTTCTCATTTTCAACTGCTTCAATAGCTTTAGTCACACTGTTTGCATTCTCCTGCTCTGAATACAGTTGCCTTTGCTGAGACAACTGCTCTTGATGCAATTGTTGTTGCTGCTGCATATACAATTGTGTTTGCTGATTTTGGAGCTGCATATACATGGACATATTCTGCAAAATCTGCTTTAGATCCTCCGTTGAAGTACTTGACGCAGCAGTCATTGATGGAGCTGAAGTAGACGCAGCTGGAATTGTAGAAGAAGCTCAAATAGAGGCTGAAGTATCTCCCATCCTGAAATTTCTGTGACACTTTCACGTCGGGTTCACCAAAGATGTCAAAGGGTTTGTGAAAGCAAAGTCGCAACCACAGAGGTCCTTGATTATTTACAAGATAGAAGATCAAACATGTGAATAAGCGAAAGCGAAGTAACAATTGTATTACTGTCAAGATGTTTACAAAATTCAAGATGAATTCCAATCTGATCAGTCCACTGGCTCTAGATCACCCGTTTTAATTCTGTAGCATTTGTAAATCCTTCAACTATAATGATCATATGAATCTTTGAAATTCCTTCTTACATAATAGGTTTCTTGTGCAGGGAAGCGCATTTTACCAGGCTTGGTTTAACATGTTTTACATATTGAAAGTGTTGTTTGGGAAGACCAGAGTATGCTCCAGCATTACATTCCTCTCCCATAGTTTGTTAACCTGAGCTAAAGTAGTTGCACAAAGCTCTAATCTTCAGAGTATAGCATTAGCCACAGAAGAATCTGCATATTGTGGGATTTCTGTTAACCTTTAGCGCTCCTCTCTTAGCATATTCTGCTCCTGCAAAGACCTTTCTCTTACTATTCTTTCACAATCAAGCAATATGATGCTCCTGTTCCCGGATCCTATTGTTCCACTGTTAATACTTCTTTGCTGGCCCCCAGTCTGTGGCCACATTTCCAGCAAAGTGTTCCTTCAATCCAACTTTCTTTTTCCAAAGTTCTATTCTTTTATGAACACCCAAAATCATAAAACTACTGATATAACGAACTTGCAGTCAATCTGTGATCTCTTAAATCATGCCAATCTTTCGACCGTTGCTGGACTATAGAACGGATTTCATAGATGCCAGTAGAAGGTGGAGGAAAAAGTATTGTACTGACCAAAGGAGGGAAGCAAAATTATGAGCTATGTGCCTGCATAGAAGAAGCTGAGGCAGAAAGCTAGAATAACAAAAATCGCTGGACTCTTTCATTATGGCCGTCAGAAGAATGCAAGGGAGAATATGATACTTTTGAAGGTTGTTGTACTCAGCTCCTGTTACTGATAAGCAGACTACGATGCCATATTGATTCTAATTGTTAAGGATGATCCGATACTTCTTCGTCAATCTTGAATGATGATCCCAATCTTCCTTCCTGATCGCAATCTCCTCAGGTCTCTTCCGTTCGTAATCTTTCCTCCTTTCTTCATCTGGATTCTTCTCTCCAACATTCGATCCGCCATCTTCCTTCACGACAGTCAGCTTCGCTGGCCCTTCTTCTCTTCCATCGTTTGCTTGCCTTATGTCACTACAGCTTTAGACTCCTACAATGCTTCCTCACGGTTGGACAACAGGACTTCGCCTTCATCGGAGTTCATCGATGCTTTATCGTGGCCTCCCATTCCTTTCGAGCTCATCGAAGTCCTTTTTTTTTACTAAGAGGAGTCCCAAGATCTCTTATCATCCCACCATTTCTGCATTCCGTGCCTTCCCTTCTCCTCTGCAATAAATGTCTTCGTTTTCTTCTTCCCCATTTGCAGAGAACTTCTTCGATCCCAATTCGTGGTGAGATTTCCTTCGTATCCTGCGATACCTCTATTCTGTGTGTGTATCCCCCTTCTTCCTGTCCGTCCCGCACTCTCGCCTCCCCTGTTTCCTCCTCGTTCCTCTATTTCACAGTAATTCCCTCCTCCTCAATCACCAAAGATGACAAAAAAGCTGGAGAAGCCGATCTAAAGCAAGGCAGGATGGCAGGGAGCTGATCTACAGCGCCTCAATCAGACGAAGGAAGCGCAGAAAAGGCAAACCCATTGATGCAAAACAAAGATGCGACCTGTAATACTCATTCCCGACGATTCGATTCAGAGAAGATAACAGTAAAAAAAAAACAAGCCGGCTGGATTGGATTGTACCCATCCCTCAAACACCACCATCATTCCCCCTTTCAGCCGCAGAGTACCCTCCTCTATTTTCTTTTTCTGTTTCAATCCTCGTCTCCTTTTTTCGGACTCTCCCTTTTTTGCTTTTCCCTCCCTCTTTAGCTTTTGAAAATCCCCTCTTTAGCCTCCTTCTTTCGTGTTTTCTTTTTCCCTTTTGTTTCTCCTCAAATTAGCTTCCCTCCCAGAACCAGAAAAGCACCAAGGAAAAGTAGCCCCAAAGTAGCCACGGGCTGTAATGCCAAAGAACCTCAATCGAAAGTGTTCCCACTCGGAAGAAAACATCCCATGACCATGAAAGAGACATTTGAAATCGAAACTGCCTTCAAATCTAGTCGTTTAGGTGTTGCAATCACAATTTCAGCATCACATGAGCTTAACCCTTCAATTTGATGCAGAACAGAAGTCTGTGTATGTAAGCATATTGAATGCATGCCAAAGGTTAGCTTTAAGAGTTTACAAACTTTTCTGATCTGTAAAGTCCGCTCAACTGAGTACACGAGCAATAGTGCTAATGGATTTTGGCAAGCAGTGGTTCCATGCTCAAGGGCAACACATGAGCCTCATGTTCATCTGAAAATTCACTGGTCTTCTTAAACTCCCTTGTCGATACCATTTGCATCTTCAGCATAAGCAAACAACTTGTGAATCTCGGAAAAACCATACTCATTGCAGATCTAGAACCCATTCTCCTTCTAATTTGTTTATACCAAATATTAGATTCAATCTCAAACAGCGCTTGTCTCTTCTGTAAAATTGAACATGAACCAACTGAAAGCAAAATGTTCAAGCAAAGCAAAGCACAACGTCTACGTCTAAGTACGTACAAAGTAACAAATCTCACGCACAACTTTTGGGTGGTTTTCACACCTCGAATGCGCAGCAATACGACACCGCACGTGTTGAGCTTGCCATCTCAACACTCCCACTCAAGCTCAACTCTATCTCTACAACTGCAAGTAAGCTTCGAAACTTTCAAAGCTTCTCTAAACCCAATGCCTTTCTGAAAATGTCATCTATCAGATCATATGTGCTGACATATACCAAGTCAATCTCTCCTATAAGTAACTTCTCTCTCATAAAGTAGTAGTGCACCTCAATGTGTTTTGTCCTAGCATGAAACAGTGGATTTCTAGCTAGCTGTATGCTGCTTATGTTGTCACAATGAATGACAACTGGACCATCTCCCTGCATGTCCAAATCACCTAATAACTTTTGCAGCCATACCACCTCACATGCTGCCATAGCAGCACCTCTATACTCAGCCTATGTACTCAATAAAGCAACTGTAGGTTGCTTTTTGCTACTCCATGTAACTACTACACTACCAAGTGAAAACATGAATCCACTTGTAGATCTTCTGTCTGATATGCTACCAGCCCAATCTACATCTGTGTATCCAAAGACCTATACGTCCTTACCTGCCTCATAAAAAGTTCCATAATGTAAAGTGGACTTCACATACCTCAATATACGTCTAACTGCATCCAAATGAGGCTTTCTAGGAATCTGCATAAACTAACTGACAAGGCCAACAACATAGCTCAAGCCTGGCCTTGTGATAGTCATGTAAATCAAACTCCCTACTATCCTCCTGAACATAGTAGTGTCTTCTATCTCATCCCCAACATCCGCACTCAACTTCACATTTTGCTCCAATGGTACTGAGAGAGGCTTACATGCTGTCATACCATACTTGGATAACATATCCAAGCCATACTGCCTTTGGGATAGCCATATACCATCATCACATCTGATCACCTCAATACCAAGAAAGTATCTCAGCTTGCCCAAATCTTTCATCTCAAACTTCTTTTTCAAGAAGTCCTTAACTTTAACAATCCCATTGTCACTGTTACCTGTAATAATCAAGTCATCCACATAGATGACTATGATGACCAAACGTGCATCTCCCTTTCTCACATAAAGTGAGTGATCAGCATCAGAAATACAAAATCCAATATTGACAAGATACTCTCCAATCTTGTTAGACCATGCTCTAGGTGCTTGCTTTAGCCCATAGATCGCCTTCTTTAACCTCACATATGTGGGATGCTCTAAATCCTCATAACCTGTTCAGCCCATAGAGCACCTTCTTTAACCTCACATATGTGGGATGCTCTAAATCCTATAACCTGTTGGCTGCTCCATATACATTTCTTCTTGCAATTCCCCATGCAAGAAGGCATTCTTAACATCCATTTGCTGCAAAATCCAACCTTTGGCTACTGCCAAGGCAATCACACACCTAACAATTGCCATCCTAGCAACTCGACTAAATGTCTCTTCATAATCTATGCCATATGTTTGAGGATAGCCTTTTGCAACCATCCTAGCCTTATACTTGCTAATTGAATTGTCTGCATTATTCTTGACTTTGTAAACCCACTTACAGCCAATAGCTTTCTTACCCTTAGGTAAGGGTACCGAATCCTAAGTCTTATTGGCTTCTAATGCAGCCATCTCCTCATCCATTGCTGTATCCCAATGATCATGACCAAAAGCATCCTCAAAACAAGTCGGCTCAACATCCTCAACTAGTTTCACCATATAAGCATAATGGTGAGCTGCATAACCTTCAAAACCAAATCTTTTAACAGGGTATCCGACTCTACTAGATCTACGTACCATCGGATCACTCAATGGAGCCTTTACATTACTATGAGCTCTCTGTACACCTGGCGTCCTAACTGAAGGAATGCCAAGCTCATCATCCAAACTCTTCGAACCACTAGAATCTCCATCAAATCCCAAATGACTGGTAGATGCATCATTACCATCCAACACTTTCTTCTTTCCTTTATCCTTCCCTACAGCACTTATAGATCCACTTGAAGATGTGGGGCTACTCCTTAGTCTCCAAGACCAAGGGCTCACTGTAGGTGTAGCATCAGATGATGTTTTTGGTGCACTAAGACTCTGTGATTCTTTTTCTTTTTTACATAGCTATCCTAATTAGTATCATCATCTAATACATCACCAGTAGGTGCATATCAACTGCCCATCTCATCAAAGATAACATCCCTACTCACTTTGAACTCACCTGTTGACAGGGTTATAACAACGATACCCTTTCTACTCTAAAGAGTATCCAATAAAAACACATTTTTTTGCCTTTATATCAAGCTTCTTCCATAGCTCATCTGGCACATGAATGTATGTAACACAACCAAATACCTTCAAGTGTGATACATCAGGCTTCTTGCCAGTAAAGCATTCTTCAGGAGTCATCCCATGAACTGTAGCTATGGGATTTCTGTTCATAATGTAAAGAGCAATATGGATAGCCTTAGTCCAAAAATATTTGGGCATATTCTTTTCAACCATAATGCCTGTGCAACTTTTGCAATATGCCTATTTTTTCTTTCACCATTTTGCTGTGGGGTATACCTGTAAGTAAATTGCCTCTTTATCCCATGAGTCCTCAAGAAGCCACTGAACTCATTTAAGCCTGTTTTTGTTTCAACAGCTGCTTTTAAAGATTTGAAGTGCTCAAACACATCACTTTTTTCCTTCATGAAGTATACCCATAACTTTCTTGAACACTCATCAATAAATGTGACAAAGTATTTGCTGCCACCAAGAGATACATTCTGTGTAGACCCCCAAAAATCTGTATCTACTACATCAAGTATATTTCTGCTCACTTCTCTATCATGCGAGAAGGGTTGTCTCACCTGCTTACCAAATTGGCATGCTTCACAGACTTTATACAATTCTACAACTCTAAAAGAAGGCAACCCTGTAACCAATCCTCTGGACTGCATTAATTTCAGCCTTTTCACATTTGCATATCCAATACGTTTATGCCATATTTCAATATCTACAACTACTCCTTTTCCTTTAGCATACATAGCAATATCCATTGGAGGAATTCCAGCATCTAAAGTGAACATTCGGCCAACTCTACTTCCTTTTGTGACCAACTTGCACTTATCATTAAAGTCTTGTACAAAACAACCTTTTGCATTGAATCGGACCTGCAATCCCTGCTCTACCATTTGGCCAACAGACACTAGATTCTTTGTAATTGATGGCCCATGTAATACATCTGTCAGACTCTTTGTTTGGCCATCATATAAGGAAAAGGGAACCTTTCCAATGTGTGAAATTGGGTGGCATGAATCATCACCTGTCTGCACATAACCTGGGTTTTATCAGTCTTGCATCTCTCCAAAACATTCAACATGATTGGTCATATGATTAGATGCACCTGAATCAACATACCATACATCATCATGTGTCCCCTTTCCTGTAACTGTATTCATCATATGCTGCATAACAAATAGACGCTCATTTTTGTCTTCATTTTGTCGTGAAGATGATGCATAGTTTCCTTGCTGTAGTTTACCACTGTGAATATCACCCTTCTTAGCATAACAATTGGTTGCAATATGTCTTGTTTTTCCATAATAATAGCAAACAATAGCAAAATTTCCAGAGCGTCTGTTCTACCATCCACCTCTTCCTCTAGAGCTCCCCTTGCCTCTAAAGTTTCCTCTGCCTTCAGAAACCTGCATTTCACTAAATTGTTGATTGAACCTGTTTTGCTGGTTATCGCCAATACCTCCCATAGCACAGTCTCTTGAAGAGGATCTACCACGTCCCCTTCCTGAACTCAAGTAGAATGCTTGGATTTGTTGACCATTTCTTTCAGATGAATCACCCTACATATTGATCTCTTCAGTAATTATGAAGAGATCAGCTCATCAAAATCTGGAAATGGCTTCCATACATATACTGAAGTAACAAATGATTTCCATGCCTTCTCATTGTTAAGGCTACTCAAAGTGGATGAAACCAAATCATCATCATCCGGCATTTCATCACTGCAAAAGCATCTGCAATGCTCCTCACCTTCAACGCATACTCATTGATAGACATTTTCCCTTTCTTCAAGGCATTCAACTCTTGCTTAAGTTAAATCTTTCATGCCTTTGTATTTATTGAAAACATGCTCTCAAAAATTGTGCAAGCTGCATGTGAAGTTTCTGTATTCCTAATATGTCCCAGCATAGTATTATCAATGACTGCAGATAGCCAGTATATCACCTTTTTGTCTTTCACATTCCACTCTTTCCATACTTTTAACTCATTTGCAGTCGGACGGATACCCAACTCTGGCTCCTTTTCTTCACCTGAAACAAACTCATAAAGGTCCTTTCCAATGAGAAAGTTTGCAACACGAAACTTCCATGAAGGGTAGTTGTTCTTGTTGAGCTTCTCAATAATGGGATTTCCGCTGTTCTCTGCCATTATCACAAACAAGGATACAACACAACAAGCTAGTCTTCTGCAATCTTTCACAACATATGCACAACAATACACCAAGCAACCTTTTTCACTGATTGCCCAATAGTACATGTAATTTGTAGCCTATTTGCAGATAAACCTTATGTTTGCTTCCTGCAAACACCTTAAAAATTACAGATTCGCAATCTGCAACGTGCGCACCCACTTTCGGTCAATACAACCAAAATCACAGTGTACCCTGAAACTGTTGTTCGCAACCTTGTAGCTCTAAAACGGGGCTTGAAATGGCGTGAAATGCCCAAAATAACTGTTCGCACACCAAATCTGATAGAAATCTAAGATTTTTGCTCAACCTGCTTCCGGTGCCTCCACAGGCACTATCGAAGAGAGAGAGTGGAAGAATGGGAGAGATTTTTACCCATTGCTTTCTTGCTTGAACCTTGCTTCTTCTCCTTCACTTTCGCCTTCAAAATCAACCTCTCTCAGTGGCACATCTCTGATACCATGTCAAGAATCGCGTGGTGTAGGGATTTTCTTGACGTGTTGCATCAAACACACACTATATACACAAGAGGAAGCTCACTCAAGAACACAAGAAGAGAGATGGAGACCAAAATGTTTTCTTGCTGGTTTTTTCTTCTTCTTCCACACACTATACAATGTACACAAAGTATAGATAAGATATAACATAAAGGAAAGTGGCCTACTAAGTCAAACAATGAATAACTGACTACACTAATCGAGTGGCGTTATGTCTTTGCCAGCTATAGGTAGGTGTAACAAACTAAATATAATAAGCGATAAGTTAGTGGCCATGTGAGTATCATAATGACCACCAACATGCTAAGTGTAGACGTATGAACCCATCTAGCGAGGCGGTCCATCATCAATTTCCATGCATGTTGAGATTGCCATCTCAACAGGCTGCATACCGAGGGGCACTGGTCACCACCAACACACTCTGATATTGTGACCCCTTTATTCTATGACCAACCTCCACCTTGTGCTATGTTTTGCCCTATTTAAGGGCAAAAAAAGCAGGGGGAAGAACCCCCCTATCATCTCCATCCATGCAGACGATGGGGGGAGCTTCCCCCCCTTTTTTCCCCCTAAAATAGGGACGCCCCTCTTTTTTTGCCTTGAAATAGGATGGGGACGATGGGGGGGCTCTTCCCCCTCTTTTTTTTCCATAAAATAGAAATTTTATTGAATGCCTAATGCTCCAAAGCCGCATGGTGTCTGCGTCCGTGTAGACAATGGGACCTAGGGGGGGGCTCTATCCCCCCTTGTTCTTATATTTATGCTATTTGGTTAATAGAATAATGCCATTGCCATCTACACACAACCTTGGCATCTCGAATAACGCCATTGCCATGTGCATACATTTTCTTGGCAAGGTGCTTCTCCCTCCCTCATCATGATTCTAAACTTGTAGTCATCCAAATTGATAGCTCATTTGTGATTCCTCCATTTGATCCAAAGAAGATCCCTATTCTCATCCACAATTGGAATCTCATTTGTGAGTCCTCCATCATCATGTAATACATTCATGAGGCTTAGGCCTCTAATAGCTCATCATTTTCCCCCCCCAATGGATGACCCCTACCATATATTTCTCACCCGCCTCTTCGCTAACTATGGTGATAAGAAGGTGTTTTATTGGGGCCTCTCTCATACTTGCAATCATCTAATTGAGAATGCTTGTGCGTGTTCTCATGATTTTAAAAACTAATAAACACTAAAAATCAAATTTTGTTTCTCTATTGTCCTTTCTTGTAGCATCTAGTTGTTTGAATATCTTTCATCTCATTGTACTATATGCACCTATAATGTGGTGTAACCAAATCCATTGTGCACATATCCTAATCCCCCTATGACTTCTATTGTATGGTCATTTGTAGATTATACAGACAAGATTTTTTTGAGAGATTTTACCTATGCTTGTTTTTGTATGGTATGGGAGCTTTTGCTCAACCGCCAAGACCCACGGACCGCTTATTGTTTCAAGCAATCCAAGCCGAGCACTAATGGCTACCTCTCACATAGCCGATGCGCCAACCATATCTACGGGTGTAGTGAGCTTACCTCCATGCCGTTTAAGTTACCTCCTCTCCCGCGCACTCCGGTAGCTCCATGATCCAAGTGCAAGCTTCAAGCAAGCTCCATCCTCAAGCTCCACGCTCCAAGCTCCATTGCCGCGAGCAAGACAAGAGAAGAGAAGAGAAGGAAAGAAGAGAGGAGAAGATGGAGAGCTTCTCCTCCTCGGTGCCTCACCCTCACACACTCACTTCCTCACACTCTCATACTCCCTCTCTCAAGCACAAGCTCAAGCAAGCAAGAAGAAGAAGAAGAAGAAGAAGAAGAGGAGAGCTACTTTTGGCCACACACAAGAATGAGCTTCTCATTCACTTTTTAACTTTATATACAAAACCCTAAATCCCTTTTGGGCAGTCATCCCCTTTTCCTCTTTTTTACATGGCCGGCTATAGCTTAGGACCTTTTTCCCATTGTCCTTCTATCTTTCTAGATTCCTTTCCACCGCCCCTCTGCATTTACAAATTGCACGGGTGAGAGTGCGGCACTTCTTGAATTAAACCATGATGCGCTTGCGCTCTTTTACAAAAGTTTTGACTTGCGCTTTTCCTTGTGCGCATTTCTCCCATATTTAGGACTCTTCTCCTTGTGCGTCTTTGTCTTCCGTTTCTCTTTGCCTTGGCCTTTGTCTTTGTCTTCTGCTTTAGATTTTCCGGATTTTCCACCTTCGTTCATTTGAGGGTTAACATTACCCCCCTCCTAGATGAGTGCCAATCCCATGGCACTCACCGTCGTAGGTAGCAGGCGTTAGCATGCACGGAAGACGTGGGTGGTAAGGATGTCTGTGGTTGCCATGATGGAGTGTTGGTAGTGGTGGGGAGGAAGGTCGTTGGGGGCATGTTGGTGGGTTAAGTGGTAGGTGGTAGGGCAAGGGGTTCTTTTGGGGGGATTGCACTGATGGAGTACAAGTGGCGGTTTGTTGGGGATTGTGTACATGATGATTCTTGGAAGGCTTACAGGGTGATAAGGATAGGAATTCAGAGTTGAGTGTTGATGAAGAGCGAAGGACACCTTCGTTAGAGTCTTCACTACCTGCAATTGGAAAACCTCTCATGTGGTCTCTCCTTAAGGGATAGTGCTAGTCTTCTTATCATGCACAAGACATATTTTGATTAGTTTGGGAGACAGGTCGAACTCTAAGCAAGCCTGGAGTATTGTCCTGCACTTGAGTACCCAAACTATGTATATACTTCGGTGCAGATATTATGTGAGTGCTCGTGCATACTTAGATATTACGTAGTTAGAAGACCGCGGGCTAGTTTCTCGTAACAATGCGTGGATGAAGCAAAGTTGTCCATGTTGAGAAGAAGTACACGTGAAGGTATATGAGACATCCTTTGCATTGTGATTGCACCACGTAGCATAATTGAATACAGGGACACCGCACTTTTGGTATCTGGAAGCTATTGGACTCGCTTAATGAGGACGGTGTACTTTTCATGGCCAATCGTGAGGTGCTTACCACCACTGATTGCAATGGTACTAAGGTAGAGTGCAAGAGAGAATTGTGCAAGTGGGTCAGGGTGACAGGTCTAACCATAGGCGAGACAAGCTCCCTAGGTATGTCCTGCCCTTGATATGCCCTGAACAATTGTGGGTGATGCTAAAGGGCTAGGGGACTAGGGACGGAGCTAGTCGACCAAGGTCACTGGACGTACCTAATTTGAGGACCCCTAGGTACTGTGCTGTGATCGTGGGTGGTTCTTATCTTTTCATTCGTTTCTTTTTTTTCTTTCTTTCGTTCTTTCTTGCTTTCTTTCTTTCTTTTTTCTTTCTCTCTTTCTTTCTTTTTGTTTCTTTTTCTTGTGCTTTTTTCTTTCTTTCTTTCATTTTGTTCTCTTTTTTTTTTTGGGACTTGCTTGAGTACAACCATTACAATATGTTGAGGCTATCAGCCTTTCAATGGGTTGGAAATTGTCAAGCTTCGAAGGCTTAGGAAATGGATATTACAGTGATGATTGTGCCCTAGCCTCGTTGTTAGAGAAGCAATTGTTAACATGGGGAGATGCACTTGAGATATTGCAAACCTCCTTGCGACACACGTGATGTTGGTACAATTGAGGTAACAACTGCTGTGAGCCAACTATAGAGCTTGATCCAGAAAGAGAGCATAGCCCATGAATATGCTTTGGGCCATGCAATGTGGGCGGTCGACAGGGTGATTTTTGCTTTCGGCCGCATGGCTTTGCCGCGGCTCTTTGTGGGGTCGATGGTCTTGCAGTGATCGGGCATTGAACACTTTCGCACAAAGACCTGTATCATCCTGCATCCACTCGTCACTTTATGAGAGTATATGCATGGTATATGCCGCAACTACAATAAACCAGCGCAACGCAAGGAGACATCACTTATTCGAATTCTATAGTGTTGACTTAGATATTTATCACCTGCGCTTGATTGGCTTTTTCTTTTGCTAAAGACGTGAAATACATTAAACGCAAATATGAAAAGTTCGTACAATTGGGGAACATGTCGACACTGAACCATTTAAAGGCAAAAAGTCCTGGCCAGGTAGCATTTGATAAGTCTTTATACAACATGGGACTACTCTATTTGTACAAGGTGGGGTAAGTCTGGGTGGTCGTGCGATTGGGGCTCTGTTAGTGTGGGGCTCCCATGGGGTTGGGCAGGGAACATGTCGGCTAGGACATGAATGGTATAGTCTCGGCCCACCACCGTTTTCAAAATACCTTTGAGCAGTTCATTAAATTCTTGCCCGTCCCGCTTTGCCTTTCCTGCCTTTGAGCACCTGGTGCCCAAGCATACGTTGGGGGTTTGTGCCACTGGTGTTGCCACATTGTGTGTGCCTCCTTGAGCGTCCACTCCCCTGACCCGCGGATTCTTCGGCCTTCATCCGGGGCGGTGTCGCTTGGGGCTATGTTTCTTAGCGTACCTTTTAAGAGTGGGCACGTACTACACCGGCGGAGGGGCGTGTGTTGCATGTTCCCATCGACTGTGCGGAGAGCGTCCTTGCAAGCTAGCTGCCCTTGGTTCTCCATGTTTTCCTCGCGGGGGGCCTGTAAGATGCGAATCAAGGATTAGGATTTGTTACATGATAAGACCATTCATATGTAAGGGATTATAGTGCAGGTTATCAAGCGCATAGGACAAGACGGGGAGGGGTGGGGCATGCAGTGCTTGTTGTAGAGGGATGGCCCCCGTGATGTATATTTAGTCTCCTGCCATTAGCAAATCTTGGCTCATGCCGAGTTACGTCAGTTGTGGTCATGAATTTAGGCAGGGCTCAACCTTAGAAGGATAGATCAGAAAGGGAAGAAGGTGTATAGAAAAGGACTACATCCTGTCTACACCATCATAGTTGTTGATCAAGGCTTCCTATGGTGGTAATGTGGGTTGCGTGCCCTTCACTTGGAGGTGGGGATGGTCACACGGCTTTTAAATGCGTGATGAGAGGAGGACTTGAGGAGCTTAGCCTGTCAGACCCAACTCTTCTCCCTGCGCTTGACTATCATTGCTTGTGTATTTTGATATTGTTTATACACGGTGACACAAAAATTAGTGTTTATTTATATACATATTTATGAGTCCATGTCACTTCACGAGGATAAGAACCAATTGTAGAACTCGGGGTTGTACTTGAGCGTGGCACACACATCCAGCACTCGTGGCACCTTACTTAGTACCGATAGATATTTTGCCACATCAAGTAGCATGGGTCCGAGTCTACTAACAACATGTAGCTCCTCCTCAGTGAGAACCTTATCAAACAGAGAGTTTTCTTGGCTAGGTTCAGCCAAGTCCGTACCCCGAATGGCAGTCAGCACTCGAAGGGAAGTTGGTGCCACATAGGTTGGGTCCCTTTGGGATCGCCATTTGGCCAATCGCTCCTTAGAGGCTATCATGATTTGAGCCCCTAGTTCGGCCATTACAACACGGCGTTCGTACCAATGCTGCTCAAATTGACTCTGGCCTACTGAGAGTTGCTTTAGTTACTCTATGTCTACGAGATTCGATCGGCAGAGCACTTCATTGAATGTGACGGTTAAGCGCAGTTCGTCAGCCTCCTTATTAGAGATGAGTCGCATGCGTTCATGTAAGAGCTTGTTATAGTGCTCGTCAAGATGTTCTTGATGTTCCCAAGATAAGGGGAATGGTAAGTATTCTTTGAGCTGCTCCTTAGGAAATGCGCCCATGTCCACAAGGACGTAGATACATGCGAACACTTTGAGCTTAGCATCCAACTCAGTTAAGCATTCCGTGACACTTCTATGTTCAACAAGGGCTTGCTCGGTTGCTATCTCATGCAAAGTTCTAAGAGTTTCCTTAGGCTTTAGCATAGTTGGGGGCTTAGGCCTAGATGAGCAAGATTGGTCAATGCTAGGATTGCTTATGCTTTCAGGGATTGTGCATTTTTTCTGAGGTTTTGCTGCTATTTTGTCATTGTTCTTCTCGGATGTGATTGGTATAGATTTATCACCCTGTTGTGACGATGTTGTATCCACTCTTGATTGGTCGATGTGAGTTCTATTGTTGGTGGATTGAGTGTTGAAAGCAACTGTTGATGGCAACGGGTGCTTTGATTTTTCAGAGCACACGGATGTGACTGAGGTTTCACTGCTATTAGGAGAGACATCAATGGGTTTATTGGTGGATGGACTTGATGCTTTATTCCCTAGCTCTCCACCGCTCTTGGTCTCAATGCTCTTGGGGTCCACAACCACCTGTGATTTCTGTTATCTTCATTGTTTTCTCCTCTTTTTCGTAGTTAGTGAAGGTGCATCTCTCAATGACTCAGGACCCTGGACTAGGTCAACTGTTGATGTTCTTGGTTGGGCCACAGCATTCTCTTTCTCTAGTGTGTCCTTATGGGACATGGCCATGGCCTGCTGAATAGCCTTACTAGGTTGTGAGAGCACAACTACCTCCCTTTTCGGAGAGTCTAGCTCTTTAGCCAACTCTCTTGTGTTTAACTCCTCCAGCCTAGGCTTTAGGCACTTTGAAAGCACTAGAGTTATTAATGAAGTTGGTTGCGACACCTCCTTCATAAGTAAACTACTAAGGACACGTTCCGCAAGGGGCATTGTCACGGCCAAGGGCTGTGATGGCTATGCTCCTTGATTTGAAGTAGTAGCAGCTAGTTTAGTGGGCTTGCTACCCTTGGTGGATTGCGATGTCAAGTCCCTAGGATGATTGGAAGTGGTCGTGTCTTTTGTTGCCCTTTGAGCACTCATTTGTGCAGATCGAGCATGAGTTGATCTAGTCACATTAGGTTACTTAGGCATACCCTTGGGTTGAGAGCTACAGATGGCATCATGTCCCACCTCTTGGACATTTGGAAGCTTAGACAGAGATAGAGATTGGGATTGAGCAGTCGCCCTTGACAACTGTTGTAGTGCTTCTTGTGTCTGTTTGGAAAAAGAGGATGTAGGAGGTCTAGGACTCTTAGGTGGACACGGCACTGGCTGAATGATTTGTTCAAGGCTATTAGACGGTTGTGCCATTTGCTTAGTTGAGCAAGCAGCCTTGCCATGAGCAATGTTATGCCTATGATGCTTGTTCTCCCCTTGGGAAATCAAAGGCTCTTGGGGCACTAATGATTTTTGTGCATGCTCAATGGCTACATATGACATCTGTCTATTTAGCATGTTAGGCTGAGGCTCTTTCTTTTGAACAATCATGTTTGGTTTCTTGCCTTGAGACCTAGAGTTTCTCTTAGATTCCCTCCTGTGCTTCATTGCTTTTGATGCACTCTAGCCTTTAGCTGATAGAGGTGGTTTAGCAGGAGATTTTGGTACCCAAATCCATTGGTTACCTGCGTAGTACCCTTGAGCACGTAGCAACGCTTTGGATATCCATCGCGGCGTTGTGCTAACCCTCCATCGATGCCTACGTCTATAAGGCTTGGGCTTCTTTTGGGGTCTTCTACGATATTTGTAAGTCCAAAGCCTATCCTTGGCATTGTCTCTTGACCTTCTTGTTCCAAGCCTGGCCACACTCACTGGTTCTCGTTGTTTGACCTGTGCTTGTATTAACTCTTCCAACAAGTCCTGGCTCTCGTCCGCAAGCTTGAGTGTTATGTCGGCACCTTGCTTGCCTTTCCCTCGAGGTTCGATGAGGTCACCCTTGCTAAAGGTCGTGACTATCCTCACACCCAGTAGTGTCAGGTGTATCCTCTGTGCCACATAGTCAGCCTCACATTTGGTCGCCCTTTTGAAGGGTCTTCCCAGGAGGGTTTCCTTACCATATTAAGCACTATTTGGAGGAATATGAAATATGATAGGCAAGCTTTCCGTTTCAATTGTCGCAAGGATTTTTCACTTCCCTATGAGTGCTTGTGGATGTCCCCTATAAGGGCTAAGAGTTGCACTAGTCGGTGTGAGCTCTAGTTGGCCTAGTAGGGTCCATGATTCATAGGTCAAGATATTAAAGTCCTCTCCTTCATCAATCAAAGCATCGATAGTATGCTCTCTTTTCGCAGTGAATTTGACCCTAAGATAAGCATGTGGTACTATGGCTTCATCTTCTGGGCCCTGGCTTGTAAATTTAAGCCTTTTGACAGATGCCCTTGAGTCCCCACTTGCATGACCAGACGTGCATTCTCCACCAATTTCTTGGGTTGTCTGTGCAGTGTTGCTCAAGGTACATCTCTCGTTAAGAGTGTCATGTCTAGTCATCTTGGCATTTGTAGCTTGCTAATGTTGCATTTTGCTCTGACTAGACATGGTATGAACACAATGTCTTTGTGTTCTCGTGGTGTGGCCTTTTTGCCCTTGATGGCTAGATTGGCCCATTGATGTTCTAGGGTCTTTGTTTCTCTCTGTTCGGGTATGGGCTTTTGGTTGCTCTTTTGCAAGTGAGAATCCATGCTCGTGTAGAGCCATTACTATAGTAGGGTCCGATTTGGAGGACCTGTCACGGCGCGCATTTTCTCTCCAACCTACTTGGGGGAG
The DNA here is from genome assembly GCF_053477565.2 of Lygodium microphyllum. NCBI lineage: Eukaryota > Viridiplantae > Streptophyta > Polypodiopsida > Schizaeales > Lygodiaceae > Lygodium > Lygodium microphyllum. Next base: position 30,944,634 of record NC_141161.1, on the reverse strand, counting down.
GTGTGGAGGGGGCAAAGCCCCCTCTGTGGGGGTCCGGGGGGGGGGGGGGGGGGCCAGGGGGGGGCAGTCCCCCCCGGCTTGCAGGGCTGTTACAGTAAATGCCATGCACAATTTGGAGGATCGTTTATAGCTAAATTTTGAACTACTTGCTCTAAGTTTCAGCCTAGTGACAAATCTGTGATGTGCCTTTAGCTCTGCATAGCCTTTGGGGTCAATTTTGAGGTTTAGATGCGTCAACATTTGTGTTCTAGATACCTGTCCGAATTTGACAAATTTTTTGTCCGATTCTCAGATGTCCGATTTTTAGGAGATCGATTTTGGGTTGGTCCATCGGCCCAGTGGTCCGATTTTAGTCACGTCCGATCCTACGAGTCAGATCAAAAAAGTAGTCCAATTTTCAGAGTGGTTCGATTTTGGGAATTGGATTGGACAGGGTGGTCTGATTGCCTCAATCGGACAAGCGTCCGATTGGACAAGATGGTCCGAGTGCTTCGATCGGACAAGCGTCCGATCGGACAGGATGGTCCGAGTGGTCCGATTTTCAAAATCGTATGGGTTGGCCTCAGTGGTTCGATCGGATAGGATGGTTCGATCGGCGAGCGTCCGATTATGGACTAGTCCGATGCTGGACTGGTCCGATTCTGGGACTCGTGTGTCCAATTATGGACTGGTCCGATTCTGGACTGGTTCGATTCCGAGTGGTCCGATTCCAGGTGGTCTGATTCCAGATTGGTCCGATTCTGGGACTCAGATGGCATGGTCCAACGGCATGGACGACGTCCCGCGAATTGCACGTGATGTCTCTAGGCTGACGTCTACTACTCTGAATCGTCCAACGCCTTCCAGATAGGTATAAGACACTACAAGGGAATGCCAGACATGCCTGGAATCACTATGGTGCTCGAATCAAATGGTGCTCTAAGGATCTGTGCCCCTATTTCCCTGTTTCAGCCTATTATACAGCAACAGAAAACCCTACTGTTTGCTTCTTTTTCTTTGTTTTTTCCTATCCTAAATGCATCCAAATCACAAAGTAAATACCTACACTACTCCATCTCACAACATAAATCTCAAAAAATCAAAAAACCTACTTGCCAAGGAAATTGAATACCATCTTCAACCCCCTCCCTTTCTACCTATCTCAAGCACTGGTTCGGAAAAAGCCCTTACTTCGATGCTCGATTCGAAGCGCGCAAGCGCTCAAGGCTTGAATCCGTTGGTCTCGGCAACGAAACCAAAATGTGGGAGCTTTCGCTCAACCGCCAAGACCCACGGACCGCTTATTGTTTCAAGCGTTCCAAGCCGAGCACTAATGGCTATCTCTCACATAGCCGACGCGCCAACCATATCTACGGGTGTAGTGAGCTTACTTCCATGCCATTCGAGTTACCTCCTCTCCTACGCACTTTGGTAGCTCCACGATCCAAGTGCAAGCTTCAAGCAAGCTCCATCCTCAAGCTCCACGCTCCAAGCTCCATTGCCGCGAGCAAGACAAGAGAAGAGAAGAGAAGGAAAGAAGAGAGGAGAAGATGGAGAGCTTCTCCTCCTCGGTCCCTCACCCTCACACACTCACTTCCTCACACTCTCATACTCCCTCTCTCAAGCACAAGCTCAAGCAAGCAAGAAGAAGAAGAAGAAGAAGAAGAAGAAGAGGAGAGCTACTTTTGGCCATACACAAGAATGAGCTTCTCATTCACTTTTTAACTTTATATACAAAACCCTAAATCCCTTTTGGGCAGTCATCCCCTTTTCCTCTTTTTTACATGGCTGGCTATAGCTTAGGCCCTTTTTCCCATTGTCCTTCTATCTTTCTAGATTCCTTTCCACCGCCCCTCTGCATTTACAAATTGCACGGGTGAGAGTGCGGCACTCCTTGAATTAAACCATGATGCGCTTGCGCTCTTTTACAAAAGTTTTGACTTGCGCTTTTCCTTGTGTGCCTTTCTCCCTTATTTAGGACTCTTCTCCTTGTGCATCTTTGTCTTTTGTTTCTCTTTGCCTTGGCCTTTGTCTTTGTCTTTTGCTTTAGCTTTTCCGGATTTTCCACCTTCGTTCGTTTGAGGGTTAACATATGGTCATTTGTATCTAATATACATAAGAAGGCTTGAAGAGGATATCTAGGGCAAGCGTCATATTGAGGCTAGCTATAAAAAATGCATACTACAAACAAGATATGAGAGGAATCGCAGCTATAGCTATCAATTGGATCCATAAGCGTAGGAGAAGCTAAAATTGTTATAGTGTCATCTTCTTACTAAGAGGTAAGAAAGTGGTTGTTGTTGTGATATATGAGGGGGAGGCTACATGCATCCCATGGTTTCTTTTTTATTAATGACAAGTTGAGCCAACAACACTCTTGAAACAAATGATAATATTGCACTAGTCACCTCATTCACAACTAAGGCCCCTTATAGACTAGCTTTCAAGGGTCGTTAGGAAGGAGGGGTCAATGAATGAGAACCATTTTTTGGAGCTTTCTACAATAGCTAATTTTGTCGATGTAGCTACTTCTATTTTTGTAAGTTGATCATGCACAACATAATCTAGGATAGCAAGGATAGCAACATGTAAAGATAATGAAACGGTGAAAAAATTTTATGGTAGTCAAGCAGGATTGCAATGTAGAGCGACTATTAGAAGCTCAGGAAACTGTTTGATTACATGGTGAGAGTGGGATTACATGGTGAGACTGTTAGAAGCTCAAGAAACTATTTGATTATATGGTGAGACTGTTAGAAGCTTAGGAAACTGCTTGATTACATGGAGAGAGTTGAAAAGGTGTTACCTTTAGGCTACTGCCCTTCCCCAAACAAAAATTGACAAATCGTGGGGGGGCACTTTTTTTTTCTTCGAAAAAAAAAAGGAGGGGGCCACCCTATTCATGGTGACATTTTTTGGAAGAGGGGTGGTGGGAGGCTGAAAACAAGTGGCCAATCTAATCATTGCCATGGATTTTCAGAATTTTTTGCTCTCTACTATCACTTACTTCTGTGCCGCATTCAAGCAGGTGGATTGGTGTAGAATGCTAAGAATCGATGATCCATGCTATGTAGAGACTGATGGCAGGTCCAATGGCCATCCATGCATTCAATTTCCATGACTCGAAAAAACACGCAATTTAACTGTATGTCTATTTTATGAAGAAATTTTGCTTATTTTTTTCATGTTTATGATCCAAATGAAGTACATATGAAATGAAAATTTTTATGAACCTTTTTTTATATGTCTTTGAGGGTTTCAAGTGATAATATGAAAAACTCATGATTTAATATGGTCATTATTAAGTATTAAAGGCCTGAAATGCAAATTTTAAGTGGAAAAATAGGGGGTTTGTTGTTTTGGGTGGGAGAATCGTGTTCTTATGGAATAAAATAAAAGATAATGTTGGATCTCAGTGATCCTAATCCAATTGAGTTAAAAAATAAAAAAATAATAGTAATTCATTAATAAATATGAAGAAAAATAAAGAAAATAAGATTTATGCATTCAAAAATATGAAGAAAAATTATGAAAAATTATGGTTGTATAATGGGGTTGAGGTATGAGGTTTAGCCTCAATTTAGCCCTAATTCAATGTTATAGTGCATGATTTATTTCTTTTCAAATAAGAAAATGACATTGAAATACTCTCTAAACCTACCTTTGCATGCACAACACTTAACGGTAGGGAGAAGGGGCTTTATAAGTGCGAGATATAGGCTGAAATCTAATTTATTTGATGCACTTTACATATAGGATAGGTTTGGCTTAAAAGTTAAAAGGGTTCAATAGCACAAAGTATACTCGGTGCTATCCCTTATATGATGTTAGTGTGAAAGCATGAAAGGAATTGTTTGTGTACTATCCCAATGCTGTTTTAAATACATAAAGTGATTGAGCATAGATCATCCACTTCTTTATTGCATTCATTAGATAATATTGGAAATATATATCTTGGATTCATAGCACCTATTTTATGAACTTTGATCTACATTGAGAAGGTGAGAAGTCCTAAGCTATAGGGACAGTGCTTCATTTCTTTGGGTAACTTACTCATCAATGAAGGCTATACTTTATCTAATGGAACAATCAATTAGAAGAGAGGACTATGTATCGTATTGTGTTATATGTTTGAATGGTGCATCTCAGGGATAATCCTTAAGGTGTACGAGAGTTGAAGTGAGCCAAAGTGTGTATGTGATATGATTCTATTTGGGTGCTCCCTTTGATGAGTTGGAAAGGGATCTATTAGACTATACATGATAGAAATAGCTATTTAAGTTAGAATAGTGTGTAGCCTCCACACACTCTTGGCTACAAGGCCATGGGTTATTTTGGTTGAGCATATAGGTCTGGCTAGAGCCTTAGAGCTAGTGTTGGGCCTATTTTAGGTCCCATCACATGGATGTTTGTGGATCATAATGATTTCACGCAATAATATTGTGCAACATACCACTCTTCTCAACATGAGTAGTGTGTAGTAATGCCAGAATTAGAGCAAGGAGATATATCCTAACAATGTCTTGAATATTGTTTGGATGGTGGTAGGTTTATAAATAAGTGTCTCAAATGAAGAAAAAAATATTAGGTTTGACCAATTTCACACTGGAAACTGCGATTAATTCTAAGGATATTAGTACCACTACAAGAGAACGGCCCTATAGACGTGCACTGTATACGCGAAATAGCAGGTGCAATTATCAGAGCGTCTATTGGCGCTAGTATATAAAATGCGTCTATATACCCGCGTTTTTAAACGAGCTTATAGATGCAAAAATAAACGTACACATTTTCATTTCTCATAAAGTCCCTAAATATGACCAAACATCTTAACAGCTAGTATTTTTTCGAATACATTACCAACTTTACTTCTTTCTGAGTATTACAAATATACATCTAATCATTCAAAGCTAATTATATATGCTACAATGAATGATCAATATCATCTTCAATGATATCGGCCCTTGCTAGACTATCTACCTCTAGGTCTATGTTACCGATAGGCAATGAAATAAATAAGTCTATTCCACTGTCAGATGTATTGCTATGCTCAATTTCTTCATCATCATCTACAACCATATTGTTATCCTCTTATGCACTTCCTTGAACATCCTCACGGGGGTCATCTTGCACTGCATCATGTATATCATCGATCATGGTATCATCATGTGCATCATCATTGATTGTTGGATTGTCATCAACTATCTCTATGTTGGTAGCATTGCTATATATTGGTTTTGAATGATTAGATATGGGGATGATGTGCCACCATTGGTTATTGTTTACCATTGGACGATATACAACCTACATTTAAAAAACAAAAAGCAAGCAACTTAGATATTTATTGTATTTTGAGAATGTATCAAGAAGTAATATATATGAAAATAAATAGCTTCTAATATACCTGCTTGCATTGTTGAGGTAGTACGAATGTTTCATTCTTGCCTTGGTGAAATTTTGTAGAGTCAATCGCTATAAAACCACTTAGATGACGTCTAATTATGCAATACTCACCCGTTGTTACTACTTTAAACCACTTCACATCTAGTACATATATAAAAAATTGCCTAAAGTTAAGCTTCAAAATATCTTGGATCAAGCCACAATAACCTTCCATGGTGCCATTGGTATCCTGGAAGTTTGCAAGGATACCACAATCCTAAGTATTTCTCTTATCATCTATACGTTGAGTTCGAAAATGTTTACCTTCACACTAAATAGCATTGAGCAATGTGCACTAGTAGTACATTGTTGAGATCATATTAATGATTTAGTTAAAGATGGAACATGTGAAATTATTATATCATATATAACTAAAGATAATTTAATTATAAGTATGTCTCACCTTTGATAAGCAGCCTCGTGCGTATTCCCACTCCTCTTGCGATATATCCATCGCCTCTTCTTTTTCCATCTTCTCCATTTCTTCATGTAGCCAATCTATATCAATATCATATGGAAGCGTACTTAAATGTTTTGGATATGGGACATTACGTCCATGTCTAGCACGAAATGCTTGCCTTTCACTTACTCTTCTTGCCCTTGCTTCTTTATATAGTGACACCCATTTGCTCATTACTTCGCTGTTAAGCACACAAAATACATTTAACTTACGAAGTTCCTCTTTCATTAGCACTTTGCTCCTTCCTTTTTCTTGAGGTATTATAGAGGTCATCCTCGAATCTTCATCATCTTTCCATAGTCGTGGTAAAGAGGGGCCCACTTTAGTAAGATATTCAGAGATTTGTACAAGGGATGATTGCACTAACCAACCCTCAGCCATGTTTCCCTCGGGCCGTGCATTTTGCCTTACGAAATCTTTTAGGGTTTTCATAAAGTGCTCTAGAAAAAACATCCACCTTGCATGAACTAGCCCACAAATTGTGATCTCATCAATTAGATGTACGAGTAAGTGTACTTGAGTAGTCAAAATGAAGCGAGGAAAAGTTTCCTCCACCAAACAAACCACCTCAATGGACAATACTCGAGCCTCTTGCAATGTATTTGGATTGATTTCCTTCAAACTCAAAAATCTATCAACATGCAATTGAGAACGATGATTAGTTTTGTCCATAAATTCAAGTGGGTTTACTATGTGATGTACGTAATATGTAAACTAAGAAATAAGTATAAAGTATACATACCTCGCGAGCTCACCCATCTTGTAAATGATATCACGCACATCTTTCGAAACACAATGGGATATGCTAGTAGGAAGGATGAACTGTATGTAAATATTCATACATTATTAATTAGTCTACATAGTTACTCCACTAATTAATATATTTATGGCTATGAAAATCCTTACCTGAATCATTTTGTGCCAATCGTGAGACTTCAAACCGGATAGTTGCTCCACACCTCTTTCCTTTTTCTTTATGAAGGCTCCCTTGAGGCATCTCATATATCCTGTTGGAGTTCGAAAGGTACATATCTGCTCCTTCACCATCTTTTCTTCGGTCTTCGACAACATCCAAGGTGCATGCGATAACTCGATCTTTCCTCTGGGTCTGATGCTTGGCCAAGCTCATCTCATACATCCAATGCTACGTAAATCCTCCCTTACATTGATAGAATCACGAGCCCCAATTAAGTGATCCCATCATGTAGAGGCAACATTCTTGAATATATGCATGGGTTCCAATAGGTGATTGAGTTCAGTCCAATATGGGAGACGAAAAAATATAGAGAATCTAAGGCACAACAATATATTATTTCTCATTCTCATAATGGAGTGTACTTTAAAGACAAACAAAAGAAGTAAACTAGTTACTGACTCATGCCGAGTGGAGATGATTATTGGCATGTGTCCAAGTGTCCTTCCAATCTTGAATGGTCAAAGATTGTGGAGTTCTTCCATTAGTGAGGGGTGCATATTTAGGGTGGTCCATAGGAAGAAAACGATGATGATTGTCATAGATAACCTTCTTCAAGCGTGTCGGTCTAGAAGAAACCAGAGAGGGACCACAAATTGAATATGCATGATATCTTGATGTAGTTAAACTTGTAAAAACAAGTCGGTTAATGATGACATATATTTGATTAAGGGTAAGAATGAATAAAATAGAGTATGCAACTACCTGAACACTCTCCATAGCCTGGAAAGTCATGCATGGTCCACAAAAACATGCCCTTTAAAGTGAAATCTCTAGAGGACAATGATGCACTCACATCTCGCACCTCAATACCTCTCCATAGCATTTCTAGCTCCTCAATCAAAGGCTCTAAGTAAACGTCCATGTTTTTTACTTTGTGTTTTTCAGGAATCAAAAGGGACAACATTACATGTCCTTTTTTTGTTGCCATGGACGGAGGGATATTATAGCTCACCAATACCACTGGTCATACACTATATGAGGTGCTTTTGATGCCAAATGGATTTATTCAATCTAATCCTAGACCAAATCTCAAATTTTTGGGCTATTCTTTGAAAGTAGGCCATAAATTGTCTATGTGTTGCCAAGTTGGTGGGTGTGTCGAAAAGAATTCTCCACTTTCCATCACTTGAATGGTAACTAGCATGCCATAACATGTCTCCCAATAGATTCACACTTAAACATAAGTTGAATATGTGAAATAATACAAAAATGTCGCAAAACCTTACGACGCATATCCATTGATTTCATCTCCTGGTTGTATCTTGGTTCACCACAAATAGGACACTGTCGTATAGATGCATGATCCCCATGAAACAAGATGCAATCATTGACACATGCATGGATTTTGATGTAATCGAGACCTCCAAGAGGTGTCAAGAAATGCCTTGCTTTCTCCCTTTTAGTTGGTAATTTATTTTCATTTGGAAGCATTTGTGACAATAACCTGCATATATTGTGCAAACAGAGTTAACAAACCGTAAATATTCTCTAGAAGCATTTATGAACTAATATCAAATGATACATACTTCAATAATGCATTCAAGCTAGCATTACTCCATCCATAAATGGTTTGTAAGTTTAGTATCTCAAGAGATGCACGCAGAACAGAGTAGGTGCAACCTTCGTACAATGGAGTTTTCGACGCTATGTGTAGCGGGTCATCTGTCTCTCTAGTAGTGTCCTCCCCCCGAACCTCATGGGAAAATCAATCGTGCACCATGTTGTCCAAAATCTCTTCCTCCAAAATTTGATGGGACATTTGAAGAGGGATATTATCGTCATCATCAGTCTCTACTCTTCTGGAGGACTCTGCCTCCTCGCATCGACGCTTCGCAGCCTCTCGACGCCCTGGAGAGACCATTTGAGGATATGGTGCCGCATCTTGCTCAATAAAAAAAAGGAGATTTTATTTAATGGTGAAGACGCAACATAGACCAATAATATTTGTGTAAATAAAGCAGTAAAAATTATTCGGGTCTTTTTCTTGCTCCCACTCTCCGTACATGCTGAGATGTGACATTGTGATTCGACATGCTCGAAAAAAACATCCTTGACAATGATCACACATACATTTGATTTTCCGTCGTAGCCAAGCGTCTCTATTGTGAAGATGCAATGTCTCATTCTCACTAGAGGATGTACTATTTGTGGACTCAGCATGTCCCATACTAGTAGAAGATGATGATATAATTACACCCAAATCATAAGGACATATATGATTTCATTTGGTATATATGTCATATTTCCTAAATGCATTGATACTTACAACATGGAGGCAAACATTTTGATATTAAAAGACTAGGAAAGTCATGTTGATCCAAAAACAACCAAAAGCTAGCATCTAATCAGTTTAATTGTAATTGTGCGTCTATCAACGCATATAATATGTCTTATCTGCACATATACACGCACTTACAGACGCACCACGTAAATATAAAAAAATATAAAAAAAGTTGTGGCTTTCTTTTCAAACTAGTGTTTTCCTATGTTTTTTGCGCATTTTCTGCAGTTCAAGCTTGACATCACTAATCATGTCTATATATCACTTCATGAAGACAATGAGGGAAGGAAATAAGAGTAAAAAGAGGACAGGAGGAAGGAAGAGCCAAAGAGTAAAGAACAAGAGCCAAACAGCAAGGAAGAGAAGAAGAATCAAGCAACCTACCAAGGGAAGGGAGAAGGAGGACAAGGAGCTTGTAACCTAGCCACCACCTGTCGGAACAAGCAAAGAAGGTGAGTTCTTCTTCTCTCTCTCAATCTTGTTTGCTTTCTCTTTGTCTGTTTATCTCTCTCTCTCTCTCTCTTTACATGCTTTAGATAGTCATCTATGGAGGGTTTTCTCACGTTTTTTATAACAATTTGCAAAATATGGTCCGACTTTGCGCGTCTGTCAACGTGTCTAGATGACAGTGTAGACACAGGTATAGACACGTTTATAGACACACTGACAGATGTGTATATAAACGTAGGTATAGATGCAGCGTGTAATATGTTTTATTTGCACAGGGTAGTAATGAATTTCTACTTGTGTAGATGTGGAATCCTGGATCATCCAGCACTGATCATGAGTTGGAACGCATGAACAACACCTTAGCGGAGTTCTATAGAGGTGTTAGTAGCTTTTTTGGAGGTTTTCCGAACAAGGAGCAATTCATGGGGGAGATGATTAGTTATCTTGGTCGCTCTCCCACTGTAGAGGAGATTTTTAGTGTCATGTCTAGGACACCTATCACATCTTTGCCTAGCACTACCACACAAACACCAAACCTTGACACACCAAACCTTAGTACACCTCTACTAATAGGTACTCCACGCACTATGCATACACATAGATCGAGGAGTCACTGTGGAGACAAGAGCAGGGGCCCTCTGGATATGGCCAACCACCCAATTGCCACCGCAGGGAGTGGAAAGAGGCCAAGAAGAGAGCAGTAGAGAAAAGGACAATTCACCAGCATGCAGAGACGTTACGCGAGTAGTGATCGAGAGCAAGCCTCACTCACAATCCGATAACGAGACGTTAAGGAGTGCTGGTTGGGGTAATTTACTTTGTCGAATGCACAACACAACTTGAAAAATTCAAATATTCGATAATACACCACACGCCACATATAAAAACAAGACAAAACACATTGCCTCTTGAAGCTAAAAATAACTAAAAACCCGAATGTGGGTAGAGCATCACACAACCACAATACAATGAAAATACCAACAATTCGAAAACAAACCAAGTGAGATATATTTTCGTACCTTAATAACCTTCAGTCGATACTCGGCGCTTTGTCACCCAAAAGCTCCAACTTCCAAATTGGCATGACAAGAGCTCACTCTAGCATGCGACCCTCCACTCTCCTCTCTCACATAATACAATTGTACAAGAGGGAGAAGGCCCTTAACTCTCCATTCTCATATCCTTATATAGTTTTCTATCCACACTTACACACATTAGGCTTTTTGCTTTCAGCTTTTGGCTTTTGCTTTTCTACTGCTTTTCACTATTTTTGTTTTTTCTACTCTATGCCTATTTGCAACTTGTTAGGATCATAACTTCGTCATTTGAACTCCGAATTTAGTTGTTTGGATACTCAAAACAATCGGAACATATTTGGTCGACAAGCCAACATAGACAGAATTACGAAAATCTATCAAAAATGGAAAAAAACACTGATTTTTATAAATCCCATCATTTTTCTTCATCTTTTATCTTGGACAACTTATTTCCTTCATTGGCCTATTTTTCTTATAATTGCACACACTTTCAACACATATGTCCTCTTTTTCTTCAAGAAATACTCGCTGATGATATATAGCGTACGATCTTTTCCTTTGATCCTTGAGTCTTGAAAATAAATATTCTCTGGATATGAACCTGTTGTTTTATGCAGTGTATCCTAACTGAAATATACTTTGGAATAGAACTTCATGCTCATCAACTCTTGATTTGAGAAATATGCAATATTGGAACCATGATATGCAATCAATCAATCGATACTACACAAAAAAATAATGTATGCATTGAAGAAATTGTGCCTAGTCTATCTACATGTGATCATGCCTCATGCAAAATGCAAACAAATTTTTTTGATTAATTTAAAATTCCTTATTCTCACCTCTCAACTCTAATAAAAAAGATATGATATACTCTGCTCCACCCATCAAAAATCTCACAATCACTCTAGAAAATGATGGTTCTTAAGATGTTGACCAGATAAGAACAACCCATCTCACAATTGCTGGCGTCCTTTACGACCCTCTAACTCACCCAACCTCCTTACATACTCAACCAAAGGTTTCTATCTTTGTGATGAGTACTCTAAATATCGTGTGTGCAAGAAATGTGCGTGCTCAATGACAGGTACTCTCTCATGTGAGTGTTCATATAAAATTTACTACATATAGCTGCAGCGGACCTCATGTCATGCTAGTGCTCAATGATGGTAAAAAACATGCATAATCCCAACCCATGGCATGGAAGTATTTGATAAGAACAGGAGATGACCCCCGAGTGCAGTGCATCAACAAGTGCAATGTGAAGTGCTCGTGAACTCATAATCCCTGTGATGTGTAAAAGTCTCGATAAGAAAACACACCTAGCTCCTCAATATTCAGTAGCTATTGACAAACACAAGCTTCATCCTGTTCAAAAAAATACCAAGCTCGACCAAGGCTATCAAGTTTCACACTCAACAAATCAAACAAAATGATAGAAGCAAATCCTAAGCTAGACAAACACAAGAAATCCAATTATGAAACAACAAAACAAACTGTCACACAAACAACTAAGCTAGCAAAAATCAAACCTAACTACAGTTTGACTAGGGCTTTTCAGTTTTTAGAAAAACACTTGACAGCGCGACGTATCCAGATAGCAACCATGGGATCGTCGCATTATGGATTGGGTGGCAGGGAGTCATGGAAGGCTGAGTTTGTAAGTATTATTTGATTTTTTTTTAAATTAAATTTTGTAATTTGTTTCAATTTATTATGTAGTATGGTCTAATATGTTGTATGTTAAAAAAATTTTGTAGTATCATATCGTTGGTAGGATGCCTACTCCTAGAGAGATAGGCTACTATCGAGGTCATAATTGGGCGTCCACTTGGCAGCATTTCTACGAGGAGGGACTCATCATGGAGGAGCAATATAATCATGCCATGAGGATTCCACAACCAGAAGAGGTATGTTTTATTTTTTACATGAAAAGTATAGGTAACTCTATTTTATTGTTTGTAATGGTATTTATATACCTTAATCCTTTGTGTAGGCGAACCCTGATGTAGTTGAGGATAGCGAAGGGGGGACTAGTAGTAGCGCTAGTGGCAGCGGCAATGGCAGCAAGAGCAGTGGTGGTAACGATGATGATGCCTCTTATGAGGAGATGTAGAGGAGCTCCATGCATGTATGCCTCCCCTTGGCTTGTAGTTTTCATTTTTGATATGTATTACTTTCAGCTAGTGCTTTCGACCATGACCATGCTTGAGGTCACAAGCACTAGAACTCGTAATGTAAAAACGTTTTATCTATATATATGGAATTTCGTGCTCTACATACATTGTTTTGTCTTCAATACAAAAATATTTGAAATATGTATAAATATTTCAGCACAGTACGCTCATGTTTCAGCACAATATGCTCATCATGTGTTATTATCAATATATCGACTTTGGCTCTCCACATTCATTTGCTTTCAGTATAATAATCTTTCTTTGTTTTCCCTAAGCATACAATTTGATGTTGATGGGGGGGAAAAAACCAGAGCTCTAGTTTTTTTTCATATCTCTGTTTTGCACATCTATCTGGTCGTCTAAATTGCAGGAATAATGCACGTCTAGTATCGTTCAAAAATTGCAGAGTACATGCCTTTGTAGACGCGTAGTTACACGTGTGTATAGACGCAGAATATGAATATATCTACTTTTTTATAAATATGATCATATATTTTTGGAACGCGTCAATAGGTGTGTCTATATGCGTGTGTAGGTCTTACTCTAAGCGCACTTGTAGATGCGAAATTTTAGACGCACCAGTAGACGTGGTAATAAACGGGCCTGACATTTTTTAACACAGTTCAAATATTGCATCTACAAGCGCGTCTATGGAGCCTTTTTGTTGTAGTGTACTACTAACTCTTCAAATTCACGTGATGCTAATGAAATAGCAATTCATTTAGCTAAAGTTAATTAAGTAGTCTAGATCATCGATTTATAAGTCCATTTTCTATTACTGGATTAGAAGAGAAATTAGTGAAGGATGTCTCTAGATGGTGGATCCACTATGTATCTAATCGAATGATGTCTCCATGTTATTATTGGAGAAGGATACAATAACAAAGTTGGATGCTTTATACATATTGTTGTATGGAGTAACAAGGTTTGTGTTGCATACTTTAAACATAAACATAGATCACTTATTCTATTTCCACTTGTGAATAGGTACTTGATCTTACCATGTTTCTTTAGCATCGTGTTGGTCATGTTGTATCTTGTTACAAAAAAAGGCTAGGGAGAAGATTTCAGAGAGGTTGTTTCTAGTGTATCATAGCTACATGCTAGATGTTTATGTCTTTCCCACCACAGATGTTGTTTCTACTTGCATGGCCATAAAAATTTTGTATCTTGATTGGTGATATGGTTAGGCTACATTTATGGAGTGCTACGACTATGTTTTGGATGTGTTTACGAGGTGTGGTGGTTTGGCATAGGCCACTATAGAGGAGATGAGACATTGCATGTGTCTAGAGCTAGAGGATGTGCTCTATGATGAGTGATTGTCCATCATTGTGTGTGGACTAGTACCGTGCTGAGAGAGAGAGTTTTTTTAAGAGACTCTAGACACTTCATGTTGTTGTTTCTTTTATATGTTTATCATGTACTTCATCATGTGACTATAGTTTGGTCAATGACTATCCCATGTGACTATATGGTTTGCTAGTATAAAAGAGACACTACCTAAGAGATTGCTCAAAAATTGCATGCATTAAGATATTTGACTTGGTTGGTTATGTTGAGAATATGCCATGTTGGTTTTGTTTTCTTGATGTGTGCTTATGTAAATGCAAAGCATCATACTCTTTTAGTAATAGTGAAGAATTGCTATTTTCTTTTTGTATCACTTCATGTCTATACTATTTATGACTATAAATTAGTAATCATGCTATGAATATATGCATGTAAATCATGTATGATCTAAGAGATTACCATGTGGGAGTATGTTGCATAGAGATATTTATATGTAGAATTGATATGTTGCACAAAAAAGTTTGAAAAAAAAGGATTGAAAGAAAAAGAACAAAAGTGAAAGCTCGCAAAAATAAAATACCCATGTAGCATCATATATTAATTCTCCCACAAATTTTTCACAATAGAACTTCAACACATTCTTCATATTCTTGGTAAAAACCATCAAAATAACAAGACAATACAAAAGAATGCTCCACTCTGAATGGAAATCATCACATAGATTTTATCTTCAATGTCTTCATAGTCTTCATAGTGTCTCTCATGTAGATACAATGTTTCTCATAGAAAATTGGCTCTCTCTCATACTCTATCTCTCTCATATATGCTCTCTCTCAATAGTACATTGGCTATCTCTTTTATCGTGGCTATTTTGAGCTTGTATTCATCTCTTCCCAAGACTACAAAACTTTCCCAATCTACACATTTATCCCACAAAACACTTACAAAGCTATACATAATAGAAAAAAAACATAGACAAAGGCTCTATACAGAAGCTCAAGAGAAGGTCTAGAGTACCATACAAAAGATAATCAAAAAGCATTCAACTCAAATAAAACTATTTAAAACCACCAATAATAATTCAATAAGCTTCTAGGCACTCTTAAACTCTATCAATCATCATTCCAATCTTTCATACAAAACAAAATTAGAACAAAATAGAAGCTAAACAGAACCAATCAGAACCTATCGAGCACTCAACAGAACCTTTCAGCACATCATATCTCAACTGAAAAACATAATGAGCTTCTCAAACCTATTCAACCTTATTCAAAACTCTCTTAGATACTTCAAAAAAAATCAATCATCATTAAAATAATGCAAACATCACCCAAAAATCCAACAAAAAATAGCAAAAAACACTGTCATATCAACCCTCAATGCACCATAAATCATAGAATTCATAATTCCTTGACTTACATGTGATAGAATTTTATTCTTGTCAGAATCTTCACATAATCATAGGGATGTATCCTCATTTTTTTCAAACCTAGGATACCGACCACTCATTGGTTTTGAGATCAAATAAGAAGACACTTTCTATCGATTTATTCAATGTAGTTAATGATATAGCCAAGAAACATTTATATTTTATGGCCTCTCATAAGTAGATATTATTTTACTTTTATTTTCTCTACTTAAAAAATAAAATTTATTATATGTGGACCTTAACCTTGCTCCCTTTAAGTTCATACATTCTAATGTGTGGGGTCCTACAAGGACTGCAACTTTGAGTAATTATAGATATTATGTTTCATTCATTAATGATCATCCTCACAAAATATGGGTTTAGTTTATGCATAAGAAAAGTAATTTATTCACTCACTTTTAAAGCTTTAAGGCTTTTGTTGAGAAGGAGAAAGAGTTGCATATTAAATACCTAAGGTCGGATGGAGGGAGAGAATATCTCTCCCAAACATCACCCAAAAATCCAACAAAAAAATAGCAAAAAACACTGTCATATAAACCCTCAATGCACCATAAATCATAGAATTCATAATTCCTTGACTTACATGTGATAGAATTTTATTCTTGTCAGAATCTTCACATAATCATAGGGATGTATCCTCATTTTTTTCAAACCTAGGATACCAACCACTCATTGGTTTTGAGGTCAAATAAGAAGACACTTTCTATCGATTTATTCAATGTAGTTAATGATATAGCCAAGAAACATTTATATTTTATGGCCTCTCATAAGTAGATATTATTTTACTTTTATTTTCTCTACTGAAAGAATAAAATTTATTATATGTGGACCGTAACCTTGCTCCCTTTGAATTGATACATTCTAATGTGTGGGGTCCTACAAGGACTGCAACTTTGAGTAATTATAGATATAATGTTTCATTCATTGATGATCATACTCACAAAATATGGGTTTAGTTTATGCATAAGAAAAGTAATTTATTCACTCACTTTTAAAGCTTTAAGGCTTTTGTTGAGAAGGAGAAAGAGTTGCATATTAAATACCTAAGGTCGGATGGAGGGGGAGAATATCTCTCCAATGAGTTTTTGGATTTTTTAATAGAAAAATGGTATACAAAGGTAGTATACATGTAGATATAATCCATAGAAAAATGGAGTTGTTGAGTGGAAAAAAATCTATATTGCAGAGGTGGCTTGTGCACTCATGTCAAAAAGAAACTTGTCTCATTAGTATTGGGTTGAAGTAGTTGCTACTGCTATATATATTATGAGTAGAATACTCACTATTAATGTACATGGCTTAACAGTTGAAGAGAATTTTATGGATAGAAAGCCAAATCTATCCCATCTAAAAGTATTTTGATGTATTTCTGATGTGCATATTCCTAATGAGTTGTGTAATAAATTGGATCCCAAAGCGAAAAAATGTGTATTATTGAATATTCTCTTAAGAAAAGGGATATAGATATTATAATTCTATTACACATGAGTTGAGAGTTAGTAGGAATGTTTTTTTAATGAAATGAGTAGGTTGTACATTAATGTGCATAATGCAGTTAGAGTTTATGAGCATGAGAGAGTGGTTGTGCAAAAAATAGGTTAGCAATCACAAACATTGAATGGATATAAGAGTCTCCTAGTCATGGTTCTATTGATAGACCTTGGAGCGATAGATTGAGGTCATAGGTTATGCCATCATGTTCATCATAGGTGTTAGGAAAAGATAAAGAGAAAGTTTGAGACTCACCTATTATCATAGATGTATCATCAGGGTTCTCTCATGTTGATGCTGATTCAAATGGCTTTAAGTAGAGCTTAGATGAGGAGTTTAAATATTCATTTATTAAAACACCTATATGCAAATGGAATGCTAAAGCACGTGGTAGTGATCCAAGTCCATGTAGGTCAACTAGAGTGAGAAAGAAAATGTAGTGATTGACATATGATAGGTATGTAACTCATCCCTATGCATATATAGCTAAGGTTGTGCAAGATATGCAATGCACTTATTTTGAGGATGCAATGGATAATGAGTATTGGGATCATGCAATGGATGAAGAAATGGTTGTAATTATAGATAATGACACATGAGAGTTAGTGTCCTTATCTGAAAGAAAGAAAGCTATTCACTACAAATTGGTTTACAAGGTCAATCAAATGGATCTATTGAGAAGTATAAGGCAAGACTTATTTCCAAAGGGTATGTGCAAACTCATGGTATTAATTATAAGGAGATGTTTGCTCTAGTATTTCAAATGGATATTATAAGGGCTATCATAGTAATGAATGTATAAAATGGTTGGATTATGTATCAAATGGATATTAAGAAGACCTTTTTATAAGGGGATCAGTTACAAGAGGAAGTTTATGTTTAGTAGCCACCTAATTATGTGAATGAGAATCATCTAGACTATGTATATAGGCTTCATAATGCCTTGTATGGGCTGAAGTAAGCACCTACGTTATGGCATAATAGGAATGTAGAATACCTTATCAGCATTGGATTTTTAGAGCACAAGATAATCACTAACTCTATGTATATTAGAGTGATGCAGGTATTGTGGTTATTACTATATGTCTAGATGATTTGAACATTGTGAGTGATATTGAGATGGACATTTACATTGTCAAGGGTCTTTGCAAAGCTAAATTTGAGATGAAGGATTAGGAGAGCTACATTACTTTCTCAGCATAGAGATAATCAACACTCTAGAGGGTATATGATTGTCATAGAGACAGTATGTGTTGGATATATTGAAGAAGTATGGTATGGCTAATTGCAAGCCTATTTCTATACCTTTGGATATTAATGCTAAGCGTAGTGTGCAAGAGGGTGACTTGATTGAGGATGTCACCATATATTAGAAGATTGTGGGTAGCATTATCTATTTGGTGATCACTGGGCTAGACCTAAACTACACAATTGGTTTGGATAGTCAATTTATAAAGCTTCCATGAAAGTCACATTTGGATGCAATGCAACAAATATTACACTATGTTAAGTTTACAATAGACTATACCCCATAGTCCATCCTTGGTTATGACACATTCATTGTGCCATCTCTTCCTTTCTTAGTAGTTTTACACTTAGTGACCACGTGTACATATGTTGTGGTACTTTCATATTAGTCTTTTATCATGTTATACACTTAGTTCTTTTGTGTGGAAGAAGAAGAAAGAAGAAGAAGAAGATTTCAGCCCTATCTCTTTATGTTCTCAAGTTTCTATTGCTTTTGTGTATATGTACTGTTGGGTGCTTCACTTGTCTCTCCTCTTCTCTGTTTTCATTTTACACATTTTGTACATACAAAAGCATGTAATATAAAGGGTAATTTACAAATTGCATAGAAAAAGACTATGTTTTATTTAGATAAATTTCACAAATAATGATATTCATAACTATGCCATTATAATATTTCCGCTTGAAATATTAATTCTACCTTAAACCCCGAACACCTCGAGCAATAAAGCACCCCAAAGTGATCTCCCACATCGTAAAATGTTGGCAATTAAATGCTTACCCCACGCGCGTGTTAGGAAACCCCAACCGTGTTGTGCAAATAAGGCCGAGGCTAAAACCTGCAAGCCATAGGGAACACCCTTCACCGGGAAAAAGTTGTTAATGGATAACTTTAGTTCATTTTTTTTAAAATAAACCCCTCCCCCCCTCAGTCGATGCATGGTAGGGGACAGGAGTGTGAGAGGAAGAGGAGCTAAGTGGTGTGGGGAAGCATGAGGGGGGGAGGCATGCACACAAGCCATGTGTGTGGCTACCTTTCCCCCCCTAGCCTATATGACCCCCCCTGGAGCATGTGAGGGAGGGGAGGAAGTCGAAGGCTATTGTGCTACCACCTACCGTGGAGAAGTCGCTAGAATCACTGCCGCTACCCGTCGCTGCCATCTCGTCTCCACCTACACTACCATCATCATCAATCATCATCCCCATCTCTTTCTTCGTCGTCCTCTCCATCCACCCCAACATCACGTTTTTTCTTCCCACATTCTGATAGAGAGGTATAGAAGCTTCTTTAGAAGCTTCGAAGCAAGGCTTCCATAAGCCTTGCGCACACGGCCTTCCTCGGGTTTCTTAAAACCACGACTTGAAAAGGAAATTCCTATGCGAGAGGGAGTAGGCAGATTTTGAGATTGATTTGCCAAAGGCTGGAGGAAGATCTGAGATTGCAAAAAGGCAAGGATGAGTTGTGGAGTCAAGAGTCTACATCATCGATGGCCCCCAAACAAAAGACACAAGGTGCTCACGCGAAAGTCCACAACCCAAGTTTACACGTGGACATCGCTGCGAGTCCTCATGCCCAGGTTTTTAGAAGTTTAATTCCACATAAAAGGAATGCATTGGGCACGTTTAATTTTCATGGGAAAGTTATGAATGCAAATTAATAATTCATCTTACGAGTTTAGTTGCATGTTGCTCTTTGCGTGCATTTCCAAAGTGACAATCCTAAACGCATATTGCATAGGTTAAAAGGATGAAGATTTGTTTAAATGCATCCTTGTCTCTCTCACAAGAAAGAACAAGCGCATAATGCATTTAGGCAATGATTTCCTAGATATGATTCGTAGGAAATAATCATTGGCATTCATTGAATGTTATCCAAGAATTGCATGGCATGAAAAGGAAACCATGATCTTACCTTTTGTATACGAGGATGCTTGTTTTTTTAAAGTCGGATTAAGTGCCGTAGAACGGATTAAGTCAACATTAGTCTTACGACATTCGTCATGCATGAACTTCTTTATCGAAGTTGTTTTTCGAAAAAGATACATTTCATATTAAATCATGAATTCAATGCATCGAACAAAGGGTTATAGATATAATTCTTGTTGAACCTCAACGTAGGTTTTTATATGAGTTAGCTGTGAATTGTCTATCATTATAGATTAGGCAAGGAAAAGAAATGGTCATTGCAAACCTTATAGTTGCATAGAAATTAAAGTCTATGATTCGCATACTTGCATGGAATGTTGTATCTTGAATTTATTTATTTGCATCTCTTAGGAAAAATATTTGCATCTCTTCTAAGCAAAGATCACTCTTGTCGCAAGACAATTAGATCGTCTTAGGTAGACCACGTGTAATGGCATAACCCTCAAGGGATTCGTAAAAGCATAACTAGATGGTACGACGAACAATTCAAAGTGCTAGGTAGGGTTTAGTACATTAAAGATTCTGCCTAGTATCTCACTTGGGATGCCAAGTCAAGACTTTCAATCCCAAAGGTCCTACCCATGTTCACGGAACGTTAGGGTTAGCTAAACGCCCTAGCTAAATGCCCATACAACAACGATCTAGGGTTTTACCCTAAGGATCAAATGACCTAATACTAGACTTCCGATTGAGCTTAGAAACCCTACATCTTGATCAATCATATTTCTTGACCAAGAAACACCGTTTGATGGGAGATCAAATGACCCCACAAGTTAGGTGTGACACTTGTGCAACAAGTTGCAACGTCGCATGGCTTTGTGTTTAAATCACAAGATAGATTTTCCACTCCTTGGAATAAGGTTGGCAGGTTCCAAGTACAATATTAATTTGCAAAAGGGTGAGTAGTCATCCTGCTACTGAGTTGCCAAGTTAGGGTAACTATGAATTGCCTAGTGACAAATCAAGTTAGAGCGAGACAAAGTTGCCAGGATCTACTGTCTTAGTTAAGGTACCTAAGGTGTTTGCTAATTTGGGTTGACAGGGTATAAACCCTAACCCAAGGATAAAAGGGTAAAAAAGTAATGAAACCCTTGGGATCTTGCCAAGTCGCAATTGATCGCGAATCAAATGCTTGATGCATTCGGAGAAAAGGATTCACACCTTAGTAGTTGGCCAAACAAACTACAACTGGATTGATTGTGTTTATATAGTTAGGAGCACTGGTTGTATTGCTTTGCTCAAGGAACTAAAGATGGAAAAATAATTAATGCTTCAGGTTGAAGGCCTAGAGGGAGAGGCAGCTTTAGTTACCCCCGACTGTCTGCTGACCCTAACCAAGGGGGTTGTTAGCTGCACCGGGTACCTGGACTGAACCCGCCGCGAGAGGTCTCTTCGTGGGTGCTACTTGGAGTAGGAGGACGCTTGGGTGCCAGGGGGGCTCTGGTCGTAAATCCCTTGCCTTCGGGTCCTACACAAGAGGCCGACGTGACTCAAGATTGGATCTCGAGGCCCGCATACTAGTCTACAAGTGGAAACTTGGATTAGTAATCCCTGAGGATTATGGATTGCCTTCGGGCGGATTATGGATTAGCCTACGGGCTGAATTATTATGATGTATTCCAAAGACTGATAAATAAGATCAATCGGTTAAAAGGAACTTGTTTGACATTGTTTTTCTATGTCATTATTTAAGTTATGTGAAGGAACCTAGTGAATAATTGGCTAATTAAGGAAGCTTTTTTTATGTTTCAAACTAGATGTGGTAGGTAATTAGAAAACTAAAGCAACCCTGAGGAAAGTGGGATGGATGTGGCCATGGGTCCATCCTATGGATGGGTGGTCCTGGTTGGCCGGGAACTTTTCTCGAAGGAATTTAACAACAAGTAGCGATGACCTAGAATCTAGAGTATTAGAGTTCCAATTTGTGCTGTTTTAGGGGAATGGAATGGGACTATGCCTTATGGGCAGAGAGATCAAGCTTTGCATCCCTCTCGTTTCCCATTCTCCTTGAACCAAGTGCAGCATGAATCCGCTTCAACCCTGACGTTTTTGCGTAAAGTAGTTCGCCTCTGGGGTTCGATGCTAGGTGCCATTCTAGGAATTTGACCACTAGGAAAACCCTGATTCAGGTCGGTCCTAAGTGGAAACAGCCAGAATGCTTCCGCTTTGTGGCAGACTCGGGAAGACCTAGATCACAAACCCCATGACATTCCATGGGAGTGCCGGGCAACGGTTTCTGGACTCTCTTCCTGATGGGCTGCTAAGACGTGTCCTACAAGCGAACAGGTGGACGCGTTACAGCTGTCAACACATTTGGCATGTAGAGGATATACATATAGTGAGTCCCCCAAGGAAAGTGCCTATTAGAGTTCATCATCTGTTTTTTTATAAATCTAGCATATGCTCAAGAATTTGGCAACCCTTATGAATTTGCATTCAAAAGACTGGTCCTTAGATGTTATATTGCATTTTCCTTGAGATTTGAAATATCGAAAGCATGTTGAGGAGTAATGGCTTGACTTTGAGAAGAAGGAAAAAACATGAGATTGGGCTTGCAATGAATGGGGTGAACTCTTTTGGCCAGTCATTTATCACATATAGTGTGTGATGAGAACCTATAATGCATCACACATGAACATATTGGGTATGGAGCATCCTCAAGTATATATCATATGCCTTATAGATGCTTCATCAATATTTTATGTTAATTAGACATAATATTTTAATTATGTGGACTATGACATGCTAGGATTTTAAACTATGTAGGCCTTGTGGTAATCAACTACTATCATGGTTACCCTATATGTGGTCCAATGGTAAATGCATGAATATCACTAGCTTTGAAAAAGATGTTCTATGAAGGACATCAAGTGTTTCATCAAGAGAAGCATGATATCTGCTTTAGCTTTCTTGGAAGACCACCAAAACACATGACCGCAATGGATTGTTGGAGGACCCTGTAGATGCAAGGTGGTGAGACATTGCCAAATGGAATGAAAAGGTTTTCTATTTTCTACACGTTACCATATATTGGGGTTTCTTGTTGATTAATCAACTTCTTGATCTAATGCACATATTGAAGAGCATTGGAAATCTCTTGTGGGAGCTTCTCATAGAGTCTTGAAGGGACTTGGTGGCTATTTATGATGATCTCTGAGGGGAAAATACCATGCACCCATATTGGAGATGTGTGGGGATGGACACATTTATCTCCTAGATACCCCATGGATAATATGAAGATTAGAATAACATAATACAAACACCATCATCTCAAAGATTCACATCTTGACCCATCTCATTCATAATTTGCATGAGGTCTTCATGAAAGAAAATTGGCTTAATGAGAGTGGAATTTTGATGCCGAGAAGTGCTTAAAAATAGCTAAAAATTACGAATATCAAGGGAAAAATATTCAATGCCGAAGGCGGCGGCTCAATCTAGGATGATTTTAAGTGTCAAGTACTTTGAAGGCGCTCGTGCGACACTTCTGGATTTTTAGTAATTTTTTCGTGTGACTGTGTCAGTCTGTGGACCTGCTAGTCAGTGTGGGATGCCAAGACGAGCTCACATAAATTTTTAGAACTCAATTCGGAGGCCGGACGCACAAAGGGCCAAGAGACCGGTCAGAATTGAAAGGGTGGCCAAGGAGGGGGCCAAAGGGGATGCCTCTTGGGACCCCCTACCCCCCAAAAATCAACGAAAAGGAGGAGGGCGTCGTGCAAATCAGCCACACGCAGAAAAAACGCCCCCCCCCCCCCCCCCATGGATGAGAATTATGGCTGCAAAGAAGCCATAGCAATGATGAGGTAAGGCTGCTCCACTACTTCTTCGCTCCGTATCGCCGTCCTTCGCGCATCCCATGGCAGGCTGTAGAGAGAGAACAAAAATGATTCTTTCTCTCTCCTCCCTCTCTCTCCTCTAAGGGTAGATTCATGTGGTGAAGAAGAAGAAGAAGAATGGATGACGAATGCTTGTCCAATGAAGACCGGATTGCTCCGTGGTTCAAGAGGAATGAAGATTGCTGATTGTGGACTATCATGAGCATTAATGGCGGCTAGAAACTAGTTCCACAATGAGGCATAAAAACCCGCAACCCGAAAATACAATTGGTAATGCGTTTTTATAAGAAAAATTGATTCTTTATGCTATTTGATATATGAGACATCGTTCATATGGGCTATAAATTGATAATAATGTTGTTTGCAATGTCTTCCAACTGTTTGAAATCGAAAAACTAGAAAATCATGAGCTATATGGCCGAAAATAATAAAATAAAACATGTAAAACACACAAAATAGGGATTGGGTGTTTTTGATATATAAATGGAAGATATAATCAGACACACCAACTAAATTTGTGTTTTTGCTGCAAATGAACCTAAGGGCCACAACCCACAACTCATTTTGCATTTTCAATTATTTAATATTACGAAAAATAAAAGAAAAATAGGAAAATTGGGTAAAAATAGGTTTTGAGTGTGCGAAAAATACTAAAAAATAAGATTCATGTTTGTGTATGTATGGGGAGTCTGAAGTATGAGGTTTATCAGCCCTACCTTTATGTTTTAGTGAGTTTTTATTGCTTTTCATACAATTAAAAAAAAGGAAAAAATTACCCTAAACCTATGCACCATGCACAATCTAAACAGCGAGGGGGTAGAGAGAATGAGAGTGGTGTTTAAGCGTTGAGAGAAAGAAAAGGCTAATTGTTTTCATCTATGCATATCATATAGATCGATCGTTAATTTAAAATAAGGATCTAGTAGCGCGAGGTCTCCTCGGTGCTAGGTTCATGCAACGTAGCAATTACGCGTCAGAGAAATTACTTGAAAGAATGTTTTTGCACTAAGCACAATGCTGATTTTTCTTTGTTTGAGCACGCGGACATTCACAATTTGCATGGAGCATAAAATGATAAAAGGTATCAGACAATACCTCCTGGATGCATAGTACTTGTATTCTCTAGATCCTGACCAATGTTGAGTGAGTAAGGTTGTCCAAGCTGCAAGCTAGGCGTTGGGTCTAAGGGGAAAGTAAAGTGAGGTATGGTACATTCTGGAACGAAATAATTGGTACCTTGAGAGAACTATGTGCGAAGTGTTATATATGTTTAGCGATGCATCGAGGGGCCAATCTCCAAGATGTAGGAGAGTCGCACTGAGGTAGCGGCAGTCAGCCGTGGGAGGACCTCCTATGTTTGTACTTCATGCCATTTGGCAATGTGTTGGGACTCCCTCTGATGAGTGTTAATTGGGTTAGAGTTGGATTATGATACGTGATACAAACACAAGATGTTTAGGAAGGCAATGTATGATGTATGTGTCATCAACGCTCCTAACCGCGAGGCCGTGGGGTTGTTGAGCGCATGATAGAGGTCCGGCCAGTGCATGAGCCAGTGCCGGCCCGTTTTAGGTCCCATCACTTAAGTGGTTTGAGGTCTCATGACCAGCCCAACATATGTCAAGTATATATTCACATGTAAATCTTGAGTTAATTGCATTCATGGCTTGTTATTACTTCATCTTTTTTAAATTTCTCCTGTTTTTTATTTCTAGTTTATTCTTTAGATTGGGATCATAAGGTCACTAACTTTGGAGGTTTGCTTAGTGATATACAATCTTAGCCAACTTGTGTAATGAACGTCATAGAAGGAAATGCATATAGCCTCCATAGATGTAGAAAATAAAAAATCCTCTGTAGTTATGCTATTAGAGGTAATTTTATACCTCCATCCTCACCATTTAGGTACATTCACCAGTGTACCTTTTGGATAAGGTATCTATTGTAGACACAGTATATAATAGGTTAATGTTCTCCCTTGAATATTGTTGGGGGATTTATCATATCTAGCCTAAAAACAGTAAGTTTATGGTAAGAATATTTAGAAGGAAGACAAGAAAATTTATAGAAGGTGAAGCTAAAAGCAATGGGAACACAAGAAATTTAAGAACCAAACCATAATTTGTATTTATCACAATTACACTTTGGCTCTTAGATGTAGTAACACGTATACATCCATCTATAAACAATATTTATGGGACTATGGCTCAAAGGAAATCCCAAATTGAATCATCCCAATAGATTCAATGTTTGCTATACATAAATCCAAGTGCAAAACAATCTATCTTTGTCCCAAGAACAAAGTGCATACATAATAGAATATTCCAGATCTAAAACAACATGCATATATCAAAAACCCTATACGAAAGCTTCCAAAAGGACTTTGTTTTCAATTAACCATCCCTATTTTGATTTATCTATATCTATGAAATAGGTAAATCTCAAATTTTCCATAGTAACCCTCAAACTTGAGCACTCTTTGGCAATAGATTACATCTACATCAAGATAGAAATCACTAAGCTAGTAGTGAGCATCAATGAACAACCACCTCTATTCTCTATAAAAATAAGTCCACAGTAGTACAAAGTTATTTTTTAGTCCCTATTCGTACGTCAATCCACTATGCTCAAGAGAATAAAAGTTTAAAAAAATAGCTCATCATTTTATCTTCAAATATCCAATCAGCAACAACCAAGAAGTACTCTAGCTTCAAAAAATTTAAACAAAATCTGAAAGGATATAAGAGTTTCTTTATCTGCATCTATCCATCTATCATCACCATAAATCTCCAAAAAGATATCTTCTCAAATAGTTTGAATATCCAAATCATGGACCCATTATACAAACAATACACACAATATAGACACTAAATACAAAACAACCATGTGAATGGCACCTCCAAAAGAGAGATATAACATTATAAATTATTAAAATATATCAAAGAATATCAGTGAAGGTGATCCCTCTTAAAATCTTGGTGGTTTTGGAAATGATCCATGGACAGATATTCATCTACAAAAGTATTGGGAGGATTTTGGAAAAATTGCAAGCAACGCATTCTCTCCACCAATATAAGATACCAGCTAGGCAAGCAAAGGGCATGAAAGTATAAAATATCCAATTGTTGGGGATCAATATCCACATTCAAATTCGTATACAACTTCAGGATGTGACTTCTGATCATTATGCGAATATTGATGCTTGTAGGCAAGATACCAAGCAAAGTGAGCAGTCAGTCTCATTGAAGGATCTAGAGACTGAGAATACATTTGAGCAAATTGTAGATAATTCTAAAACGCTTGGCTAATAGTTATCCATTCCCCTAGAATCATGGGCCAATTGATTTGAGGTCTTGTTAGAGAATATGCCAAACTTCATCCTCGACACCTAAGGATCTTGAGATCAAATCCTATGTAACCACTAACCAACTGAGAGGATGAGGGTGGGATAAAAATGGTAGGAGATGGAAGAGAAAAAAGAAAGAGAGAGTAGAGGGATGGATAAGAAAAAACACAAAAGGATGAATGGAATAAAGAAGGATAATGTGGTAATTTAGGGGAATTAGCTAAAAAGGTTATTAACACGTATGTTGGAAAAGTGGAAAGAACAACTGTCGATAGGAAATAACAAGGAGGGAAAAAGACATGATTCTTAATAAAAAAGAATAGTGGGTGAAAATAGGGATATTTAGGGCATCTTAGGGTTCAAAAAGAAGGGATAGAATAATCTATGGATTATATTAATAAATAAAAAGATAGGCTACATATCTATGGACCATTTGCTTGATAATAAGATCAACAAGGCACTAATAAACTATTTAATTTGAGTATTATTCTATTTTGATGCCAGGAGGCATATTTCACGGTGGATTCCGTGCCACGGTGGATTCCGTGCCACGGTGGATTCCGTGAGGTTTTACGGTGGATTCCGTAAACTTTGATGACCAGGGCTCATACACAAAGTTGATTCTTTGTGCGAGAAGTTGATGGGGATGCCTGTCCTTTTCGGGCGTTTCATTAATTTAGCGTGTACATGGGTGATTCCATAGCGGGTGATTCCACAAAATGCATATTAAATTAATAAACGTTTATGAGTTTAGAGTGCACACTCATAATAAATTAAGGTTAGGATTTATTTCTAACCAGTTGATTTATTTCTAACCACTGGTGCGCAGATCGGGTGCTGTACGCTCGCGTAGTGAATGCCGGAAGGTCCCCAAGAACAATAGAACTCTACTTTTTGCACAAATTACAAGGTAAAAAGCATGAATGACAAATCATAATAATGACTTTAGATCTCATATCTCCAAATGAGCTTGCAAAATAGACATCTCTTCTTTTTGGACATCAATGACCTTACTCTATTGCTCCTTCTGTGTACAAAGATTTAAAAAAATTACTTTGGCAAAGGCTAGATCAATATTTGCCTTATTCAACTCCTCCTTGGACTGTTGTACCGCCTCTTGATAAGAAGAAGAATAGAGTTGCTAAATACAAGTGGTGACTAAGAGTTCAATAGAGCTCTTAATGTCTTTGCACAAAAATGGAATTGTACCTCTGCAATATTGTATAGGAATTAGAACTGAAAGAGTGGAAATTGGTACTAATTCAACCACTTTCTTCAGAAAATTCCTTTGAATGACCAAAGGAGGAGGAGAATCAATATCCTCAATCATGACATTACGATCTTCAATAAGAGAAGGAGGAACCACTGGAGGATAGTGCAGGAATTTCCTTCATAGGGGCAAGATATATCAAGAAAACATAAAGGTAAAAACCATATATGACATTAGTCACATTTTAGCAAGGAGATATGAACTTCAATCAATAGTGATACCCTTCGGCAATATGCGAGAAGCTCTAAACAATTCCTTTAAAAGATAATTAAAAGGAGTTTTGGTAGACATAAATGTTGTCATGCCACTACACGCACACTATGTAAAAAAACCTAGAGTGTGGCTGTCTTATTGATTTAGAGAGTTAATGCCATTTTAGACATTAGTGATAGTGTCCATGGTTCAAAAATATTAGATTTTTGGGCAAGTTTTAGCCAATTTTTGATATTTTAGATATTATCTCTTGTAACACTCCATAAAATTGTAGACAACTTCTAGATTATGATGAATGTAAAAGAAAGCATGTAGTTTTTAGCCAATTTGAAAGGATTTTATGTAAAAAGAGAGATTGGCAAAATCGTTCGACGTGCGATCGTTGTTTTCAGGTAATGAAGAGCACTCCAAAGTGGAAAATGAAGGAGTGATCTGACTGAATTCTGGCCAAGTGTCCTACTATTTTACCCCCCTTTTAGAGCCAATGGAGGCATCAGATTGGCGATCTAAGCAGCATAGAGGAAGGTATTATTTTATACACGTTTTTTTCTACAGGATTTTTATCTTCTCATAATGCATGAATAAACTGACAGGCTTCATCTCTGTTAGTATTCTTATACATTTTCTATTTCTTTCTTCTACGTCTTCTATTTATTTGAACCCCTTCTCTTCCATGAGCTGATTTGGGGCTGATATCTTCAACCAGATTCAGAGAATTATCTACAGTAGTGTTCTTTTAATTCATTTCTTACACTATAGAAGACATCTTGTCAAAATATGCAAGTATTATGTGCCCCTATGGTAGGGCAATGTTTGTAGATCATTCATAGATGCTTTGAATTGAATTAAGAGGAGTTTTTTCTCTTATTTATTGGCTGTGGTAACTTATCGTTATCAGGAACACAATTTGAAGCTCTCTTGAAGGAAGTCTCTTTACCCTACAAGCCTTGTAATTGACTCATAAGCTTTTGTCCCTAAGAGTCTACATGGAAATAACAAAATTAATGTTTGAAAATATCCATAAACATGCAATAATTAACCTTGGGCAAATCGTGCATCAGAACAACAAATTGTAAAAAGAAAAAATTTCAAGGGAAGGGATAGATCAGGGCTACAAGTTCAAATGGTAGTTTTAGCTTGAAAAGATGTGTTCACATGGAAAACGACTAATTTGCATAAAATTAATAAAAAGCTAATATCTCATGAACTGTTGGTTGGAACAAAGGGCTCAAAAAGGAAAAGTGTTTATGTAAAGGTATGAACATGAAAGTAAGTTTTAATGTGAGTTTCGATGAATGTAGGATGTGTTTACATGGAAGAGTTGCAAAAGAAGGGAAAGGGTCAAATGGGTAAGGAAAAACCCCGGGGACGGGGTGAAACAGGACGTGTGGATGGGAAAGGGACCTTAGTAGGGTATAGAATAGATGTTTCAACATACCAAGAAAAAGTTACAATGGATAGAAGCATTTATGCAGGTGAGATACGTGGGGACACGTCCCCACACTTAAGACCTTACCGAGAAGGGAAAGACATACAGTTGAACTTATGGATAGGACTAACAATGGGACTAGGCCATCCTCACACTTAAAATAAGGCATTCACTTATAAATAGAAGGGGTAGGGTTAGAAACACTTGGCATGTTTAGTTGATATTTAGGGTGAACCATTGTCAATGTGTAAGGTGTCAAAGTCATCCTACAAGAGGTACCATAATTCACCTCAGCATACTTTTGACATGGCATGGTGTGAGAAGGAAGACCAAGGAGGATTATAGTGCAATGCACGGGAACAGCTCATGTATTGTGAATTGAGAGGCCTAGCTTGTGCGTGCAACACTCCATTCACACATCTCACCTCTCTTTTAAAATTAAAGACAAGGATTGGTTACTCACCCCACCCTTTCTCTTACACTCATTTGATAAATACAAAGGGAAGCCCATACTCACATCCCCATCCAATTACGATGAAAGCTCACATGAATCCATGTATTGTCGATGAAGATCGGCTTTGTCTAGTTGATAGTGTTCAATAGAGCCAGCCATCGATGAAGAGGTATACCTAGGGAGGTAGCCAACAGATTTGGTAGCTAATAGCTTTGGAACTTTGATTGTAGCTGAGAGATGTCATATGCTATAGGAGTTAGATGCACTGATAGAATGCACCAAGGGAGTTGGCTTTAAAATTGTATCCTGGAAAGTTTGACTAATGATTCAACTTATATGTACTACTAGGTGTTTCCACCTTTTCCACAACCAGCTTCCCATCAAAGGGTGTTTACCACCTTTTCTTTAAACAAGGCATGTTATGATAGGGAGTTTCTTCCTTTTTCCCCCATAAAAGTGTTGATTTTTTTTTTCTTTACTCTTGAGGGTATTTTCACCTTTTCTCAAAGAATAGTTCGGCATGATAGGTAGACCAAAGTCTTTTTCTCCCATGATTGATATATATATATATAATTGCAAGAAGAGAACGGTAGAAATACCATGTATTAGAACAATCCTTGCCACCTCTATTGGATCAGACAAGAAGGGAGAAAAGTAGAGGTGGGAGGTGGCTATGAGGGGCTATAAGAATGAGGCCACCTCATTAGGATGAGCATGATGGCTATCAACAGTAGCATGAGAAGGATAACAATGCGATGCCCAAAAGAAAAAGGGTTGGTGCATTGTGATTGTCAGGATCCCCAAGAAAAAAAATACTTCTTGAGGTGATTGCCATTAACTAGAAAGGGATCATCAAAAGCATTGATGGCTTGCACTTGGACAAAGTCGTTAGAATTGACATGAAGTAGCTTTTAAGGGCCCATCCAATGTTGTTGTAGTTTTCTTGGAAACTTGCCAAATCATGAATCATGGGCCAGGACTAAGTCAACCTCCTTGAATTGCTTATGTTTGATGATTGAACCTATCATGATAGACCTTTTGTCGAGCTTGGGTAGCTTTCATCCAATGTAGGGCCATCTTGCGAGTCTCATCTAGACATTCCAAATGCAGAAGGTGTGCTGCAGGGACTTAGCATCACCTAGAAATTCATTGGTAGCCTTTCACAGAGAAGATAGTTCCAAATCTACAAGAAAAATGACTTCTATACCATGCAATAGTTTGAAGGCTGTTTGTCTTATAGCACTATTATGAAAGGTTCTATATGCCTAGAGGGCCTTGATAAGTTGGTCATCCTAATCATGGCGATGTGGAGGACTTATCCTTGTCAAGATTGAATAGAGGATGAGATTGGTTACTTCAACTTGGCTATTGGCTTTGGGGTAGTAAGGTGTGGTGGACTTGCAATGGCGAATCTTGTACAACTTTGTTGGTTCTTCCATAATCTTGTTGAGAAAGTGAGTGCCTCTATCACTGACCAACTCTAGGGGACTGCCAAAGTAAGTAATGATATTCTCATACATGAATAGATCCATGCTATTTCCATCATCTTGTTTAAGAGATCTCGCTTCATAGCACTTCATCACATAGTCTATACAGACTAAAATGTATGGGTTCAGCTTTCTTGTTGGCGGATCGATGGGGCCAACAAAGTCAATGCTTCATTTCTCAAATGGATTTAGGATAAGGATAGGATATAGGGGCATACTACTAGATGTGGTAGGCTTTTCCATCAGCTACTTCTGACGAGCATCACAATGTTTGTAGTAGTCATAGGCATCTTTGTGTAATGTAGACCACCAGTATAATGTGAGAAGGGTATTTTTGGCAATCGCTTCTCCTACAAAGTGTCCTCCATAGGGCTTGTCATGGCATACTTTTGGAACTATCCTAAGCTCCTACAATACATCTTCACAACACTTAATCTTTTCCTCTCTTATACAGAGCACTATCTAATAGGGTGTAGGGAGATGATTTTAATAGAAGCATCTTTTTCTCATGGTTGGAGATACCAAGAGGATATTGTTAAGTAGTCTGCATTCCAAAGAAGTTACATTCTTTACTAGAAATAAGAAAGCATGAGAAAGGTCTAAGTCAATCTGCTCCTCTTTCGTAGTCTGAGGGGGATATGCGATAGAAGATCAGCCACCACAGGAGATGGGAGCAACTAGGTTAGGTAACCACTTCAAAGTCGAACTCCTCGAACAGAAGGAGCTATTTCGTCACTCTTCCCTTCATATCTACCTTGTTTATAAAAAAGTAAAAGGCCTCACTATCCACATAAAATTTGAAGTTTGTTAATAGCAGATAGTGTCAAAATTTCTCCAAGGAAAACACCATTGCGAGGCACTCTAACTTTGTGTAGTTTCTTTCTCGATCACTTACTTTTCGGCTTGCATAGTAGATAAGTTTATCTAACTTTGAGGATCCTTTTTGACATAAGACTGCACCTAACCCTTAGATAGATGCATCAATGTGCATATGGAATTCCTCTGTCCAAAAAGGAGGCTGCAAGATGGGTACTTCAATCAAACAGTGCTTCACAGTATTGAATGCTTCATCATAATCAGAAATCCACATAAACTCTGCATATTTCCTCAAGAGCTTATGCAAGGGGACTACCTTTGTTGCAAAATATGCTATGAACCTTTTGTAATAGCTTAGATGGCCAAAGAATTTCCTCAATTGTTTGAGATTGGTTGGCGCTGTTAGAGATGCGATCTTCTCAATCTTGGTAGGGTCTATTGCTATCCCTTGTTTAGTGACAATGTGGCTAAGAAAAACTTCTAAAGAGACTCCGAAGACATATTTGTCGGGATTGAGAGAAATCCCATATTCTTGACATCTGTCAAAGCACTGATCTAGGTGTCAGTAAAGCTCATGAATTAGGGTATAGACCCAAAAGTCTTCTAGGTATACCTCAATGAAATCATGCAAGTGATTTTGGAATGCAGCCATCATCACTCATCAAAAGGTACACGAGCATTAGAGTGCCCAAATGACATCACTTTGTAAGGATAGGTTCCCCATTCAGTTGTGAAGATTGTTTTGGATTGATCTCCTTCTGCAATTTCAACTTGGTTGTATCCACTTAATTTATCCAAGAGGGAAAAGAGCTCATGCCCACTAGCCCCAGTGTGTCCAACACTTGATTTGAAAAAGGAATAGAGACATGATCCTTATTTGTCTTGGATTTTAGTTTTCAAAAGTCCACACATATTCACAACTTTCCATTCTTCTTGGATACTACCACGATGGGAAAAACCCATTCACTATGGGCCAATGGGGATAGATAAACTCGATTTCAAAGGGCTTCAAAGATTAGGATTTCATCAAGGCATAGTAGTTTGGATTTAGACATCTCTGGATTTGCCTCATAGGTTTGGCATTAGGCTTGAGGTTGATGTAATATTGACATACCATGGGATCAATCCCGTTTAGATCTTTATAGGACCTTGCAAAAACGACAAAGTTCTCCTTTAGCATGTCATGCAGAACCGACATCTCCTCTTTTGGAAGACTATTACCCACCTTCAAGTGACATTCAATACCATTTGTATCCACAAAAGTTAATTTCTTTTGACCTTTCACTTCACCGATGAAGGTCCCATGGACTAGTTCTAGGTATAGATTTAACTCCTTCAAAAGAGTAGCCTCCTTGTCTAGAAGCATCTTCTTCTTTCCATGAGAATTCTACTAACCCTTTGAGAAATTGAAACGGTGTCATGGCTATTTTAGATTTTCTATGAGAGATACTTATCTCTTGACTCAATGACTCATCTTTCTTGAGGAGTCCTCTAGGAATGCCACATAAGAGAAACCATCTAAGTTTTGTTTAAGCTGCAAAATTGGCATTGGTTGGCAAGGTGCATCGTCATCGTTCTTTCTTGAGAAGGGTAAATTAGGGCAATAAGAGCCACTACTGAATGAAGGCTTATTCTTCTTAATCCATTTATTATGGACATTTTTCCTAAGATATGCGATTCATTTACTAATGTAGAGAGTACCAGAGTCATTTTTTCTAACAACATGGGATCTTCATCTTCAACTACTTCTCGGACTTCATTATAATTCTCCTTGGATTGTATAGCTTATTCCATATAACTTTCATTGCCTTCATCTATATTTTTATGCTCATCTTCAATAGACTATGTGTCTTAGCCTCTATAGGGGCTCTAGTAGTATGAGAAAAATAGACTCTTTGTTGTATCCTCTGCTTCTATCTCTAGCTTTCCTTCTATCTCTGGCTCTGCTATGGCCATGTAACAGGGAGAACAATATATCCATGCCTCTATCTCACTATGAGAGGTAATTTTAGAAGTCATTCTTGGTTCATGCAGTAGGTATTCACCCATCAACAAGGACTTTTCTTCTTTTGGGATTTGGCTTACAATGCCTACTATCAAGGACTGTGCCTCTATTCTCTTAGAAAATATATGTTTAACAACTTCTTTGCCTCTACTGATGTACCATTGGTAACTATGTTAGAAGAGTTTATTAAAACTTCAATGGAAGTGGATCCATTACCTTTTTACAAACCATATAACTTGACTACCACCTTGTTGGGTCCTTTGCCTAAGGTTAGAATTCCCCTAAATCAATCTATTTGTGCTCTTACTTCAAAAAGCCAGGGTCTTTCCAAAAGTAGAGTATATGCAATCTCATAGGAGTTTGGTTTTACCACCAAATAGGTCAGCCAATAGTCTCATCCTATGAGAGTTGTCTTCACATATGGGATAATTCCCAAAGGCTTAATTCTACTTTGGTCTGTAAGTCCAATAAGCCATTGTGTAGGCTACATATCTTACAAGCCTAGATCCTTCATTTTTACATCTTTAATTATGTTTAATAATAAACCTCCATCAATCAATGCCTCCACTATAAAACATCCCTCAATCCAAAT
Organism: Lygodium microphyllum; assembly: GCF_053477565.2. Classification (NCBI taxonomy): domain Eukaryota; kingdom Viridiplantae; phylum Streptophyta; class Polypodiopsida; order Schizaeales; family Lygodiaceae; genus Lygodium; species Lygodium microphyllum. Next base: position 30,908,994 of record NC_141161.1, on the reverse strand, counting down.
GCCAATCTCTAGGGTATCAAGATCCAAGAAGGCATTAGTTACATCCACTTCTTTCATAGGCTTCGAGGCTTTATTAAACTTAACGGTAGTTGTAGAAGCAATCGTTAGAACATGTTTTCTTATCAATATACTTTTAAATGTCTTTCAACAATTGGGGAACAACATCAACAAACTGTTTGAATGCTAGGTTTAGTTTAAAAGTGTCTAGGTCTTTGACGAAGTCATACTCTTTGATAGGATCCATGGGCTTCTCCAATAGGCTAGGGAATGGGGAAACACCCACTTTTATTTTTCCTTTTTTCTCTAGAAGTGGCAATGTCTATACTTCCTCTATCATTGAGGGTACTTTTGCATCCTCCTCTATCTCTTAGACCTCTAGCATTTTCTTTGTAATCATCTTTGTACCCTTTTGTGATACTGGATTGCTTTGTACTATACCCTTTTGTCCTATACTATCACGTTGTCGTCGCGTTAAGGGTTGAAGGTCTACCACCGGGGCTTTAGTGCAGAAGAGGAGTTTAGGATGCAAGGTTTAGGAAGGGGATGTAGATTGGGGTTTAGTAATATCCGGGATTTAGAAATGATTTAGGTACGGAAGAAGAGTTCAAGCTTTTTCACTATGTATTTAGCATACATGAACGGAAGAAATAAGTCTATCTTGATTACATCAAATGCCTTTGGATACATACATCATATCATAAAGGGTATTTTCAGATTCTCAATTCAATTATGAATATCAAATGCAAGATCTAATGGCATTTATTTCAAGTACATAGATGGATTTCAACCCTTTGGAACAAGTATTTTGTTGATAGATTCAAATGCATTCAAGATTTGGGCTAAAGATACATGAAGTGAATTGAAGAAGCATAATTTTAGCTTCAGCCCTGTTTCGAAATAGAAAATTCCAGCCCATAATCAAGCTCAAAATGAGTGCATAAACTCAAGAAGAAGCACTTATGATCATTCATGAACAATGTCCTAAAGAAAAGAGGCCATTTCCTTCCATTACAACTACATAAATCCCATGTTTGCTCATAAAAATGGACCATAACAGTGGGCTGCCCTGCTTATGACTGGTTATTTCAGCCCATAACAGCTCGTATGCCTTCAATATCCTCACCCTTTGCTTGCCCCAAAGTCACTCAAGTACTTGGGTACAAGTCGGGCTTCATTGGTGTAACGTGTCCACTAGAACCATCCCGGACACGTCTTAGCAGTCCATCGGGAAGGATGTCTAGAAAGCTCTGCCCGTCACTCCCATGGAATGTTACGGACTTGCGATCTAGGTCTTCCCGCGTCTGCCACGTAGCGGAAGTATCCTGGCCATTCCCACTTAGGATCAACCTGAGTTTGGGTTTTCTTGTTTGGTCATTAGCTAGCAACAACTAGCGTCAGACCCGAGCGAACTCCTTTACGTAGAAACGCCAGGTCCGAAGCGGATTTACGATGCACTTGGTTCAAGGAGAATGGGAAACGAGAGGGATGCAAGGCTCAACCTCTCTGCCATAAGGCATAGTCCCATTCCGTTCCCCTAAAACAGTGTGAATCGGGTAATAGTTAATTCTAAGTCATCGTTCTGGTTACTTGCTTTGGAGATGACGATCATCCTCTGTTCGTCGAAGACTTTGAGAAAAGTTCCCGGCTAACCGGGACCACCCATCCATAGAACGGACCCATGGTCCATCCTCCACACTTTCCTCGGTTTGTTTTAGTTATGTAATTACCTACCACATTAGTTTGACATATACAAATAGCTTCTTTGATTAACCCTGTTATGCACTGGTTCCTTCACGTAATCTTATCACAGGACATAAAGAAAACAATGCCAAACAACTTCTTTATTATCATTCTATCCTTTTATCTTTGAAATACAAGGAGTTCCCGCCTGTAGGCGTATTTATAATCCGCCCGAAGGCTATCCAGTAATCCACCAGGGATCACTAATCCAAGTTTCCGCCCGTAGACTAGTATGCGGGCCTCGAGATCTAATCCCGAGTCACGTTAGCCTCTTGTGCAGGGCCCGGAAGGCGAGGGATTTACGCCCAGAGCCCCCTCTGGCACCCAAGCGTC